>NC_037329.1:106457788-106760818 GCF_002263795.3 Bos taurus
AGCTTTCTTATCTCTCCTTGCTATTCTTTGGAACTCTGCATTCAGATGCTTGTATCTTTCCTTTTCTCCTTTGCTTTTCAATTCTCTTCTTTTCACAGCTATTTGTACGGCCTCCTCAAACAGCCATTTTACTTTTTTGCATTTCTTTTCCATGGGGATGGTCTTGATCCCTGTCTCCTGTACAATGTCACAAATCTCCATCCATAGTTCATCAGGCACTCTATCTATCAGATCTAGTCCCTTAAATATATTTCTCACTTCCACTGTATAATCATAAGGAATTTGATTTAGGTCATGCCTGAATGGTCTAGTGGTTTTCCCTACTTTCTTCAATTTAAGTCTGAATTTGGCAATAAGGAGTTCATGATCTGAGCCACAGTCAGCTCCTGGTCTTGTTTTTGCTGACTGTATAGAGCTTCTCCATCTTTGGCTGCAAAGAATATAATCAATCTGATTTCAGTATTGACCATCTGGTGATGTCCATGTGTAGAGTCAGACATATATAAATTATTTGTCTAGAATATAATTTGTTGCATATGTTGCAATATGTTGCTGGTGCATATTATAGGTGCCACCAGCAAACATAAAATATCTCATAGAAAAGAGACCATAAAAAGATCAACATCCTTTCATTTTCTTCAATATTAAATCATACTTTGAACAAAAATAATGGAAATTCAACATTGAACTAAGTTTTACCTAAAATACACTAAATAGATAAAAAAATCCAAGATCCATTTTTTTTTCCTCCTTAATGATGTGCTTGCACTGGAAGAATCCATCTCTACTAATGGCTTCAAATAAAAAATCCCAGGAGCATTTGTACAGAAACAAAGACTTGTTTTACGCTTGTTTAAAAGTCATGAATAAAAAAAATAAAATAAAAATAAAAGTCATGAATACTTAAGAATGGGAAGAACAGGAAGAGATTATAGCATCAAAATTCTGGAAGCTGGAATATCCAGGGGTGACAGACTTAGCAGACCTAAGATAGTCAAAGCCAAAACCTAAGTCAGTAATGCAAAAGTTGAGAACCAATCCAATTTATATCACAGGGTCTTCAAAAGATACAACCTGGAAATACCAGGTACCTCTGAAATTGGAGGCTAAGAAGAGGATAAAAATAAGGATTAGGGAAAAGCTGTTTGAGTTACAGACTCCTAGAGCCACCCCTCCGCCCTACTTTATGCTGCTAGCCAATGACCGAAGTCTAGAGCTTTGCTCTCTGGAGAGTTTGTAAAACAGTCTCTGGATTGGGGGATTCCAGACACAAGGGACTACCATACCGAAAATGGGAGGAGACCACAGTGTGCATATTCAAAGATGTAACTCCCACCCTGACCCGAAGTAGGCCCTATTCCTATACGTTGCTTCCAGAACTCTGGCAGCAACATCTTTTACCTTTAGGCAAAGGCATAAAACTAGAACACTTTCTTTAGGAATCTTACCAGCCCAAGAGGAGGCCTAAAATATTAATACCATCCCCTAAATAGCAAAATCCTATAAAACTCAAAGTTGACAAGCTCTAGCTATTCATATACTCAGAGCTTCCAATAATCTTTTTAGTCCCTTACTCTTTTTTTAATAAAAAAGATTTATTTATTTATTTTTTGGCTGTGCTGAGTCTTCACTGCTGTGCGTGGGCTTTCTCTAGCTGCGGTGAGCTGGGGCTATTCTTTGTTGTGGTGCATGGGCTTCTCACTGCAGTGGCTTCTCTTGTTCACAGCTCTCAGGCTATAGTGTGGGCTCAGTAGGTGTGGCGCACAGGCTTAGTTCCTCCATAGCAAGTGGGATCTCCCTGGACCAGGGATTGAACCTGTGTCCCGTGTATTGGCAGGCAGAATCTTAACCAATGGACCACCAGGAAGTCTTTAGTTCCCTACTCTTAATCATGAATTGACAGCCAAGGATCACTAGAGACTAAGGATTACTAGATAACTGAGGAAAGGCTCTAACATGGAATATAAAGACCAAAATAAACACACAGGACAGAGCAAAATGGAGAAAAGAGATCTACTCAGGGAGATGAAAACATCAAATACACACAAAAAATGAACTATGTTTAATATCCTCAGAGTTGAGATGGTATTGCTTTCATGAACCACCCTACCCCAAAATCTTATAAAAAGTAGCAATCACAAACCAGTTCTTAAAAATCAGAAATATAATAGACATAAAATACTAAAAAAAAGTTTGAAGTTGGTGATAATGTTGGAGAAACTTTCCAGACAGTAGAGAAAAATAATAAAAAGATGGAAAACTAAAGAGATGAGAAAATTATGTTTGAGTGTTTGGTTTCCTCCGGGAGGGAGGGAAGGGGTATACAAGTAACTTCTAAGGTTCTATTTCTTTACCTGGGAGGTGTTCAAATTTGTTATTGTTATTAAAAATGACAAAAACATTTGATATACTCCTGTGTGTGATACATTTCATCATACAAAAAAAAAATGTAATTAAAGTAATCTCCATACCTTGAAGACTTAACTCTGTAGCTCTTTTGAGGTCATCATCTTCTTTCTGTTCCCAAGCCTCCTAAAGGAACAAGGACAAAACTAAGGTATTTAAAGAAGTATTGATTAAACTTACTTAATAAGGATAAAGTCAGCTGCTCTGAAAGTATTTGCTAATAATGCTTTCTATAAAATTATGAATGTTTAGAATATGACCTCTTGAGAGAGATGGAGAAGTTCTTTACTTTTTCCAAAACTGTCTTCCTACTACGGCCAGTTTTAAGCTACCAATGTAACTCTGACTGCAGATTTGGGAAGAGCTATGTATAGTGGGCTCTCCTAGGCTGACAGGGAGCTGGCTCTACCACATCACTGAGCCTACATCTATGACAACAAGGTAAAACAAAATTTCCACAAAATACTATTAATAGATTTCTATGCTTTTCTAATATATCTGAGGTTTTCTTTAAAGAAAAAAAAAAGTACCTCTGAAAATGTCTCAACTAGATACTAATTATAAAAAGGAATAGGAAAATGTTGACTACAAATTTTCCCTTTCATCTTGAGAGAAAAGATCATTTACAAAGGATGCATGTTTTATACTTTTGTCAATTCTAGACTTGTTTTTAAAGTTAAATATATAAGAAGCTTAGAATGAGCTATTCTGCATTATAGTCCTAGGAGCAATAATACTGTGTTCAAGAAAGTCACAGAGGTGTTCTCTAAGAGGAAATATGATTACTTAAATTTATCCAAGTATATAAAGTCTACATTGAGACAAGATGGTAAAGGACTCTCTTTTAGTAATTAATAGAATTATGCAGGGCTTCCCTGGTGGCTCAGCAGTAAAGAATCTGCCTGCCAACACAGGAGACATAGGTTCAACCCCTGGGTTGGGAAGATCCCCTGGAGAAGGAAATGGCAACTCATTCCAGTGTTTTAGCCTGGGATATCCCATGGACAGAGGAGTCCAGGGAGCTACAGTCCAGGGGTTGTAGAAAGTTGTGTGCACAACTTAGCGACTAAACAAGAAGGTGTGCCAACTAAAGAAACCTTCATCTCATAATCCTCACATCTGAGAAAAAGAAGACAATGTTAACCAGGTCAGTTGACAAGAAAAGTATGTGAAAAGGAAGGTTGCTAAAATATTTTCTTTTTCCTTCTTTTCTCTTTTTCTGCAAAGGGCAACCCACCCCAGTATTCTTGCCTGGGGAATCCTATGGACATAGGAGCCTAGGGGGCTACTGTCCACAGGGTTGCAGAGCTGGACATGCCGGAGCACGCACGCATGCCCTATGAGGAACTACTGCTAAGAAATAAAATTTCTTTTCCACTGAAAGGAAGTTTTCTGAAACAGATGATTACTATAAACAATCTGTAAAACAGTTTGACATATATATATTTTTGATGACAAGGCAATTAGGGAGGTACTTTTTATAAATAAAAGGATACAGAACAGCTGGTTCTGAAACAGTTTTAAAGCAGCAGTTCTCCACACTGCCTGCACATTAGAATCATTGCTGGAAGTTTAGGAAAATAAAAAAGAAGAAAGAAATCTAGTCTCCCAGACCACATCTGAGATCAATTATATCAGAATTTCTGAGGGAAAGAACAACCCTGGCATCAGTATTCTTTTTAAAGCTCCCCAGATAAAATGCAGTTAAAATTAAGACCCGATATTCTTTGCCTTAAAATATTAATGATAAAATCATGATCGCATATTGGCTGTTTTAACTGCTTACAAAATAAAACTGGACTAGGAATGATCTCCAGTAATCCATCTTGCTTTAGCACGCAACAAGTCATGGTAATAGAAGGTAACCAACAAGACATTTTGTTGCACTTGGAGTAAAAGAAAAAAAAAATCAGTAATTGTTTCAAACCTAAGGAAAAGGCCCAAAGCAAGTTTAGTTTGTTTAGGTGGCTCAGTGATTTACTGCATGTAAATCACCTGGAACAATGCCTGACATAAAGTGCTTAACAAACGTTTTTTACTATTATTATTGCTCTATCTCTTGGAAAAGACAGATATGGAGTTATTTCTTACTTGCTCCTGGAGGCTCTGAGCCAATGCCTGCTGAAGCTCCTGTTCCTCCCTCTCACGCTCCATATCATACTGCTGGAGCCAATCAACCTCTCCTTGAGATCCTTCTGGAGTTTTATTCTCTTTATTTTCATCACAGTCTTTAGTTATCTCAGTAAAACTGGCAGGATCTGAGGAAGCAGAACAGAACATCACCGGGAAATTCTCTTATAAACTGAAATCTCTGCACTAGAGTGATATGTATTATTCAAAGAGTAATGCATCCTAACCCCAGACATAACTTGCTTGGGACATACAATCTCCCCTTGCTACATCTAGATCAGGGCTTCCTTATCTCAGTACTACTGGCACTTTGGGTGGGATTTTTGTTTGGATGGGGAGAGGGCTCCCCTGTACACTGTATAATATTTAGCAATATCCTTGACCTCTACCTACTAGATGCCAGTAGCAACCCAACCCTCCCTAGTTGTGACAACCAAAAGTAACACTGTTAAATGTCCCCTGGGGAACAAAACTGCCCTCAGTTGAGAACCAGCGACCTACAGTAATGGTTCTGAAACTTAACCAATCATTAGAAGCACCGTGGTTAAGGATAGAGACAAAAAAATAGCCATATTCATAGGTTATGTCACATGACCAATTACTAGGAATAAAGTATTGTTTAGGATAAATAAAGTAAGAATTAGGATAGAATGATTAGGCTAATTATTGAGATTTTCCCTTACTACACTGTATATCATGAGTATTTTTACATTAACAATCGTATGAGCCTTGTGCATATTCTAAATAAAAGAGCTACATAAAATATGTAATACACATTTCATGTACCATAAAAATATATGACAACATATTATGTTTAAAACATTTACCCATGGAGATAAGAAAAAGATTAATCTTTCATTTTTTTCTGTTCATTCTCAATTTCTAGATTAGAGCCTCCTAGTGCTAATGCCCAGAGAAGGCAATGGCACCCCACTCCAGTACTATTGCCTGGAAAATCCCATGGATGGAGGAGCCTGGTGGGCTGCAGTCCATGGGGTCGTGAAGAGTCGGACACTACTGAGCGACTTCATTTTCACTTTTCACTTTCATGCACTGGAGAAAGAAATGGCAACCCACTCCAGTGTTCTTGCCTGGACAATCCCAGGGACAGGGGAGCCTGGTGGGCTGCCATCTATGGGGTCACACAGAGTCGGACAGGACTGAAGTGACTCAGCAGCAGCAGCAGCGCTAATGCCACTGCCTCATATGTCCAAACAACGAAGTATGATGTTCTGACCATTCTGTCAGTGCATGTTCTGAGTTCTAGTAGCAGAACTCCTTACACTTACATGGATTGGAGGATAGCCAGTAGAGCACCCATTCATCACCACTGGACAATTAGCATCTATTATATACTTTCTCCTTATTCTAGTGTTAGCCAGAATAAACAGTATAGGTAAAATTTTATTCTGGTTACCTGAAATTTCATTGTAATTTTTAATACAGGTAAGAGTGGGGAGAAAAGCAAGGAACCTCCTTCCCTCTTTCCCTTCTCAAACATTTTACCAAAGCAAAAACTTTCACCTCAACAAGTTAAGGAAGTTCTCATAAAAAAAAGTTTAGCCAGTCGGTAAGAATTTTGACTTTACAGGCTCATTTCATATAGACTGTTTTAAAATTAGTGTGTGCTCTTTACCTGCCCCAATACTGAATTGGAACCATTGGAAATGGTAAATACTTTTCCATAATACAGACAACTCTGAAGCTTACAGCATTTTGGTTTTAGACTAAATCAGCAACTAGTCATTTTTTAGTTGAACTGACTTACTGACTGAATTAGACAAAGAAATAGCAACCCAATCCAGCATTCTTGTCTAGAGAATCCTCTGGACAGAGGAGCCTGGTGGGCTGCTGTCCATAGGGTTGCACAGAGTTGGACACAACTGCAGCGACTTAGCATGCATGTATGCATGCATTGGAGAAGGAAATGGCAACCCACTCCAGTGTTCTTGCCTGGAGAATCCCAGGGACAGAGGAGCCTGGTGGGCTGCTGTCTATGGGGTCGCACAGAGTCGGACACAACTGAAGTGACTTAAGCAACAGCAGCAACTGACTGAATATTTACCATTAAAACTTATTCTGAATATTCATTAAAAGAAACTCAGGATATATTAAGTGCAAAAAGCAGTATGATTCCAATTAAAAAAAATTTTTTTAACTCCTCCATTTTTGGAGAAACAATCATTTCCAAAGCCTAGAAGGGGTGGCTCTGAAGCATATAAAATCCTGCCTGTCCCTTTGGCCTTAGTTTACTGGACCAGGAATGAATATCTGAAAGAGTTAACCAGTTGGACCACTTCTGGAAATTTGGAACCGATACATTCAAAGTTAGTTGATGTTAAGCACTTCAAGTGGAAAAAAGATTTGGGAGTTGAGGCTGCTATTTTAGGAAATAAGATGAACATTATTACTTTTATTCAAAACATACTCATAAAAATAGGCGACAGAGGCACAATTCTTAACCAATAATTTTCAGCACTCAATGTACCAATATATCTCATACAATCCTAGAATTACACTAGCAATTAATGCATGTGATAGCAAACAGGTATAAGAAACTTTGAGATGCTAAAAAGCTCAATATACATCTGTCTTCAGAACAAGATTATCAGATGGATACAAAAAACAGTTCAGATCTAGAAATAAATAAGACTATGAGATGAAAAACACACTTTAAAGGAACTGGCACAGTGGATCAGAGGGGGTGCATGTGATAAAAACTCAACATTCTTATACTAATTAGATTATCTGCTGCTTCTCCCATCCCAAATGAAAGCTGCTGCTTCTTTTCTACATTCTGTATTTCAGTCAAGGGGTAAGTGTCCACCCAGTTTTTTTTTTAAGACAGAAATCTGGGAGTCATTCTGACTTCTCATTTACCCACTCATATTAGATAAAGTGTTATTTCCCACCTCTCTCTTGAATCCATCAACTGTTTTTTTTTTTCCAATGCCAAATGTTGGCTCAGGGTACATTAACTTTTGGTTTGGGCTACTGTAGTAACTTTCTAACAGTTCTCACAGGATACTTTGGTTCTTCTTTAAATTATGCACTACACTGCAGTGAATTATCTTTTTCAAATACAAATCTTTATCAAATACCTTTTGCTTAAAATTATTCAATAACTTCCTAATGCTTTTGAAATAAAAGTCCAAACTTCTAAACATGACTTTAGGCCAGGTAAAAACTGGAGTCTGTGTAACTCTCTAGGCTCATCTTTTGCTTTTTCCCCCTCAACATTAATGTTCTAGCCATGCAGATCATTCTGAACTTTTAAGGTTCATTAACTTACCATGGCCTTTCTCACATCTGGACCTTTGCACACACACTCTTCCCCCCGTCTTTGGTTAACAGTGAAATCTTACTTAACCAGTCTTTCTTTCCCTCTTCAGTTGATTCAAGAGATGAGCAATGTGACGCACTCCAAATATTTACTGAGAATCAAGCTAGGTGCCAGGTACTGCTAAAGAAGTTGAGGATATAGTGATAATTAAGGCAAGATGACCCTTTCCCTGAAGGAGCTAAAGTGCAAAGGCTTGGAGATGAAAATGAGCTTAGCATGAGGGACACACAGAGAGAGTATCAGTATGGCTAAAACAGCAGAGTGAAAGAGGGGCAAGGTGAAGACAGGCCATAGTGAGAAGCCTGGATTAAGTGTAATGGGAAATCACAGTAAGTTCAAGGCAGAAGGGTAATGTATGATTTATGCTTCAGAAAGATTACGCTGGCAGCTTTGCTCATGAAAGAAGGTCTGTAGTGGGGTGAGAGTGAAGGAAGAGACATTAGGAATCAACTGTAGTGGCCCAAGTGAGAGTTGGAAGACTAGAGTTATAGTTATGAAGATGTTGATAAGTGATTGGATTCAGGATATATTTTGGAGGTATAATAGACTAGACCTATTGATGGACTGAATATGAGGTATAAACAAATAAACAAAAAAAACCAAGGGAGATATATTTTTGGCTTGAACCAAAAAACGGTGGATGGTGATACCACTTGCTGATATGGTACAAGGTTACTGGGGTGGGGGTGGCAGCTAAAAATCAGTCAACCAAATGGACATTTCAAGTAGGCATTTAAATATGTAAGTTTAAAGCTCAGGGGAGAGATCTAGGCAAGGATATGAATTTGATATTCCATCAGTATGTGAGGTTATGGGAACATGTAAGATCACTTAGAGAGAGAGCTTTAGAAAAAAAGACAGCTAAGGATAGTGTTCTGGGAATATTCCAACAGTTACAGTTCTGATGAGGAAAGCAAAATCAAAACCAAAAAAACCCTAGGATGAATGGTTGGTTTAGTAGGAAGAAAAAACCAGGCAAGAGTAGTTTATAGAAAAAAGTTTATAAAGCTTTACATGTTAAGGAGGGAGTGGTGGAGTTTATGAAATATTGCTACTATAAACTTGATACATTTTAGTGGAGTGGTGGAGGTAAAAGCCCATTTTGAGAGTGTAGACAAGAGAATGGGAGATGATAAGAAAAAAGAGAGAATGAGTAAAACGACTCTTTCAAAGGATTTTTCCGGGAGGGGAGCAAACAAAAGGGGCAACAGCTATAGGGAAACACAAGATCATAATACGGTTCTTTAAAAAGGGTAATATTAAGAAACAACAGAGTGATTTAGAAAAGATGCATAAGAGAAACAGTATAACATAACAGTATAATTTCAAGACAGTCTTTAGAAGGCACAAGTAGATGAGATCCTGGATATCAATGAATGAAGGGATTGACCTTAAATAAGAATAAGGACATTTCCTCCATAACAAAGATGAAGGCACAGCTTTCATCTGATTGCATCTATTTTCTTTGAAAGACCTACAGCTAAGTTGTGAGCCCAGATCATATGTGGAAGGAGAACTATAGATTTAAGACATTATGGAGACCAAGAAAAGAAATTTACTAAGGAACTATAACAGAACTGACAAGTAGAATTCAGTGCCCATGTTACACTGTGGCTGTGAATTTGAGGAAAGTATAGTCATCACAGTTTTGTGATTTTTCTCCAGCAATCTTTAGCTGCTTGGGTGAAGGTATGGAGTAAAAAGATGGTTGAGCTGCAAAATAGGATTTCATTAGGCAACAGAGGAACAAACAGAGGAAAGAGAGAAGAGAATCAGAATATGGCATATAGGCTGGGGAGGGAAGTGATAACAAAGGGGAGGTGATGAAGAGCCAAAAAGTAGAAGACAACAGACTGGAAGTCTTAATGAGATCAGGTAATTGTTGAAGTAAGTTTTTGTTGTTCAGTCACTCAGTCATGTCCTTTGTGACATGACTTGGACCTCTTTGTGACCTCATGGACTGCAGCACGCCAGGCTTCCTTGTCCTTCACCATCTCCCAGAGTCTGCTCAAACTCATGTCCATTGAGTCAGTGATGCCATCCAACCATCTGATCTTCTGTTATCCCCTTCTCCTCCTGCCTTCAATCTTTCCCAGCATCAGGGTCTTTTCAAATAAGTCAGCTCTTCGCATCAGGTGGCCAAAGTATTGGAGTTGCAGCTTCAACATCAGTCCTTTCAGTAAATATTCAGGACTGATTTCCTTTCGGATGGACTGGGACTCTCAAGAGTCTTCTCCAACATTACAGTTCAAAAGCATCAAATCTTTGGCGTTTAGCCTTCCTTATGGTCCAACTCTCACATCCATACATGACTAGTAGAAAAACCATACCTTTGACTATACAGACCTTTTTGGCAAAGTAATATCTCTGCTTTTTAACATGCTATCTAGGTTTGTCATAGCTTTTCTTCCAAGGAGCAAGCATTTTTTAAACTTCATGGCTGCAGTCACCATCTGCAGTGATTCTGGAACCCAAGAAAATAAAGTCTGTCACTGTTTCCACTGTTTCCCCATCTATTTGCCATGAAGAGATGTGACTAGATGCCATGATCTTAGTTTTCTGAATGTTGAGTTTTCAGCCAACTTTTTCACTCTCCTCTTTCACTTTCAAGGGTCTTTAGCTCCTCTTTGCTTTCTGCCATAAGGGTGTTATCACCTGCATATCTGAGGTTATTGATATTTCTCTTGGCAATCTTGATTCTAGTTTGTGCTGCATCCAGTCTGGCATTTTGCATGATGTACTCTGCACAGAAGTTAAATAAGCAGGGTGACAATATACAATAAAGCCTTGATATACTCTCCTCAGTTTGGAACCAGTCTGTTGTTCCATGTCTGGTTCTAACTGTTGCTTCTTGATCTGCATACAGGTTCCCCAGGAGGCAGGTAAGGTAATCTGGTATTCTCATATCTTTAAGAATTTTCCACAGTTTGTTGTCATCCACAGTCAAAGGCTTTAGCGTAGTCAATGAAGCAGATGTTTTTTCTGGAATTCTCTTGCTTTTTCTATGATTCAACAGATGTTGGCAATTTGATCTCTGGTTCCTCTACCATTTCTAAATCCAGTTTGAACATTTGGAAGTTCTCAGTTCACATACTGTTGAAGCCTAGCTTGGAGAATTTTGAGCATTACTTTGCTAACATGTGAAATGAGTGCAACTGTGTGGTAATTTGAACATTCTTTGGCAAGAAATAAAGAGAATAGAAGAATGACATTACTTGAGCTAGGAGGAGAAATGGGTTAGAGAAAGATACTTGAAATTAGTATTTCAAAGGTGATACAGTTACTGATGATGACAAAATCTAGGGAGATAGTTCTCAAACTTTAACATCAGAATCAACTGGAATCAAAAGACAGAATGCTGAGCCCCAACATCCAGAGTTTCTCATTCATTAGGTGAGGGGTGGGGGTCAAGAATGGCATTTCCAGCAAGTTCCTACATGATATTGATAGCCTGGAGATATACTGTGAGAACTACTGGTTTGAGTTTCGTCAGTTGTCAAGATGGGGAAAAAGAAAAGTTCTTTGGAATTCACATTAGGAACTGAGAAACCAGGTGGTTGATAGGGACATTTAGGAGGATGCTGAAAGCCCTAAGAATGCTGATGGGAGTGGAATGATTGGAAGGTAAAAGATAGCTATAGAAAGAGATAATATGGCAAAGTCAGAAGTTACATGCTTCAAACGAGCAGGAATTTTTTTTAGGATGAAAGGAGACAAGCAGTTGGAACTGGCAATGGGCAACAAGGAGAAAAATGATCCCATCTCCATGCTCTGAAGTTTCAGGGTATGAAGTGGGGGGGTGGAGGGGGGGTGCGGAGGAATCCAAAACAGCTGTTAAAGAATAGTAGGACAATTTATAATGGGAGCTTTTCAAAGAAAAATTGGCCTTGACTAGAGACTAAAGGGACCTAACAACAAAATGCAGTGGGTAAGCTTTGGATTTGAGTTTTTTTTTAAAAGTGTAAAAAATACGTTACAGATCAATGGGAAAATGTATATGTGGGATCTCTATATATGGAATTATATATGGAATCACTCTTAACATTCTTAGGTATGCTAACTGTTACATAAGAAAATTTCCATGTACTTAGGAGAGTCAGGTTGAAGTGTTTCAGGGTAAAGTGTTATGATACTTGCAATTTCAAATAGTTCTATTAAAAAGAAGAGTGTGTGCATGCTCATTCTCCAAAGATGGCATCCAATGAACCATGCATATAGGTATTCTAACTCTGTGTAGTCCAACTCACAGTGAACACTTGCAGATCCTGTGAGTGCTTTAAGAAAATGTGACAGAACTGATTCTGTCCTAATTTTGAGCCTATACATTAAGGGCTTCCCTGGTGGCTAAGAGGGTAAAGCATCTGCCTGCAATGCGGGAGACTGGGGTTCAATCCCTGGGTCAGGAAGACCCCCTGGAGAAGGAAATGGCAACTCATTCCAGTACTCTTGCCTAGAAAATCCCATGGACGGAGGAGCCTGGTAGACTATAGTCCATGGGGTAGCAAAGAGTCAGACACAACTGAGAGACTTCACTTCACTTCATACATTAAGGACCTGGCAGATGCCCCTTTTGTGTTCTGGGGAGCCCTGAGCTATCATGTAAGACATTTGGCTACCATACTGAAGAGACCACATGGAAAGGGAGAGTCCCTGAGATTATATGAAGAGATGGAAAAGATGAAGAGAAGAGGAGGAGACAGATGGCCAGGGAAAGGGGACCAGAAGAACAGAGAGGCTATCTAGGCATCCCAGCTGATCCTTCTCACCAATACCACCAAGGTGCCAAGGTGAGCCATCTTGAATGTTACTGCCCAGTCAACAATACAGGGAGCAGAAGAACTACCATCAAAGACCAGTCAATCTATAGAATTATGACATATTAAAATAGCTGTTTTAAAGCACTAATTTTGGGGTAACTATCGCACAACTACACATATACATGGGGGCGGTGTGGAAGGGAGAAGAAAAAGAAAGTTACAAAATGTTAATGAATCTAGATGAAGGGTATAAAAGTGTGTATTTTATTTTTCAACGTCTCTCTGGATTTGAAATTTTCAAAATAAAAACCTTACGGAGGGTTTGATCATATTTGATCATTCCTTAGAATTATTATTAATTTTTAACATATGATAATGATATGGAGGATATGTTATTTTGAAAAGAGTTCTTATCTTTTAGTGATACTGAAATCCTGATTCACTTCCAAAGGCAGTGATTGTTAGTTTAGTAAGAGAAGGGGACTTCATAAGGATATTTACCATCAAGAGATAAAAAAATTCTATCATATACTAGTATTGTCTTCACTTCCAAAATCCTAGGCTTGACATACTGACACACATTAGCTAGCTATATAGATATAGATACTAAATCCTTAGTATTTAGTACCAGCAGAAAAAAGTCAGACATGGCTACAAGGAGAGGCAGTGAAAATTCTTTACTTAAAAATCTTAAGACACCCGTAGCGCAAGGCAAGGAGGTTCAGTTCTGTTGTTTGCAGTGATAGCTTGAGAAACAACAAAATTTGAGTAATAATTACCACAAAAATATTTGTATCTGTATAGCACTTCACATAATACGTATGTATTATTTAACATTTTACCCCAACCATCTGAAGTATGTCTCATAGCTATCAAGGGGTTAAATCACTTATTTAAAAATTTATAACTAGTAGGTGGTATAGCTAAGACTAGACACCCAAGACCTGCTCTCTTGGTTCAGTGGTCTTTCCACCATTTTAAAGGGATGAACCCAAAGAAGAATGGAGAACTTGATTTATACATTAGAACTTGATATAAGTTCAGATATGAAAAAATGAAGAATTATACATATTTATGAGAGAAGTGGTAAGAAAAAAGTGACCAAAAATTGACACAAACAATTTTTAAATGCAGGAATACCAACTTTTCTTTTGATGTACACCTACATCCGCTGGATCATGGAAAAAGCAAGAGAGTTCCAGAAAAACATCTATTTCTGCCTTATTGATTATGCCAAAGCCTTTTGACTGTGTGGATCACAATCAACTGTGGAAAATTCTGAAAGAGATGGGAATACCAGGCCACCTGACCTGCCTCTTGAGAAACTTGTACGCAGGTCAGGAAGCAATAGTTAGAACTGTACATGGAACAACAGACTGGTTCCAAACAAGAAAAGGAGTACATCAAGGCTGTATATTGTCACCCTGCTTATTTAACTTATATGCAGAGTACATCATGAGAAACGCTGGGCTGAAAGAAGCACAAGCTGGAATCAAAATTGCCAGGAGAAATATCAGTAATCTCAGATAAGCAGATGACACCACCCTTATGGCAGAAAGTGAAGAACTAAAGAGCCTTTTGATGAAAGTGAAAGAGGAGAGTGAAAAAGTGGGCTTAAAGCTCAACAATCAGAAAACGAAGATCATGGCATCTGGTCCCATTACTTCATGGCAAATAGACGGGGAAACAGTGGCTGACTTTATTTTCGGGGGCTCTAAAATCACTGCAGATGGTGATCGCAGCCATGAAATTAAAAGACGTTTACTCCTTGGAAGGAAAGTTATGACCAACCTAGACAGCATATTAAAAAGCAGAGACATTACTTTGTCAACACAGGTCCATCTAGTCAAGGCTATGGTTTTTCCAGTGGTCATGTATGGATGTGAGAGTTGGACTATAAAGAAAGCTGAGCACCGAAGCATTGATGCTTTTAAACTGTGGTGTTGGAGAAGACTCTTCAAAGTCCCCTGGACTGCAAGGAGATCCAACCAGTTCATCCTAAAGGAGATCAGTCCTGGGTGTTCATTGGAAGGACTGATGTTGAAGCTGCAACTCCAGTACTTTGGCCACCTGATGCGAAGAGCTGACTCATTTGAAAAGACCCTGATGCTGGGAAAGACTGAAGGCAGGAGGAGAAGGGGACGACAGAGGATGAGATAGTTGGATGGCATCACTGACTCAATGGACATGGGTTTGGGTGAACTCCGGGAGTTGGTGATGGACAGGGAGGCCTGGCGTGCTGCGGTTCATGGGGTCGCAAAGAGTCGGACACGACTGAGCGACTGAACTGAACTGACACCTAAAGGGACAAGGAATACTCTACCACTAGCCTCTGACACAAACTCACAATATTCACTTATTTCTGTTAGAAAAAGAAGACAAAGAGCACAAAAATATTATAGCTCTATTATACAGATCCATCTCATCTCCCATTATGTAGAAGTCATTTGCTATTACAAAGCTTTTAAAACAGTTATGTCTTATTTACCAGATGTTTATCTTTAAACCTACCAGGCTCTGTGATTGTCTTCGGCTTCTCAGTTTCCACAGAGTCTGGATTTTCAGGCATTTCTTGAATATCATCTTCTGCAAATCCAGTATCAGGGCTGCTAGTTGGTTTATCATCATCTTCATGACTGAGAGATGGTGAAGCTTCTCTTTTACTTATCTCTAAAACAGCTGCTAGAAGCTCCTCTTCACTCATTCCGTCAAATCCAGAGTTTTCCAATTCAGATTTATCAGGTTCTATTCTGCATGATTTTGAATCCTAAAGAATAGAACTGCTTTTAGAAGAAAACAGAATGCCTACAAATACAGCAATCTTCGAGTTTAAAGTGATATGTTCATTTCTAAGAAGTTTCCTTTCCTTTTTCTTTTTCTGGCTGTGCCACGTGGCATGTGGGATCTTAGTTCCATGCCCTCTGCAGTGGAAGCGTGGAAACCTAACCACTCATCTGCCAGGGAATTGCCTAAGTTTCCTTTCTTTGATGTTTTGGGTTATTTAACAACTAATAACGAATAAATAAAGTCACTGGGAAGCCTAATTTTCTTTTAATTTTTTATGTATTAACTACATATAAAGATACATGTTTACTTGCTTGATTATAATAAATGTTAAGTATACTCTTTGTATACATTTGGAAAATACATAAAAATAATAAAATAAACTCACTCAAAAATCCACCACTCAGAGATATTTAAGTGTTTTTGGTATATTTTTTCCGGATATACATGGATCACACTGTAAATATTCTGTCACTATACCTAACATTCTTTTTAAAATGTGGGTAGCTCTCATTCCTTTTTTTTGAATAGATGAAAAAAATAAAACTATCAAGATTTTATAAATATTTAGAAGTCATTTTCTGAATAAATTTCTCTGATTTCTGGGAGAATTTTTCACTTTGTCATTTCTCACTC
Source organism: Bos taurus (assembly GCF_002263795.3). NCBI lineage: Eukaryota > Metazoa > Chordata > Mammalia > Artiodactyla > Bovidae > Bos > Bos taurus. Next base: position 106,473,845 of record NC_037329.1, read on the forward strand.
AAGGTCAGCAACCACAAACTACCTCTAACTTTAAAGACAGGAAACAGTCTGAACAAAAAGTAACTACTGAAATAATTGTTATTTTACTGAAATGAGGTTTAAAATCAGTTTCATGAGATGATGCAAACTCCTAAAAAACCTTGTATCTTCAAAAATGTTAACTATCATTATTATGTGTCAAGACTGAAGATGCTGAAAGTTGTGCCTTCACACCCATCAAACGTTTAGACTACCTAGTTGGCCTGTTAATGTAAAATATTTACTATGGTTCCCTTGTATTAATAATTAGTATCAAAATAATGCAAGTAATTATCTGAGGACCTGGTGGCTCAGATGGTAAAGAATCTGCCTGTAATGTAGGAGACCTGGGTTCAATCCCTGGGTCTAAGATCCCCTGGAGAAGGGCATGGCAACCCATTCTAGTATTCTTGCCTGGAGATTCCCCATGGACAGAGGAGCCAGGCAGGCTACAAAAGGGGTCGCAAAGAGTTGCACATGACTGAGTGAATAAGCACACACAGCACATGTAAGAGTAGCTCTGAAGATTAATATTAATAGGAGGAAGCTATTTATTTACAACAACTTTCACTTCTTAACGTATCAATCTTGGAAGCAACCTAAGTTTCTACTGATGGATGAATGCATAAACAAGATGTGAAATGAGTGCGTGTTTAAGTGTGCGCACACACACATGATGGAACATTATTCAACCATGAAAAAACTATGAAAAACAATGAAATTTTGCCATTTGTGACATCACTAAAGGACCCAGAGGGAAATAAGTTACATAGAGAGAAAGATAAATACTGTATGATTTCACTTACACGTATAATCTAAAAAAACAAAAAAACTAAGCCCACAGATACAGAGAACAGACGGTGGCTGCCAGAGGTGAGGACTAGGGAGTCAATGAAATCGGTGAGGGGGCAAAAAAGTACAAATTTCCAGTTATAAAATAAGTCATGGGGATGTAATTTACAGTTAATAATATTGCATTGCATATTTGAAAGTTGCTAAGTACATCTGAAAAGTTCTCACTCACAAGAAAAAATTTTTTTGGTAACCAGGTATAGTGATAATGTTAAATAGATTTCTTGTGGTGATCATTTTGCAATAAATATACACAAATATATCATGTTATACAGTTGAAATTAATCTCATGTTTTATGTCAATTATACCTCAATTTAAAAAAAAAGCCTCAATCCACGTTTAAACACACAAGTTTTGTAGCTACAAACAGCAGACTCTTAAAATTGTTCGAACAGGTGCATTAAGTTTATGATCTATTGTATGTATTTATTAAGTTTGCCGATGTTGCTTATGAAAGGCATTGGTTTCTACAGTCAGATATTTTGGTAAGAAACCACTTACCTTTTCCAGGTCCTCCTGCTGCTGTTCACTGCCTGACATTTCACAAAGCCTATGGCTAAGGGCCACAGAGCGTTTAAGCTCATCTTCACTGTCTGAATCAAGGGATAAAGCCAAGGAGGTCTTGGATTTGAAGGTGAAATTCCTATTATTTAAGAGAAACAAACAAACAGACAACTCTATGTAAGTGATAAGTAAATATCTGTCCTTGTTATTTCTTTGAAGTATAAATATCAAAATAAAAGTTTTTCCATTATGGAGAATGATTTAACAGAGAAAAAAAAATATATCAAAAGAGGTATATTTAAGCATTACCTTTGCCCTACTCCAAAAGAGCCATGCTTTGAAAATCAGACAACTCTTATGCTATTTTATATCATCAGTAAACCAATCACTTTGTGCCTTTTTTCTTTTAATGATCAACTCCAAAGAAGTTTGTTACTGTCTTTATAAAGCAAGTACTCTACTGAATGCATGCAGACATAGCAATGAATATGTTTTTGACAACAGAGTGTATGAGGACTAATTTTTGCTCTTTAAAATTATGATCCATGTACTTTGAAATTAACAGTAACATTCCACTTATCCATTTATATGCACGTCCAACTTCTGGCAACCTCTACCTTCTAGAACACAGAGACTCAAAAGGTTAAAAAAAAAAGGCTTCTGAGGAAGGCAGTAGTTTCAAAGCTCATGAACTTTACTGTTTAGACATGGACCCTTCTTCCCCAGGAAATGGTGAGCAAAATAATGTAGCAAGTTCATCAAGAAATGAGAGCTAAGAAATGAGAGAGAATAACCACCAAAAGGACAATAAAGAGCTATGAAGTAATTTAATGTAAAGGCAAACTGTCTCATAAGAATTAAGAGCCTCTGAGGGCATTACCATATTAAAACACAGTGTAATAATGGATACTTACAATGCTGGTTCTAAGTCATTACAATATATTTAAATTATCTTCAGTGTGTTTCATTTAATAACATAAGGAATTCTGCAAGGTTACAGAGATATAACCATCTAAAATGGTTAAAACATTTTAAAGATTAAAATTAAAAAGGCAATGTTTTAAAAGGCAAGCTTCAATCATATAAAAATTCATTTATTTGGAATATGAAATATTACTTTTCAATGATACTAGATAAGTAAGGTGTTACTGTGTTGTCTTCTAAGTGAGCCAAAAATAAACTAAAGGAAAAAGTGGTAAAGGTAAAAAAGCACAAACTTTCTTTGATGAAGGTTAACATAAATTCATATGCTATACTAAAAAAAAAAGTCAAATGGAAGTTAGAAAATGCAATAATCTAAATGTGAAAACTATAAATAAACATATAGAATGATGTCATCAAGAAATAAGAGGCCACAGTGGAAACCAGGAGAATGTATAGCAATGTAGATCAAAGAAAAGAGGCAAGTGGTCAGCAATAAGCCCAACCATGGTCTTTGGCTGAGAGCAGTCAGGGTATCACTGCACTTCAGCCTGAACACTTGAATAGCCTCCCAATATGTATTTAAAAAGAGTTTTTAATATAACTTCGAAAAAGCCAATTAGCCATCTTAATTCTTCATTTCTGATTCCATGCTCACCAAGCAAAACTGAACATACCATTTATTTATTAATCTATGTAAATACTTTGCTGAAGGAGGGTGACACCTGGCTACTAATATACCAGGGTCAAATGTGACAAAGAATATTACAGAAGAACCAATGGTATTTTGGTTCATAATTCAGCCTCTTTTAAGTTTGATCGGCATGACAGGTCTTCTAGGGCCTAGTCATCTTTATTGACCAACTCTCAAATTCTCATACCAGTAAGACCCTGGAGAACAGATTGACCATGCCAAGTATAATGATGCCCAATGAAACCATCTCTTTCTTGAAACTATAGTGATTTGGTACATAAAGAGTGCATTCCATTAATAGTTACTATATTCACAGAAGGCAGCTTGCCTGTAGTAAGGAAAAATATTCATCCTGTAAAGGCATCACTTGCTCACTTTCTAAGCAGCCAAGTGGTATTGCTCATTTGTATCTTGAGAACGGGCAAGAGTATTCATATCGGTACCATTTCAGATTTCTAGTCAGTTAGTCATCTGGTTCTAATTGCACTGAAAAATAATTAACAGGAGGAAAAGAAAACAGCAGTTCCCAAATGTCATTTTATGGTTATATAAGCACCCCAAAAGCCCTTAAACAACAGAAGTGTCTCTTTTCTAAAAGTACTTTGGGACATCAAATCTTTAGAAAAATTAGTTTTAAAGTCAAATGACAACCAAGTCATTTAGAAATGTCTAATCAGGAACTGTAGTTCTAGTCAAATCACTGAGGAGGTATATTAAAAAAAATAGTATTTGTCTCCTTCTTGGACAAACTTCTGGTCTGAAGCAAAAATATATAAAATATTTGTAGAATAGCTACATTCTAGTATGTATTTGTTTTCCTGTCCCCTTTCAGAATGGCTCCAGTTCAGTGTCTAAGATAAAAAGTCCCACACTAGTTAGCTACAGGTGAAAAGATATTTTGAGATCTCCATGCGTGTATTTGAAGAATGGTGCTTTTTATACCAGTAAGGGTTACTTTAACTCTTCAATCCTAAAAATTCCTTGTCGTCAGTCAATTTCTAGAGTTGTAGGATGAAAATATTACATACAAAAGATGATCTAAGAAGTTTTGAAGCAAAATTTTGAGAGGATCATCAGAACTTGCTTCAGTGTTAAAACTCAATATACCCTAATTACAGTTCAAAGCAGATTTAGGAAAATTCCAAAATACAGTAATGCAGAGCAGTTATCATGCAAAAAGAGAAACAATATGAAAAGGGAAGGGGATAATCTTGGAAATTAGGGTAAGCCAAATCCTTAAAAATACAAATTTTGGGTACACAAGAAATATAACTCACTTTGAAGGTGTAGAAGGGCTGGTGATGCAGGAATTCACCATTTGAGAGGCTTTCAATGGTCTAGAACTATCAGAAAATTAGAAAATATATAATGTATATAATTACATTACTAAAAAAAATACACTTAACTTATAAAATGAATTATCCTGTATTACAGTCCCTTATATCCTCTTGAAAAGCAAACAATTATACTTTTCAACTAATAATAGAGGCCAAAAGAGAAAACAAAATACTTTCTCTAGGCTTTGCCTTATCTCATGATCTAAATAAATAATACTGGAAATGAAGTCAAATACTGATACAACAGGAAAAGGACAACTTGGGAAATTCTCTTTGTCTCAGTTCTTTTAAGCAATAAAATAGTAACAGCTCTCATTTATTGAGGACTTACTAGATGTCAGGCACTATAGTAAGAACTCATACATATTATCTCATTTAAAGTTCACAACTACTCTGTTATTTTCTCTACAGACAGGTCAAGGAATTTGTCCAAAGTCTCCAAGGTATTAAATTGTATAGTCAGAGAGCCCAGTTTCAGGCCTGTGATCGTAAAGAGCCTTGGCTACTCGTATGAAATGGTAATATTTCCACAAAGAGTACTAGCTCTACCAGTAGAGGGCAGTTTGCATCAAGCAAAAACATCCATTCTAAAGAAAGGCCATAAGAGAACATCCAGAAACACTGACTCTGGGAACATGTTATTGGCTCAGTGAGGCGTTCAGTGTAAACCTATATGATATTTCAAATATTAATCCAAAAGGGAAATAATTTTTACAAAACTTCATCAATTCATTTTAGCAAATGTTTATCACTTAGTGTATAAGTATAAAATGGAACTACAACATATGGCTCAAAGTAATGCAAGTATGCAGAAACATCTGAAGAAATCTTAAGGTTTTCCCAGGATTCATGATGATAAAATAAAAAGTTACTTCTTTTCTCATGGAAAAATTGTGAGGCACCATTGAAGTTCTTTGCTCAAACTGGTAATGCTTTTATGAAGACACAATCTATTTTAAATGTCCCAGCATAATAGTTAATATACTGTTTCTCAAGTTTGCATACTTCAAAGAGTCAGCAAAGACATTCATTAAAAATACCGATTCCCCAGTCCTATATCAGATTTGCTGAAACAGAACTTCTAGGGAACAAACACAAGAATTGGTATTTTTAGTGTTCAGGGGACTCTTAAGACCATGTAAATTTGGTTTGTATTCCTCAAATGTATAAAACTGTCTTCCAGTGATCTAAAAGAGTAAGGAGTACTCCCTAAAAAGGTAATTTATTATGAAAGGCAATTAATGCACATTGAAAATTATTAAAGCATTTTTTCAATTACTTAAATCACATAGTAATTTAGCACAGAATCCTCAAATAAAGCAAAATTAAAATCTTCTTGGTATGATTTTACCTGCAGTCATGTTATCTAATTCAGTCATTCTTCTGATCGGATAGTAGAAGTCTTTCTACTTCAAAAGGGAAAGAAATTCTCAAGGACTTACACTGCCATCTGTGCACTCCAACCAAGGTTAAAGGGTGGTTTCGTATTTTCAGTGCAATGAGATGAGAGGGTCAGGTATCTTGGAATGATGACTTGCTGCCCAATCTTGTTGTTAAGTGAGAGAGCAACATTGAAGCTGTATCGTTTCAAATGAAGTATGAGGATTCTGAAAAACAAGATGATGACACTACTGGTTCGAATATAACAGAGGTAGCTCTTTTACAGCTAAGAAGAGATCACTTAACTAACCATGTTAGACAGCTTTTGATTTAAAGACTACAACAGGCCAAACTAAAGATCTGTCAAGGAACATTTACTGAATACCTGCCATGCACTAGGCATTGTGCTAGATACTAAGAACACAAATAAAAATAAAACACAGGCACTGGGTAGATATTATTAATTGAGAGGTTTGGGTAAAATAATGTTACTAGAAAAAAAACATCAGTTCAGTTCAGTCCCTCAGTTGTGTCCGACTCTTTAAGACCCCACGGACTGCAGCATGCCAGGCTTCCCTGTCTACCACCAACTCCTGGAGTTCACTCAAACTCATGTCCATTGAGTCAGTGATGCCATCCAGCCATCTCATCCTCTGTCGTCCCCTTCTCCTTCTGCGTTCAATCTTTCCCAGCATAATGGTCTTTTCAAATGAGTCAGTTCTACACATCAGGTGGCCAAAGTATTGGAGTTGCAGCTTCAGCACCAGTCCTTCTAATGAATATTCAGGACTGATTTCCTTTAGGATGTACTGCTTGGATCTGCTTGGAGTTCAAGGGGCTCTCAAGAGTCTTCTCCAACATCTCAGTTCAAAAGCATCAATTCTTTAGCGCTGAGCTTTCTTTATAGTCCAACTCTCACATCCATATATGACTACTGGAAAAACCATAGCTTTGACTAGACAGACCTTTGTTGGCAAAGTAATGTCTCTGCTTTTGAATATGCTGTCTAGGTTGGTCATAACTTTTCTTCCAAGGAGCAAGCATCTTTTAAACCAAAAGATATCAGACAAGAAAACTGAATTTTAAAATACTGTATTGATACTGGGTCAAATCCTTATTTATTTCAGTGTTATATAGTTTATAAAAAAATGGGTGTTATATAACCATAAGGGTCTACCCTGTAGCTCAAATGGTAAAGAATCTGCCTGCAACACCGGAGACCCAGGTTTGATCCCTGGGTCAAGAAGATCCCCTGGAGAAGGGAATGGCAGTCCACTTCAGTATTCTTGCCTGGAGAATCCCATGGACATAGGAGTCTGGCAGGCTACAGTCCATGGGATCGCAAACAGTCAGACACGACTGAGTGACTAATACTACTACTATATAACCATAGATGGTAATTTAAGTGTTAAACAGCCCTTATATTTGATAGTGAAAAATTTTTAAGATGACTTTTGATGAGAACTATTCTTATCTCTTCTCTAGAGAAAAGAGAGAAAACAAAAAGTTTTCTCCACATTCAAAAAAAGTTCTATAAAACGTACATGCCCAATCTGGTTTGTGGATCTGAAAAGGCTTTTAGCTCTGTAGTTTTTAAAAATTACTACTGTAGTAACCATTTTACCTCTAATAAAGAATATAATCTCTGTTTAATAGACTAAACATATTTCATAGCCCACAAGAACACTTTCAAAATTGAATTTCAGAACACCTATGGGAATAATGTTTATGGAAAACTGTTTCCTTTCTTACTGTATATACCTTCACCAAAAAACCACAAAGTCAAAAATCTGTAGAAGTTACTGACTGTATTTCTGTTAAAAAGTATGCAAGAATTCATAGCCTTCAAAATCACAACTTGAGAGAGTACAAGAATCCAACTGATGTGAAGAGACTAAGATGAATGTCAAATGTCAAATATTTTGACTAAACTTTCAAATGATCCCACCAAAATAAAGGGTAATATTAAACAGTCAAATTATCACTCATCTGTAAAGGTGAGGTGGACTACAAATGAACAGTTTTGATAAAGATATCAGGGCCTTCAAGAATAAAACAAACAGATTTAATACTGAAATGAACAAAATAGAGCAAGTCCAGTAACTAGGATTTATGACACAAAGGCTTGACTGATTTCCTTAGTTAGTGACAGCTGGTAACAATCAATCGTTTTCCTTAAGATTTATTCCCCCGACTCTCTTGCCTTCCCTGGTGGCTTGGGCTTCCCTGGTGACTCAGACAGTAAAGTTGCCTGCAATGCGGGAAACGCAGGTTCAATCCCTGGGTTGGGAAGATTCCCTGAAGAAGGGAATGGCTACCCCCTCCAGCATTCTTGCCTGGAGAATTCCATGGACAGAGGAGCCTGGCAGGCTACAGTCTACGGGGTTGCAGAGATTCAGACATGACTGAGTAACTAATGTTCTCTTGCCTTAAAACACTCACAAATAGGAAAGAGTAAGTCTCTTAAGGAAAAAAAGACAGACTATGGTCAACATAATACTGCTATGATTTAGAAAGCCATTTCTTTCAAAGAAATTCATTTTCTAGAAAGGCACAGATACAGAATGTAAAAGAATTAGTCCCTAGGGGCTGGTTCCAGAAACTCCATATTCACTCATAGAAAACTGAAGCTTCTAAAAGAAAGTAAGGCAATATGAAGGCAAAGTGCCACATAAATACTTAATGTTAATAATAATCTTGTTTGTGGTTGAGATCTATTCTTGGAAAGAACTGAAAGCTGTTCTACAATCATATGATATTTTTTAAAACTAGTTTGGCTTTATGTTTGTTTATACAGATTAATACAATATAAATTAATTTCCTTCCTAATTCAGAATTCTTAGGACTACCATTCTTATGGAAGAATTCTTATGAAACTTACCAACTTACCCTCTGAAAAAAAAGAAAGCACAAATTGCAAAAAAAAATAACTTATTTTCACATGCACATGTGTATGTGTCTGTAGCATATTTTTATTGAAGGTTTGGGGTAAGAGAGGGAAATTACAGCATGACAGATTTTAACTAAGTGGTACACATTATTGAATTAAAATTTTATTTTACTATCTAGTTTCTATCATTATTCCAAAATCTCATCAGCCTCCTCCTCTTGTTGCCAACTTCTTGGGGCTCTCAGGTTCCCTCTCTTTTTCAACATTCCAAATTCTCTTCCTTTCTTATACAAGGGAATTCTAGCTTTCCATTCTCTATCCTCTTCATATCTTAGCTTCGCTAATCTTCTTTACCAGTATCCATCTGATAAGCCTCATTTATTCACTAATATTTTTCAGTACTTTAAAGAAGAAAAAATGAGACAATTAATCTTACCTGGGTAGCCTGTTAAATTTGTGTCTGACAAGAGCACATTTCCCACCACATTTCTCACAGGAATACTCAAGTTCTTCTGCCTGTTAAAAAGACAAGAGGGAAAAATAAAGAAGTATGAAGATGAATTAGCACTGCCACAACTCCACCCAGTTTAAATTTTGTGTCCAGAAGCACAAGCCTTACTAAATTAAGACCTAATCCTCAAAATATAGTGTAACATATGCCTGTTTCACAATTTCTAATTTCCTTTTTTTAACCATGGAAACAGCTCAATTTATGGTAGTAACCACAGTAGCAGATTCCCCATGGATACCTTTTCCCCATGGATACACAAGAACCACTGCTAAGAGTATATCCAGATTTTAACATTTGGCCATAGCAGAGATAAGATCACCTTCAGGTTAGGCGGAGTTCCTGGTCTGTTAGGTGTAACTCTACCCCTTTCTTATAATGGAACTCAATCTTCTGGTGACAGCCCACTAAGAACAACTGCTCTAAAAGGACCAAAGTTTGGGGCAGATATCATTACCTAGAGAAAACTGAAACAAGAAATCCTTAAAAAATGGGGGTAAAGATACACAGGAAAAGCTACGAATTCTATGATAACAACAGGAATAGTAAGGAATGATTTAAAAAAAAGAAAAGCAGAGTATTTATCTCTGAGTGGAGCTGAATTTTCATCATTTCAAGAACAGAGGTTTTTTTGTTTTTGAATCTTAGAGTGATAACCCTGCCTATCTACTACAATAAAACAAGAACCACTATTATATAGACTAAAGGTGATCCTGGCACATTTCCATCAATTATAAGGACTACTACACAACAGTTCAATTATCTCCCCGAAAATTTCAGAATATCTATAGCACTGAACCACATACGCAAATATTTATCTATAGCTCTACACCTCTAAAACAAACACGACTCCTCCTTTCTAACAAGGCACATATAACCTAAAGAAAAGCAGAGTATTTTTTCATTACTCAGATCTTAGTATACTAACTCTGTGCCTCCAATTCTGATTCGCATTACCCAATTTTAGCATGTGTCACTCTGTATTATTAGTTTCTAAGGTTGCCTAAAACACTTGCTGTTGAGTTAGATATATAATCCACTTGAGCAATGAATTTTCTTCTACACTCAGTTAACAACCATATCTATTAAACTTTTAAAAATAAATACTATTTATAAATATTTCTCATTTGTTTCCCCTGCAAGTATTTTGTCAAACTCAAGAAAGCAACTTCAAATACAATTATCTATGATATATAAAATTTAGTTATGTGAAAATACCAAAAAACAGTATTTACTCTAAAGAAAAGATCAAGGGAATCTTGAATTGAACGAGGAGGGAGTGGCTTTTTCCTTCGAGGAAGGTCAATAGAGAGGTCATTAAACTGTTCTCTTTTGGGAATAATCTCTCCACATCTGCAAGAATAAAAGAAGATAAATGTAAGAATTCAGAAGCCTAAGTGTGCAATACTAAATAAAAATATACTTCAGAAACACTGTTCCCCCAAAGAATTTCTCATGACTAGGCATAAGAAGGGGCTTAAAGTGTGGCGCCAGTGGTAAAGAACCTACTTGCCAATGCAGAAGACATAAGAGACTGGGTTGGGAAGATCCCCTGGAGGGCATGGCAACCCACTCCAGTATTCTTGCCTGGAGAATCCCACTGACAAAGGAGCCTGGTGGCTACAGTCCACAGCGTCACAAAGAGTTGAACATGATTAAAGTGACTGAGCAAGTGTATGGAGGCATGAGAGATAAATGCTAAATTTTAGATTTTTTTATTTCCCCAAACCCCACATGCCCCTAAGCCAGTGTGCCCCAACTATTGAGCCTGTGCTCTAGAGCCCGGGAGCCACAATGACTTGAGTTCTTATGCCCCAGCTACTGAAGCCCACGCACTCTACAGCTCATGCTCCACAACAAGAGAAGTCACTGCAATGAGAAGCCCATGCATCGCAACTGGAGAATAATCCCTACTCCCTACAATTACAAAAAAGTCTGTGTAGCAATGAAGACGAGCACAGTCAAAAATAAATAAATAAAATTATTTTTAAAATAATTAATATAAACAGAAAGAGAGAATTTGCTCTCTCTGCCTAACTACTTGAGCTGGCCATCAGTAGTCTCCTATCCTGGGATTGGTACTTACTCTGTTGGCTCTCTGGTTCAGGTCTTGGAACTGTGCATGCATGTTCAGTTGCTTCAGTCGTGTCCGACTCTTTGTGACCCTATGGACTGTAGCCCACCAGGCTCCTCTGTCCATGGGATTTTCTAGGCAAGAATACTACAGTGGGTTGCCATGCCCTCCTCCATAGGATCTGGAGGGATTGAACCCACGTCTCTTGCATTGTAGGCGGATTCTTTACTGACTGAGCCACCAGGGAAACCCCCATATATAAAAAAGATTAAAAAGCATTGCAAAAATTAAAAATAATTTATATTTTAAAGTATTTTATAAAAAACACATTTTTAATAAAAACAATTTGGTTCAACAAAATAAACAACTAACAGGAGGGGGTCTTTTCAGGGCATGGGCACACACAAAAAGTAGAGAAAAATTAACCATTCAGTCAGCACTAAAGCATTTAACAAACTATTTAAGTTCGCTTTAGTTCTCACCCCATCACGCATTTTCATAGAAGATAGAGATAATGAACAAAGATATTTATACTCATGTTTCCCCATGACACAGGAATGAAGATAAGAATTATACCCTTTTAGAAGAGTTTGGACAGAGAAGTCTAGCGGGCTACAGTCCCAGTCCATGGGGTCGCAAAGAGTAGGACATGACTGAGCAACTAATACTCTCAGAGAAGAGTTTTAGTCATTTGCCATAAAGAATTAAAAGGAAAAAACGTGTTTTTTTTTTTTTTTAGAGATTACTTACACTTTACAGATGATGGAGTGCTGAACTTCAAACTCCAAATTAGTAATAACAGGGCAAGTGTATACTCTAGTAGCTGAAATATCTGGTGAATTTTCTTCTCCAGGAACAGGTTCAATCTTCCAAGTTTTATTTAATTTTTCCATATCTTCTTTCAGCTGGTCTAAGCACTGACTTAAAAATTCATGAGCATCCTAAGAAGGTATAATATCCTTAATCAGATCAAACCATTTCTTGCTACAATAATAGGTTAGTAACATTGTGATCTATAAAACTAAAGCACTTGGAAGTTAATAACATATGTGGAAAATGTCAGATTTACTCGAGTGCTTTAGTGTACATATTTTGTGAAAAACGACAACAAATGACAGATTTTACGCTCCTAATTATAAGTTAGAGTAGCATGACTAATAAGTGAATTGTTCCTTCATTTGTTTTTCAAAAAAGAGTGATTTTTCTAAAATAGGCTTTGTAACTAAAATAGTCTAAGGTCCTAAAATGGGGCAAATCACATCTATATTATTAAAATGATAAAATACACAGAATCATATTGAGCCTTACTGGAAGTCCTCCAACCTGTAATGAACACATGTATACAAATCTCATTTTAAAATAAAATTGCGATTTCCTTGGTGGTCCCGGGGTTAAGAATCTGCCTGCCAATGCAGGGGAGATTGGTTCAATCCCTGGCCTGGGGAACTAAGATCCCATATGCCGTGGGGCAACTTAAGTCCGTGCATCACATCTATCGAGCCCGTGACAGAGAGCCTGTGCTAGAGAGCCAGTGCTCCGCAATAAGAGAAGCCATCACAATGGGAAGCCTGCGCACTTCAACTACAGAGTAGCCCCTGTTTACCGTAACTAGAGAAAGCCCATTCTCAGCAACAAAGAACCTATGCACCATAAAAGACACCCAACATAGCCAAAAGTAGATAAATAATAAAATAATAAGATAAACTAAATTGGGTGACTAAAATCATCTCAATTTTCCTGATCTCTAAGGTGTTTAAAAACAATTAGTACTCACATTCTGCATATAACCAGAGAATCTCTCTGCTGTAGCTGAAATGGCATTTTTAACCTTCTTGAGTAAGTCTTTTTTGGTCTCTGAATTACAGATATCTTTTTTAACAAGCAAGTGTGCAAAGCGTCTGATAAAACAAAAGAGACAAGTTTAGTAGGTTTTATAGAACACTGGAAGGTATATTTTAAGGACTGCTAACAATGGCACATAAAATTTTAAGTATCTAAAACGCCATTTATTCTATAATTGATAGTTAAGAGGTAACTCAGTAAGTATATAACAATTACCTGATAAGTGCATTGAGTGGAATTTTCTTCCATGGGATACCTTGCTTGAGCAAGTCATTTGCAAATGATTGGAGTGAAAATAGAGATTGCAAAATAGCATTCATATAGCAGGTATTTCCCAAATTGGAGAAGCTGAAAATGAAAGAAATGGTACTTTTGAAGACAACAGTACTTCCTAAAGTATGTTCACTTGAGCAGGGGTCCTCCACTATAGTATGCATCAGAATCACCTGGAAGGCTTGTTAAACTACATTCTGCTGGGCCCCAACTCCAGAATTTCTGATTCTGTAGGTCTGGACAGGAAACGTGCTAAAATGTGCATGTCTAAAAGGGTCTCAGCTGATGCTGACGCTGCCGGTATGGAGACCACACTTAGAGAACCACCACAGTATAACATGATTACACTTTAGTTTCAACTCAAGGAAAATTCTGTTTTCAAATGAATGCTAAAAAGGATTGGGGACTTAGTCAGAACATATGTATGCTAAATGGGTACTGTCAAATATTATTCCAAAGTACACTGTTTTTTCCCCAAAGTTTGAAAAAAATGTTTATTTGTAAACATTCTCTAACTTTCAGAAAAGTTACACAGAAAAATATTTTTTACCCAGACTCACTAATTTGTTAACCCTTTTGTTACTATATGCTTTATCATTTAAACACCTCTCCCTATATATTTTTCCTGACCGATTTGAGAATAAGTTGCATAGATCATAGCCATTTAGCTCTAAATACTTCAGGATATATCTCACAAGAATAAGAATATTCGCTTATATAGCTAGAGTACAGTTACAAACATTGTAAAATTTAATGCTAACATAATACCTTTATCTAATACACTAAAAAGCCTCTTGATGAAAGTGAAGAGGAGAGTGAAGAAGTTGGCTTAAAGCTCAACATTCAGAAAACTAAGATCATGGCATCCGGTCCCATCACTTCATAGGAAATAGATGCGGAAACAGTGGAAACAGTGTCAGATCTTATTTTTTGGGGCTCCAAAATCACTGCAGATGGTGACTGCAGCCATGAAATTAAAAGATGCTTACTCTTTGCAAGGAAAGTTATGACCAACCTAGAAAGCATATTAAAAAGCAGAGACATAAAAACAAAACAAAACAAAAAAAAGCAGAGACATTACTTTGCCAACAAAGGTCCATCTAGTCAAGGCTATGGTTTTTCCACTAGTCATGTATGGATGTGAAAGTTGGACTGTGAAGAAAGCCAAGTGCCGAAGAATTGATGCTTTTGAACTGTGGTGTTGGAGAAGACTCTTGAAAGTCCCTTGGACTGCAAGGAGATCCAACCAGTCCATTCTAAAGGAGATCAGTCCTGGGTTCTTTGGAAGGAATGATGCTAAAGCTGAAACTCCAGTACTTTGGCCACCTCATGGGAAGAGTTGACTCATTGGAAAAGACTCTGATGCTGGGAGGGGTTGGGGGCAGGAGGAGAAGGGGATGACAGAGGATGAGATGGCTGGATGGCATCACTGACTCGATGGATGTGAGTTTGAGTGAACTCCGGGAGTTGGTGATAGATAGGGAAGCCTGGCATGTTGCGATTCATGGGGTCGCAGAGTTGGACACGACTGAGCGACTGAACTGAACTGAATATACTTTCTTTGATCCAATTTTCTCAACTGACCCAATGTTTCTTTATGTACTGTTTCTCCCTAAGCACAAAATTCAGTCCAGGATAACATAATGCAAAATTTAGTTTTCATGTCTCTTTAGTTTTCTTTAATCTGGAATGATTCTTCAGCTTTCACTTTCAAGACACTGACAATTTGTGCAGAATGCAGCACACCCCTCTGCTCCCCACACCGTGTGCCCCATCCATCCTGGTTAATGGAATGTTCCTCATATTGGGTTTGATATTTCCTTATGATAAGGTCAGCTCAGACTGAAGTCCACATAGTGATACATAATGCTACTGTGTCCTTCAAAGGGCATCACATTCAGAGGCACATAATATTTCTGTGTTGCTCATCAGTGATGTCAACTTTAAATACCCTTAAAAACTTCCACTTAAGACTGAGAAAGTATCAGGATCTGGAATATGACACAAAGAAAAACTGGACAACAGGGAGCACAGGACTGCAATCCTTAAGAGAAAGCAAGCAAATACTATCAGCCCTACCATTTACGTAGGGTTTCAGCCTGGAGGCAATTTGTAAACTAGAGTACAGGGGAGTTCAGGGAGTGGTACCCAAACAGAGCCCAGGAATCTTGCTGAGTTGAGTTGAAAGAAACTGGAGTTTGAGATGCTGAAGTTGTTAAGGTTTCTGGGACAGAGAATCTTGGAGAAAGGAACTGTACAAAGGAGGAGCTACAGAAATCTGCACAGGGGTCTGCTGGAGCATTAGACTTTCAAGCCAACTTGTGCATGCATAAGGTGAAACCCCAAGATAGCATGCAAGAAGAACTTCAAGGAAAAGAATGATTACTGGAAAGCTATTAGCCAAACACTTTCCAGAGCTCATGCAGAATCTAAGTTTTTAGGTTCCCAACAGTCAGAGTAGAGAGATGTAGATGAATTCATGGAGCATTAGTAGAGACCACAGAGGGCCCATGCTTCAAGAAAGGAATTAAATCAGCCTTAGAATAAAGACCATTTAAGATTCGACCCCAAAGAGCTTAAACACAAGTCTCAAAACAAACCCAACAGCAGACAGGGATATTAAAACAGCTATTATAAATATGCTTCAAGGATGTGAAGTATGTGATCAGGATGTATGTGATCAAGTACATCATCAAGGATGTGAAGTAAAACAAAAACACTAAGGAAAGAAATGAAGATATTAAAAACTGAATTTCAAGAAATGAAAAAAATATTTGAAATGAAATTTTATCAAATGAAACTAATAGCAAATTAAACACTGAAGAAGGAAATAGTGAATCTGAAGATACAGCAACATGAAATATCAATAAAGAAGTATCTACTTATCTTATATTTAATATACAATATATTACTTTTATAATTTAAAATAATTTCTATACTTAAAATACTGAATATATTGTATAACTATATTTTATATAGTATTTTAAATCTATATATATACATACATAAGCAAAGATACATGTCTTTTCTTATTTCCCCTTCTTTCTTACACAAAGGTAGATACTACTATATACTATTCAGCAATGTGGTTTTTTTTTAACTTACCAAAACACCCTTTGTTATTCAGGGTTTTTTTTCTGTTTCTTTCTAAATTACAGCCATACTAGCAGGTATAAAGTGGTACCTCACTTTGCTTTTAATTTCATACACCTACTTCTTACTTTCTTTACATTTTTTTTTCTTACAACCTCACAATTTTCCATTCCTTACAGGAATTTGACCCTTTCACCTAGTTATCAAATTTGTTGGATATTCTCTTATAATCCTTTTTATCTTAGTAATGTTGGTACAATGTACTTTCATTTTTTATTTTAGTGATTTGAGTCTTCATTCTTTTTTCTTTGCCTGTTTATCTAAAGATCTGTCAATTTTGTGGATCTTTTCAAGGAGGTAACTTTCATTTTCTCTATTATTTTTCTACTCTCCAGGCTGTTGATCTCTGCTCTAATTTTTATTATTCTCTTTCTTCAGCTAAATTTGGGCTTCATTTGTTATTCTTTTTCTAGTTCCCCAAAGTGTAAAGTTAGGTTATTAATTTGAGGTCATTAAAAAAAATCATAGTAAAATACATAAAACACAAAACTTACCAAAAAACCATTAAGTATACAGCTTACAAGGCATTAAGTACATTCACCACCATTCATCTCTGAATTTTTTCATCCTCCCAAACTGAAATTCTGTACCTATTAAACAATAATTCTTCATTACCCTTTCTCTGGCAACCACCATTCTACTTTCTGACCCTACAAATCTGTCTACTCTAGGTAATCCATTTAAGTGGAATCATATAGTATTTGTCCTGCGGTGACTGGTTTCATCTAGCATAATGAGTAGGTTCACGGTTCATTCACACTGTAGCAAGTGTCAGAATTTCTTTCCTTTTTAAGGATGAACAGTATTCCATTGTATGTATATATTAATAACACATTTTGTTTACCTACTCATTCACTGGTAGACACTTAGGCTGCTTCCACCTTTTGACTATTGTTTATAATGCTGTTATTAATATGGATGTACAAACATCTGTTCACATCACGGCTCTTAATTATTTCAGATATATGTGCTGGATCGCATGGTAAATCTACTCTTAATTCTTTGAAGAACTGTCATACTATTTTCAATGGAGAAGGTGATGGCACCCCACTCCAGTACTCTTGCCTGGAAAATCCCATGGATGGAGGAGCCTGGTAGGCTGCAGACCATGGGGTCACAAAGAGTCAGACACGACTGAGCGACTTGACTTTCACTTTTCACTTCCATGCATTGGAGAAGGAAATGGCAACCCACTCCAGTGTTCTTGCCTGGAGAATCCCAGGGACAAGGGAGCCTGATGGGTTGCCATCTATGGGGTCGCACAGAGTCGGACACAACTGAAGCTACTTAGCAGCAGCAATAGCAGCAAGGGTCACTTAATAGGGTTTTTAGAATTTCTAGTTGGAAGTTACATTTTTAATATTTAGTTTCATGTTTATTATCCAGTTTCATTTCACTGTGGTCAAAAGATGGTGGCTGTCCCATTTCTACATTATGGGGTCTCCTGATTTTTCCTTTGTGCCCTATGATTACTTTTTGTGAGTGCTCCATATGTGCTTGAAAAGGTCTATACTCTATGATCAGAGTATGGCATTTACTATTTTCTGCAGATCTATCTGATGATGTTTTTTATCTTTTATGTCCTTAAATATTCTATTTTATCAGCTATTAGGACTGCAACCTCTGCTTTCTTAACTGTTTCCATCAGACGGCCAAATTGCTTTCCCTCCCTTTATCTTACAACTTTAAAAATCACTGTTCTAGGTATATCTCTAGTATACAGCATAGAGTTGGTTTTGCTTTCTGAGCTAATTTGAAAATATTTTTCTATTAGATGTGTCAGCCCATTTACATTTCTTGATGTGACAAATACATTTGGACTCAACTGTGTCACATTGGTATATTTTACTTCTTTATCTGGTGTTTTAGAGATATCTTGATTTTAAAAAAGGTTTTTTTAAAAAGTGGTTATATCTGTATTTGTACTTTTTTATAGTGCTCATTAATTCTTTTTTTTTTTTTTACTATCTAATCTGTCCATTTTAAATAGTACTTTTTGACTTGCACTTACTACTGATGACAGTCAATTTAGTTATTCTACTTTTCTTTCTCTCTGCTTCCATTTTTAGTTACAATCATACTCCTTTGTCATAAGAGATAATATCTATATGTCATCCTTATATACTGGTGTTTCCACTATTGTTTTAGTCTTATCTCTACAACTGAATATATGAAATATTCACCATCTATCTTTTGCCAGTATCTCCTTCATTACCTCTTGGCTGGATGAAGCTCATACCCTATAGAGACCTCAGGAAGAGCTTATGTGCACATTATTCCAAGTTCTTCCACTTTAAAACTTATTTTTTCCTAGCCCACATACCTGACAGCTTAGATTGGCATATCTGTTTATCCTTTCTTTCATCAAGTTTCTTGAAAATGATGTTCTTTTTTCATCTGCTTTTAATGCTGACTGAGAAGTCTATTCCTCTTCCCCTCACAAATTATTTCATCTTTTGACTCAAGGCACTGAGGGTTTTTCCTCATCTTTAAAGTCATACTTGTACTAAGATGTGTCTTATTCATTCAATATTCCAGGTACTTGGAGGGCTCTTTGAATATATAAATTCAGTAATTTTATTTCTGAAAATTTTATTTCAAAGTTTTCTTGGGTTATGGTTGTAAATACTAATTCTGTTTCACTGTCAGGATTTTTTTTTCCTTCAGAGATTCTAATTATATGTGCCATGGGACCTTCCTTGTCTGTTTTCTAATTCAACCACTTCCTCACTGACCGCTTATACTTCTTTATCTTATTTTCCTCCTTGTTTTTTCCTTCAAAGTCCCTTATTAAATTTTCATTTGAACTTATTTTCCCTTGGGGAACTTTCATTTAGACTTAATTTTTGATATGATGTTGTCTTTCTTCCTCTCTCTCTTTTGTGTTCAAGCAACTGTCATTTCTTCCTGCTTGCCCATTCTGATTGTGGGTTAGAATTATTGATTTATGGTGCTTTTTTTCATATCTTCAAATGCTTATTTGAGGATATTTAATTCAGTTTTGAGTGCTATATAACAATTTTCTTGCAGTTTATATTGGTTTTTGGAGCAGAATTTTTACTGGACTAAATATTTTGATTCGTATTTCTGTTTTTCACTTCTAGTCTGTACAGAGGTGGCCTGTTTTTTAACATTTGTATTCATTTTGTGGATCTGGTGACTAATTCAAGCACATCCTCTTCTGTTAGTTTAACAAAGTGTACTTTCCTTAATGGGTCGTGGTGGTGGTAGAAGAATTACCAGATGATCCAGCAGTCTTACTCCTGGGGATATATCTAGACAAAACTATAATTAAAAAAGACACATGCAGCCCTATGTTCACAGTAGCACTATTCACAGTAGCCAAGACACAGAAACAAACCCAATGTCCACTGACAGATGAATGGATAAAGAAAATGTGCTGTGTGTGTGTATATATATATGACTACTACTCAGCCATAAAAAAGAATGAAATAATGCCATATGCAGCAACACAGATACAACTAGAGATTATCACACTAAGTGAAGTAAATCAGAAAGGGAAAGACAAATGCCATATGATATTACTCATATGTGGAATCGAAAATATGTCACAAATTAACCATGAAACAGAGTCATGGTCATAAACAACATCTGGTGGTTGCCAAGGGGAGGGATAGAGTTGGAAGTTGGGGTCAGCAGATCTAAGCTATTATATACAGAAAGGATGAACAGCAAGGTCCTACTTGCTGTTATTGAATATAGCACAGGAAGCTATATTCAATATCCTATGATAAACCATATGGAAAAGAAAATCTTAAATATGTATAACTGAATCATTATGCTGTATAGCAGAAATTAACACAACACTGTAAATCAACTATACTTCAATTAAAAATTTTCTTTTTCTTTTATATTTATGTAAGATGACTGATAGTCACTAAACTTACTGTGGTAATCATTTCATGATATACATGAGTCAAATTATTATGCTGTACAATTTAACCTTATACAGTGCTGTATGTCAATTATACTGCAATAAAGCTGGAAGGAAAAAAATGCAAGAGGGCTCCAACTGCCTAGATTCACTATTAGTGTATTACAACACCTCAAGTAAGTTAATTAATTCCTCTAAGCCTTAGTTGTGCTGTGCCATGTGTAGGCGCTCAGTCACATCTGACTCTTTGCAACCCCATGGACTGTAGCCCGCCAGGCTCCTCTGTCCATGGGATTCTCCAGGTTAAGAATACTGGAGAGGGTTGTCATGCCCTCCTCCAGGGGATCTTCCAACCAAGGGATAGAACTCAGGTCTCGAACCCAGGTCTCCTGCCCTGTAGGCAGATTCTTTACCATCTGAGTCACCAGGGAAGACCAAGAATACTGGAATGGGTCTCCTATCCCTTCTCCAGGGAATTTCCCCGACCCAGTAATTGAGCCAGGGTCTCCTGCATTGCAGGTGGATTCTTTGCCAGCTGAGCTACCAGGGAAGCACAAGCCTTACTCCATTAATCTACAAAAACAGATTTTTAAATACATCTAGCTCAGAGAGCTACTGTGAGGATTTAAAGACAAAATTCATTGAAACACAGTTTCTGGCACATAACAAACACTTTAGCTATGATTGATATTATTATTATAGCTATTATACCATGATCTCATTTTTTATGGTTAATAAAAATATAAGCATGAAGGGGCTGGGAAAGAGAAAAATAAAATTAATACTGAAGTATCTAAGGAGATGGATGAAGTATATGAGATTTAAGAATATGCATTTTCTGCTTTATGATGTTTCATATATATATACACATTTGGAGGAGCCTGGTGGGCTACAGTCCATGGGGTCGCTAAGAGTCGGACACAACTGAGCGACTTCATTTTCACTTTTCACTTTCATGCACTGGAGAAGGAAATGGCAACCCACTCCAGTGTTCTTGCCTGGAGAATCCCAAGGACGGGGAAGCCTGGTGGGCTGCCGTCTATGGGGTCGCACAGTCGGACACAACTGAAGCGACTTGGCAGCAGGAGCAGCATACATTTACACAGAAACACACACACACGTGTATTTTGTTTTCAAGTCCAAAAATCAGAGACCAGATAATGAACGGAACTTCATGGATGTGATAAATCTTTAATAAGTGAAAAAATATTTGAGAACTATAATTTATGACTCTTTTAATCATTTTTTTACACCAAGTAAAAGGGCTTCCCAGGTGGTGCTAGTGGTAAAGAACTGGTCTGCCAATACAGCAGATGTAAGAGACCAATATAGCAGATGTAAGACATATGGGTTTGATCTCTGGGTCAGGAAGATCCCCTGGAGGAGGGCATGGCAACCCACTCCAGTATTCTTGCCTGGAGAATCCCCATGGACAAAGGAGCCTGGTGGGCTACAGTCCACGGGGACACAAAGAGTCGGACACAACTAGAGAGATTTAGCATGCACACATACCAAGTAAAACATACTTCCGTTGAATCACTTTATAAAAAGAAAGCAAAATAAAATAATTTACCTACCCCTGCAGTTGCTGCTGTTGGTGAGAGGAAAGGGGCACTCTTGGCTTGTTCCAGCCAGTGTAATCCTGGTTACACCTCAGTTTTTTAACAGAAAGAGGAGCTGGCTGAGGAAGAAATCCCAAACTTCTTTTGGCAGATGGAGTTTGGCTTGAAATATTAGTCCTATGAAAAAGAAAAAATAATGAAGAAACAAAACAAATTTGAATACTGCTTTCTTCCCCTACTAGATTCAGAGAAGTCAATGTCTAGGGGAAAGTAAATGTCCTAAATTTGAGGAAATATCAGTAATAATGATCACTTGGGAAAAAAATTTCACAAATGTAAATTAGCAAATCTGGTGACAGGGAGCTGAAGAGGCAAATAATATGGTAATGTACAATCAAAATAAGCCAAGTTAATGGCTTGAGAAAAAATAGTTTTACTTTTTTATTCACTTGTATCCACTTGATGGCTATCATACATCAGTTTACCTAGTCTTGAAAACCTTTAGGCAGTGAACTCTTTCCACTATTATGCAACATATATTCTTACCCAATCTCCTTGAGAACTTATTCTGATTTATATGCTTAGCAGTGAAAATGTTAGGAATATTTCTAATTTTCATTTAAAATTTTCCTAGCTAATGACTGTTTCCCAAAAATGCTGTACCAATTTATATTTCCACCAATAAAGAATTTCCCCCAATGGAGAATTTCCCCTTTTCACATAGTCTCCGTTACAGTATTATCCCTCTAATGAATGGAACATGATTTCATTGTTATTTTATAATTTCCTCATTATTACCTAAGTTGAACATATCAGTCTTTCTTTATGGTTTCAATTTCTGTCTTAAGAATCATTCTATAAAGTAAGGTCAGAGAAATGGTTTCCTATATGCTTTTAACAATTTAAAATCTTGTTTTCCCTCCTATTCAGGTCTTTAATCTGCCTGGACATTTACTTTTTGCATCCTATAAAGCAGGAATATGATACACTTTTTTATAAGGAAAAACCAACTGTACTCGAACAACTTACTATGTGCCAAGGACATCTGTTAGCCACTGTTTAGTTTTTTACTTAAAAAAACAAAACAAAACTGTGAAATAGAATAGAAAAGTCCAATGTGTAGCACAGTTGTTTAAAGTGTGGAGCTTAACATATTTTTATAAAGCAAACACATAAGTAACAACTATTAATGTCAAAAACCTCCAAGTGCCCCTTCCCAATCACAACCCTGAAGTTATCATTAGCTTTCTATCAGCTTTATTCGTTACTATGTACTCCTATACACTATAGTTTGGACAAGACAAATGTATATTTTTTCATCCTTCTGTTTTCAACCTTTCTCCATCTTTATACTGCAGTTGTCTTTTAAATAGCATATAGATTATTATTCTTCCTTTAAAATCCAGTCTTTTACTGAAACATTTAGTGTATTTATACTTAGTGTCATTACTGATGTAGGTTAATAACCTAACACCCTTGGTTTACTAATTATATCATGTGTCATTTCTGAGTCAGTATTTATTAATTTTTCTCTTCCTTATGAGTTGTTTTTTCCTGTTTCTTTGTACACTTCATAATATTTTCTTGGATCCCAGACACTGTGAATTTTATCTTGTGGGGTATTGGATACTTTTTATTTCTATAAACATTCTCAAATTTTGTTCTGGGATGTGGTTAGGTTACCCAGAAACAGTACAATGTTGGATTTAAGGTCTGTTATCTGGAAGCAGAGCAGCAATTCGTCTAGGGAAAGTTTTTCCTCATTAATGAGGCAAGTCTTTTTGTAGGCATTCAAACTGCCATTAGGGAACAGGAACTATGCCTGGCTTTATGTATATTCTAAGTATCATCCACTTAGATCCTTTAGGGTGGTTCTTTCCCTGGCCTTGACCAGTCTCCTCACCTGCATATGCTGCTCAGCACTAAAAATGAATACTCAAGGGGGACTCTGCAAAAATTCCTTCTTTGTGTAGCTTTCCCTTCTGGTACTCCGCTCTGTGAATTCTAGCCACCTTGCATTCCCTAGTTTCCTAGCTCCGCTTCCTCAACTCAGGAAGAGCCCAGGACTGGCTCTGCCTGGTTCCCCCTCCCTGTGTGGCAACCTAGAAACTTTCACTAGCAAGCAAGCTAACATAGTCATAAGGCTAATTTGTTTCCCATCTCTCAGGGATCACTGTCCTTCACTGATTCATGTCCAATGTCTTGAGATGCAATGTTTCACATAGTTTGTCCAGTTCTTGGTTGTTTAAGGAAGGAGGATAATGTGGTCCTTGACAGTCCATCTTGGACAGAAGTGGAAGTCATCTTTAACTTTTTAATATGTCTAAGTTAATGCCAAAAATGTCCTTTTCATCATAGGGGACTGGAAAGCAAAAGTAAGAAGTCAAAAGATACCTAGAGTAACGTTTGGCCTTGGAGTACAAAATGAAGCAGGGCAAAGTCTAACAGAGTTTTGCCAAGAGAATGCACTGGTCATAGAAAACATCTTCTTCCAACAACACAAGAGACGACTATACACATGGACACCACCAGATGGTCAATACTGAAATCAGATTGATTATATTCTTTGCAGCAGAAGATGAAGGAGCTCTATACAGTCAGCAAAACAAGAATGGGAGGTGAGTGGTTCAGATCATGAACTTCTTATTGTCAAATTCAGACTTAAATTGATGAAAGTAGGGAAAATCACTAGATCATTCAGGTATGACCGAAATCAAATCCCTTACGATTATACAGTGGAAATCACAAATAGATTCCAGGGATTAGATTGACAAATAGATTGCAGGGATTAGATCTGATGGACAGAGTACCTGAAGAACTACAGAAGACAGAGGTTCGTGACATTGTACAAGAGGTGGTGATCAAAACCATCCCCAAGAAAAGAAATGCAAAAAGGCAAAATGGTTGTCTTAGGAGGCCTTACACATAGCTGAGAAAAAAAGAGAAGTGAAAGGCAAAGGAGAAAAGGAAAGATATAAGCATCTGAATAGAGTTCCAAAGAATAGCAAGGAGAGATAAGAAAGCCCTCCCAAGTGAACAGTGCAAAGAAATAGAGGAAAACAACAGAAAGGGAAAGACTAGAGATCTCTTCAAGAGAGTCAGAGATACCAAGGGAACATTTCATGCAAAGATGGGCATAGTAAGGGACAGAAAAGGTATGGACCTAACAGAAGCAGAATATACTAAGAAGTGGCAAGAATACACAGAAGAACTATACAAAAAAGATCTTCATGACCCAGATAACCATGATGGTGTGATCTCTCACCTAGAGCCAGACATCTTGGAATGTGAAATCAAGTGGCCTTTAGGAAGCATCACTACAAACAAAGCAAGTGGAGGTGATGGAATTCCAGTTGAGCTAATTCAAATCCTAAAAGATGATGCTGTGAAAGTGCTGCACTCAATATGTCAGCAAATTTGGAAAATTCAGCAGTAGCCACAGGACTGGAAAAGGTCAGTTTTCATTAAAATCCCAAAGAAGAGCAATGCCAAAGAATGTTCAAACTACTGCACAATTGGACTTATTTCACATGCTAGCAAAGTAATGCTCAAAATTCTCCAAGCCAGGCTTCAAGAGTACGTGAACCGAGAACTTCCAGATATTCAAGTTGGATGTAGAAAAGGTAGAAGAAACAGAGATCAAATTGCCAACATCTGTTGGATCATCAAAAAAGCAAGAGAGTTCCAGAAAAACATCTCCTTCTGTTTTACTGATGTTGCCAAAGCCTTTGACTATGTAGATCACAACAAACTGTGGAAAATTCTTCATGAGATGGGAATAACAGACCACCTTACCTACCTCCTGAGAAATCTATACGCAGGTCAAGAAGCAACAGTTAAAAAAAAAAAAGTTAAAAAAAAAAGTTAAAAAAAAAAAGTTAAAAAAAAAAAAAAAAAAAAAGAAGCAACAGTTAGAACTGGACATGGAACAACAGACTGGTTCAAAACTGGGAAAGGAGTACGTCAAGGCTGTATACTGTTACCCTGCTTATTTAACTTATATGCAGAGTACATCATGCGAAATGCTGGGCTGGATGAACCATAAGGTGAAATCAAGATTGCCAGGAGAAATAGCAATACACAAATGACACCACCCTTATGGCAGAAAGCAAAGAACTAAAGAGCCTCTTGATAAAGGTGAAAGAGGAGCATGAAAAAGCTGGCTTAAAACTCAGCATTCAAAGAACTAAGATAATGGTATTCAGTCCCATCACCTCACAGCAAACAGATGGGGAAACAATGGAAACTGTGACAGACTTTATTTTCTTGGACTTCAAAATCACTGCAGATGGTGAACGCCGCCATGAAATTTAAAAAGATGCTTGATCCTTGGAAGAAAAGGTACGACCAACCGAGAGAATATATTAAAAAGCAGAGCCATTACTTTGCTGTAAAGGTCTGTGTCATCAAAGCTGTGACTTTTGCAGGAAAATCAATTCTGAATATTCATCGGAAGGACTAATGCTTAAACTCCAATATTTTGGCCACCTGAGACAAAGAGCCAACTCATTAGAAAAGACCCTGATGCTGGGAAAGATTGAAGGCAGGAGAAGGGGACGATAGAGGACAAGATGGTTGGATGGCATCACGGACTCAAGGCATATGAGTTTGCACAAGCTCCAGGAAATGTTGAGGGAGGCCTGGTGTGCTGCAGTCCACAGGGGCTGCAACGAGTTGGACACAAATGAGAGACTGAACAACAACAAAGTTAACTGTGGCCTCCTCTCAAACAAAATAAGGAACTTAAAATGTTTTAATTTCCCATACTCTTCTCCACTCATTTATTGTAACCTCTTATTAGTATACTATTCTGTTAATCTTTTGTTTTCAATCCTAATCATTTTTATAAAAACTATTAAAAATATATTTAGATGCATAATAAGTCTGTAAAGATATTAGTAATAGCAGTTGCCTCCTTAAAGAAAATGAACAAGTAGGAGTTAGGAGAGATATACTTTTCACTGCATGCACTCTGTAGCTTCTGAAGTTTCTACCTTATTATGCCCTTATTACTTCTACAAAAGAATAAATTTTAAAGGTACTTAATTTTTAAATATGCTTAAAATTTTTTTTGCTCACTGATTTTTCCTACTTCTACTCCTCCCTTTGTTCACTTTTCTTCTTGCTAAATAAATTCTGTCCTTGCATTTTTGGATTAAAATTTAACTGGATGTGTAATTCTTTGATATCATCTGTCCCTACTGTTGCTGATGTCAGTCTGTTTTCGTTTTATAGATGATATTTTTGTTTCTGGCAGCTTTTAAAAATTTCTTAACCCATCATCTTCCACAATGTAGATTTAAAAAATATGTATCCGCTGTTTGGCATTTGTTGAGGCTTTTCAGTGTGGACTTTCATCATTTTCATCCAGTACTTCTTTGACAAATTTCCTTCCTTTATTCTCCTTAGTCTATTTTTTTTTTGTCCAAAATGCTATTAAGACATAGTTAAGTTCAGTCGCTCAGTCATGTCTGACTCTTTGCGACCCCATGAACCACAGCATGCCAGGCCTCCCTGGCCATCACCAACTCCCCGGAGTTCACCCAAACCCACGTCCATTGAGTTGGTGATGCCATCCAACCATCTCATCCTCTGTCGTTCCCTTCTCCTCCTGCCCTCAATCTTTCCCAGCATAGACGGTTAAAAAAGAAAAAAATGGAGGGTAGACCAAGAAGCCCTACATAAATCTTTTTTATAAATTCATAGATTTTTAATGAATTTGAAATAAATTTTCCATAAATCTTTTTAAATAAAATTCATTGCATTTATAATCTCCTCTTTATCTATGCTACATCCTATGATCATGCATTTTTGCTTGTTTAGTAGCTGTCTCAGTCTGGACCTCTAATCTGCACAGGACTTTATATCAGGGGTTCAGAATTTTTGCCCCTACATAGGGAACATTAAAGCAGATACCAATTAGTGCAAACCCCATTTTTGGATATTTGCTTTCTATCAGGCTTCCCCAGTGGCTCAGTGGTAAAGAAACTGCCTGCAATGTGGGAGACGTGGGTTTGATCCCTGGGTCGGGAAGAGCTCCTGAAGGAGGGAATGGCAACCCACTCCAGCATTTTTGCTGGGAAAATCCTATGGACAAACGAGCCTGGTGCACTACAGTCCATAGGGTTTGCAAAGAGTTGGACACAACTGAAGTGACTGAGCACAAGTAGAGGGAGCGTCAGGTAAGCAGCATATTTAAGGTTCCATACGTAGGCAGTTACATAGAAGTGTTTGGGCTTGGTTTACTAGCACAATGGAGAGGGAATTGGCACCCACTCCAGTATCCTTGCCTGGAGAATCTCATGGATGGGGCAGCCTGTTGGGCTGCAGTCCATGGGGTCGCAAAGAGTCGGGCATGACTGGGAGACTAACACTTACTTACCAGCACAGAGGGCAGTTTGAGATATCCAGCTTCATGTATCTTCAGATAAGAAATCAGGTTCTGATTGGGGGTCATGTTCAGTTTCCAACCTCATGTTGGTTTTGAAGACCCAGCCCTAAATACTTGACTCCAGCCTGGGTTTTATACGTGCTTTATGGCTTCAGCCTTTACTCAGCATTATTTTTCTTACCAGTCTGAAAATTTTCATCTTATCTTTGAGGGTAGTTTTGTATTAAAAGAAATTTTTATTTCTTCAATAATTCCTGTGTGCAATGAATATGCTCACTCTATTACTTTGAAAAGAAATCTGTATTGTATTTAAACAGCTGAAAACCAAATTTAGTTTTTTTTCAACTTGGATTCCTTTAAGATTCTTCTAATAAGCAGAAATATATTAAGCTTCCTCTTTTAAATTCAAAGAGTAAACCATTGCATTCATAAAGTGCTCGAAAGATTCCACCCAAGGCTGAGTATATCTAATATCAAATTCTTTAACTCACCTTAATCATTTAACACAAATAATCTAGGTGTTTTTACCACTTTGAATTAAATTCTAGCAAAAAATAAAATATGACTTAACTGGTCATTATCTATGAGTGGTCATTATGCTATATAATAGCGCATTTATACTCTCACTTTTTACAACTGCCCTTCTGTGTGGCAATCTATGAACACATCTCTTTGACAAGTGCTTAGCAGTTGTCTCATATATTCATACTCAATAAACCTCAAAAATTTAACCTACATCTCTGTGTGTCAGTAGCTCAGCTGTGTCCGACTCTGCAACTCCACGGACTGTAGCCCACTAGGCTCCTCTGTCCATGGAATTCTACAGGCAAGAACACTGGAATGGGTTGCCATTTCCTTTTCCAGGGGACCTTCCTGACCCAGGATCAAACCTGGGTCTCCTGCATTGCAGGCAGATTCTTTACCATCTGAGCTGTATTTCTAGAATCACCAAATTAAATTTCTGACTAGCCTTTTCCAGTAAAAGATACTAAGGTGAAACTTTTTGCTCTTTTAGGAAAACACCTTAAATTCTGGTAGGTAGCTTAACAAACATGCAAGCAATAAAGGCAATTTTAAAATGTCTCAGTGGGGAATTACTTTACTTGGGATAATGGAAAATACACTGGTCTAGAATCTGATCACATTGCCAGTCAAAACCTGTGGCCTCAGGACAAGTCTTCCTAGACATCAGGTTTATACACGTGTTGAAAAACATAAAAAGGAATAGTTTGAACTAAAACACTTCTAGAGTACCCTGTAACTAAAATGTCATGAATCTGTAATTTTCATCTATGTTGTTAAAAACACTGGTATTCATTTAGAGCACAACACATAGATCCTCCCATCATTTAATATTCTGAAGAAAGCTCTTTAAGTTCTCACAAGGCATATAGTCAGTGCATACCTGTCTAAGTTAGTGCTGCCAGGAGAATAGTCCTTGGCTGCAGTTCTGCTACCATAAAAAGATGACGACTGCAAAGGTAGAAGCCCTAAAAAAATGAACAGACACAGGAAAAATTTAACTCCTAAATCAACCATTCAAGTTCATTTAATAATAAAATTACGCATTGGGCTTGTTTATATTTAACTCTATTTTCCCCTTTCTTTTCATCAAAGTAATACATACATATTATGCATGTCTGAAGAGCAAACGCTGTGAAAAAGTTTATAAGAGGTTACAAAAGAATACTCTCTAGTCCTAAAGCTCCACAAATTTTTCTCCCAATTTCTAACCAGTTTTTGAAATTCAGTTTCTCTGATTTCCTCCATAACATTAGGTACAATTTGTATAACATTTGTATAATTTCTCAATTTATTAATTTTAAACAGCATCAGCTGGCTCCCTCAAGAAAAATTAGAATTTCTCATTTTTATCACCTCTACTCTTCTTCTCTTCTCTCCAACCAATTATCAGTTGTGTTATTTTATTATTTTATTTATTTTTTGTCTGTGGCTTGTGAGATCTTAGTTCCTCGACCAGGGATTGAACTCCAGCCAATGACAGTGAAATCACCAGGTCCTGACCACTGGATTACTTAGGAACTCCCCATCAGTTGTGTTACTTGAGTTCTACTGATGAACTTTGCAATGTTAACCTAACACACTTAAAACTCTCTACATTTTGTTCCATGAAACTTTTTACCACCTGACCCCTTATACTTTCCTCTCTCTCTCCTCTTCCACATCAACACTTGTAAGATGTACCATTACTTCAACAGTATTAAGTATTAATGCATCTGTTAACTATTAATACATCTTTAAGTATTCTGTTTTCTAACTATAGTGAAAGTGAAAGTGAAGTTGCTCAGTCGTGTCCGACTCTTTGCGACCCCATGGACTGTAGCCTACCACGCTTCTCTGTCCAGGGGATTTCCAGGCAAGAGTACTGGAGTGGGTTGCCATTTCCTTCTCCAGAGGATCTTCCCGACCCAGGGATTGAACCTGGGTCTCCTGCATTGTAGGCAGACGCTTTACTGTCTGAGCTACCAGGGAAGTCCTTTCTAACCATAGGTTGATTGTAAAAGCTGAAAACCAAAAAACAGAATTTATATAATGAATTATTACTTCAGAAGTGATAATTATATTAGAGCTTTCTCTTTCTGTCAGAGTCTAATTTATATATGTCTGAACCCCTAAAAGGAGACTGTTTCTAGAGTCCAGATGAAATGAATTCTCTCCAACTCCCAATTTATCAAAATCATGCCATATTTTAGCTTTCTTCAATTTCAAGTTAAATACAATATTCAAATCAATACTAGATACATGAGTCTCTAAGAAGTTCAGAGGACCAGAATGATGCTAAGTATAGGAAGCAGCAATAAAAATTCAGAGACAATCTTTTAGTTTTTGTTAAAAACAAGGTGAGCTTATACAACTGCTTTATGCGATAATTACAAGATCTTCTGGAACTTCTAATAACCAGCAACACTGATAAGTTTTAATTTCAATAACTTTAACTCCTTGGATTCATTCCATGGTCCAGGTACTTTGACAATGAAAGAACTTAATTCTAGGTAGTTGAATAGGGAGATATAAAGCTTAAATTCCTTGTAAGCAAAATAAAAATTCCCTTATAGTTCTAATATTTTAAAAAATATTTTAGCTAAGTACTAGGATACAAATTAGGACTTCCCAGGGGGCTCAGTGGTAAAATATCCACCTGCCAAGCAGGGGACATGGATTTGATCCCTGGGTTGGGAAGATCCCCTGGAGAAGGAAACGGTAACCAACTCCAGGATTTCTGCCTGGGAAATCCCATGGACAGAGAAGCCTGGTGGGCTACAGTCCATGGGGTCACAAAGAGTTGAACACAACCGAGTGACTAAACAGCAACAACAGGATATAAATTGACACCCAATAACTAATACAAAATTTACGCAGTGTTCCTAAATATGTGAGAAATATGCCTCAGTTTACATTTCTATTTCTAGTCTAATACTATATATCATATCATAAACGAGTAAATTATGCAAAGACCAAATACTTACCTGATGTCCTATTCTCTTCTGACTGTTTCAAACTCAGTTGCTTCTCTCTACTGCTGGTTAAATACTTTCTTGAGGGATCTGTCATAGCCTTGTTGTTCCTATAGTTAAAACATTTATGTATAAAGATATAATTCTTAATTTTAAATAGTTGTCATTAGAATTTACATTTCAATTGCTGAATTAATTGATGTGCTTAGAAGTTATGCTACAAGGTGTTAAAACCTTATGCAAATGAGAATCATAAAAACAAGCTTTTCATTACCTAGTCAAAAGTCAATCCAATCCAAAACCCTGGTTATTAGGCAAAAATGAAGGAGCAGTTCCTTTATAAAAAAAGTCAAATCAGAGACAGCAAGAATATATAGGTTTTCTTTGCCAAAAGCAAGCCTAGCTGAAATGATTCAGCTACTAAGACCAAAAGAATCAATTAAGAACTAAAGTGAAAAAATTAAAAGTAAAAACATTGAAAATAAGTAAATAAAAAGAAGCAAACCATTCGAGCTTGATAATGAATAGCTCTAAAAAGTAAAATAAACAAAATCCAAAATGTTCTTATAGTCTATGTAATTTGAAATGTTATTTACTAAATGTCAACATTTCAGTTCATAGTGACTAAACTACTTTAAGTTCATGAACATAAAGTTAAAATTTCTTAAGCCCCTTTCCCCTGATCTATTATTCCCAAATACCTGAACCTATATTAAGTAAAGAGGGTCCATTGAGAAACATGCTCATGCTTTGATTAAAAGTGCTTATTTTAGGAGATCCATCATGAATAAGGCCTACAAGCAGACAATGTAGATGCTCCACCCAGATTCCCTCTGATCTTATTTTTGCATCTTCTCTTTCACACCAATTAAAGTTTTTTTCCTCCCTATTTTTTTTTTTTAATATTAGAGTATAGGTGATTAACAATGCTTTGTTACTTTCAGGTGTACTGCAAAGTGATTTAGTTATGCATATACATGTATTTATTCTTTTTAAAGTTCTTCTATTTGGGTTGTTTTTTAAATTTTTTTGATAGTCAGTACCTAGGGTTCCTCTTCACAAGATTGTCCTCAAGCTACTAGAGCCTTTGCCTGCACTCTCAGAGTCAAAAGCAAGGTCAGGTGCTAAAGGATAGAAGTCAAGCTCCCCTGCCTTGGATTAGAATAGTTTTAAGGTGAAATGCATGTAACAGATTTTCTCTCTGGGATTAGGATGAAGCCTGAACTCTGCATTTTTCTGGTCAGAGATCAGATTTCTGTCTGAGATCACACTCACTCATTTTCTCCTGCACTGCAGTATCTTGCTTCCCCCAGTCCCTTCCTGGTATCCCCTGGGAATAATTTCTAACTAAATCACTTGGACACTACTCTCCATTTCAGGGTTTGTTTCTGAGAAACTTGAACAACAGTTAGTGCTAGAAAAGGGTCTAGGAAGCACACTCTAAGGACAAGATTCTGGAACTGGATCAATTGTTCGGCAATGGTAGCAGAAATACCATTGGCTGGTGGTAAAATCTTTGGTATCCTAAAGTGTAATACCACCAAGATTTTTCATCTGTAGTGAACTGGGCTGGGACAAAGTAGAAGAGGATATAGTTCATGCAATCTTTCCAGCGTCTGAAAAACGTGGTAGACAGCGTCTGAAAAATGTGGTAGAACATAGAAATGTTCTAAAACTGGATTATGGTGATGGTTGCACAACTCAAAAAATTTACCAAAAATACAGAATTATACATTTAAAACAGGTGAATTTTATGGTGTATAAACTGTACCTCAATAAAGCTGTTGAAAAAAAAAATCCCAAATTATTTCCTTCCTTGTATCCAAGCCCTCTATTATGAAATGCCATCTGTTTCCCTATCCCTTAATGAGGCTGGCCTAGTGATTTCCTTTTCCCAAAAGAATCTAACAGACACAACAGTACCTGAGTCCTGATTCTAAGGCTACAGGCACCTTGCAAATTTTCACTCATTCTTTTGGAACCCTACCACTGCCATGTGCTTAACTCCAGGGTAACCCTATCAGGTGAAAAAAAAAAACATGGCTAGTCTCCTGCATCGCCCCAACCACTAGACAGCCAACAGCCAGTCATACAAGGAATGCCACTGTGGACCAGCTGATCCCGAGCCAACTTACCAAATGACCATGCATGTATGAGAAAATGAGAGAATCCAGTCACAACTGGCCAAGATAGGCCTAGATAAACAGAACCACTTAAGTGACCACTGACTTATAAGCAATAGTAAACAGTTACTATTTTAAGTATATCATTATTGCTATTGCTAAGTCATTCAGTCGTGTCCGACTGTGTGGGACCCCATGGACGACAGCCCACCAGGCTCCTCCGTCCATGGGATTTTCCAGGCAGGAGTACTGGAGTGGGGAGCCATTGCCTTCTCCAAGTATATTATTATACAGCACTAGATAACTGATATAGTGATATGGGTTAAATAATAATCATAAAGACTATGGGTCATCAAGGAACTATGCAACCAGAGCAAGCCATCATGAGCTGGGTGCTATCATACCCATGAAGTTGTAAGATCAGGAAGTTACAGCAGCAATCCATCATAAAATGCGAGTGGTATATCCAAGTAAACAAGAATAGATAATGAAAACAGATCTATGAGCATTCTGGTGACCAGACAGAAGAAAAAAACTTGTGCCTGATTCATGGATGGATCATCTCGGTACATTGATACAAGCTGAAAATGAACTGTTGCTGCATTGTAGCTCCACTAAGGGACTACCCTGGAACACAGGACTAAGACGAAATCCTCCACTGTACAGAGTTTGAGAAATGCACCTCACTGTCCATTTTGTATGGAGAGAAACGTGGGCCAGAGGAACCCTGGATGGTGGTAAATGGTCTAGATGGATGATCAGGGGCCTAGGAGTAAGCCTGGAAAATCAGGGAAAAATGATTTATGAAAGAGGTTTATGCACAGTATGTACAAACGGTGAAGATCTGTTTCACATGTTAATGCTCACCAGAGAACTTCACTGAAGAGACATTAAACAATCACCCATGGTAACTTGTCTAGTGGATGCCAGTCAATCTCTGTACTCA
Organism: Bos taurus; assembly: GCF_002263795.3. Classification (NCBI taxonomy): domain Eukaryota; kingdom Metazoa; phylum Chordata; class Mammalia; order Artiodactyla; family Bovidae; genus Bos; species Bos taurus. The sequence goes on from NC_037329.1 coordinate 106,508,685, forward strand.
GCCATCCAAATACTTCCACAAAGGGCCCATGAGTAATAGGCATGGTGGTAGAGGTAAAAGCTCCAAGTGCACCCTAAAATAGGGGATCCCTTTTAATAAGTCTGGTTTAGCAACTTATGCTGCTCAATGTCCAATTGTTCAGCTACTCTAGAGGCTGATCCCTGGCCTTTGAATGAATACTATCCCCTAAGGAAACCAACCAGACATTTGGTGATAAGTTGATTACATTAGATTCCTTCCACCCCAGAAAGGGTAGCAATTAATTCTGGCTGGGACTGGCATATTATTTAAGGTTTGCTTTTGCCTTTCCTACCCACAGTGCCTTGGCTACACTGCTATCTGAGGGCTTTATAAGAGTATATGATTTATTAACATGAAATCTCACATAACATCATTGTGGAATGAGGAATCCACTTTACACAAAAGAAAAGGAGGAAAATACAGTAAAGGCATATGGACCAAAGGATCCACTGGCCCTATCGCAGATCACATTTACCTCAAAGCTGACGGCCACAGTCTTTAAAGGTGTAGATTAGAGATGATCTCGTTAGGCACTGGGTGCCCTTCAAGATACAATATATAACATAAACCAACAGGCCATTACATTTATAGAGAATACATGGGTCTGGAAACCAAGAAGTAGGAACGCCTCCACTATCAGTCTTAATAACACACTTAGAGAATTTGTGCTTCTTGTTCCTTCAATTTAGATTTTGTGGATCTAGCGGTTCTGGTTTCCAGAGGAGGAAATTTTTCACAAGACAGGACAAGAAGAATCCCATTTAATCTAAAGCGATGGCTGCTACTCATTTTGGGCTTCTCATGCTGGCAGAGCAACAGGCAAGGAAAAGAATTACCATACTGTAACTGACTTAAATTATTATAAGACAGCAGGGTAGCTGCTACATGATAAGGGCAAGAAGAATGTGTCTGGTATAAAGGAAATTCACCAGGGAATCTCTTGGTGCTTTCAAGCTCAGTTTTAACTCTGAATGGGTAATTGCAGCAACCACAGCCTGACAAGTGCACAGTGACCATGGGCTCGGATCCCTCAGGGAAGAAGATATCAGTCATACCACCAGGAAGAATTGTTAATGAAAAAAGCAGCAAATCCAGAATGGATCCTAGAAGTAGATAATATCAGTTATAGCCTCAAGGCTATTTGTAGCAGTAAGGACAAAAAGAGCTACAGCTCATCCCACTAATCCTCCTTTTTAAATATTCTCACCCAGAAATTGAAAAGCATCAATGTGAAGAACCTGTAATAAGATGGTGGGGCTTTCCTGGTGGTCTTGTAAAGAATCAGCCTGCCAATGCAGGTAACATGGGTTCGAACCCTGTTCTGGGAAGAACTAGCTCAGTAGTAAGACAGAGGGTAAAAACACAGATATTACTGACTGGAAAGCTGGTGAGCACTGTTATATCTCAGCAAAATAGTCACAGAACTGTTACCTGTAATGTCTTAGGAGGCAGAACTCAAAGGAAAAGACTGAGACAATTAAGAACACTGGTCTGTGTTAGTGCTTTTTACTGCTCTCAGCAAGGTTCTATTCAAGACAAATAAATCTGGGTTAGAACTAGCAGGTTTGCAATCAAGGTTGAAAATGAATACATCTCTCTGTGCCAATGTCCTAGAATTAAAATTGTGTGGTAAGTGGAGGTCATATGGGACTAAAAAAATCCAATTGCTTCTGATTCTCAAACTAAGGCAATGCTAAGAGGTAACTAGAGAAGTAGTTTGTGAAAAACTGATGTTAATATTCGGGAAAACTGGATGAGGGGTATACAGGCACATCTCAATATTATCTTTGCAACTTTTCTGTAAATCTAAAATTATTTCAAAATTTAAAAGAATCAAAATAATAATTAATTAAAAGAATCAAAATAATAACAAAAATACTGGCCCTAATTATTTCTCAAGCCTATAAAACCCTGAATGTTCTACCTTTAAAAAAACTTCTAAAACTTTTACATTTCTAGACTTTTCTAAACTTCCAGGACTACATCGGCATCAACTAGGCTACAAAGCTGCATGGCTCCAAAGAACAGAGTCTTCAAAACCCCCTTCAGCTATGGCCTTGAAAGATAACAGACAACGGGAATCTGTTAAAGGGCAAAGCCACGAGTCATATGAAGTACAAAGAGCAAGGGTTCCTCCCAGAGGATCGGACAGACTGTTATAGGGGTTAATTAAGAACTTATTCCACTGCTTTCACTGTCTTCACAATTTCTGCCTAACAAGATTTTATCTCTACTATAGACCAGTGACTCCTCAGTTCCCAATCCTTGTCTTTTCTAAATGGAAATTTTTGCTGTGGTTATCCTTTGCTTACTCCAGCAATGTATAATAAATGCTATGTGTGTGGAGACAGGAGTGAGGAATGCAGATTAACTTGCTTTTTAGTTTTTAGGTACAACACCACTTTGCCAACAAAGGTTCCTATAGTCAAAGCTATGGTTTTTCCAGTAGTCATGTATGGATGTAAGGGTTGGACCATAAAGAAAGCTGAGCACAGAGGAATTAATGCTTTTGAACTGTGGTGCTGGAGAAGACTCTTGAGAGACCCTTGGATGGCAAGAAGATCAAACCAGTCAATCCTAAAAGAAATCAATCCTGAATATTCATTGGAAGGACTAATGCTGAACCTGAAGTTCCAATACTTTGGCCACCTGATATGAAAGAACTAACTCATTGGAAAAGACCCTGATGATGGGAAAGATTGAAGGCAGGAGAAAGAGACAACAGAGGATGACATGGTTGGATGGCATCATCGACTTGATGGGCATGAGTCTGAGCAAGCTCTAGGAGTTGCTGATGGACAGGCAAGCCTGGTGTGCTGCAAGCAAGGGGGTTGCAAGGACTCAGATACAAATGAGCAACTGAACCAAAGTGAACAAGACCATGAGGTGTATAATCCAAGGCACAGCTGGACCTTATGGAGAGAACTACACATAACCCAGAGATCCTGGACTCTGAGCTGGATATAATGACTAAATGAGATTTAGAGGCTGTCTCCATCAGGGTGAAGGTAGGCGTACTCTGCATATGGCAAGAATGATTAACAAAGGTAAATCTTTAGCTAGAAGGGTAAACTATGGCAGACTGTTGTCCCCAAATAACCACTGTACTCCTTTGTCATAACAGTAGAATTTGGGCGAGGCATACTTCCCAGATCTCCTCGTAACTTGATATAACCACATGACCAAGTTTTGGCCAATGTAATATGCATAAAAGTTATGTATACAAATTTTCAGCCTACACAAAAGCTGTATGCCCTCCCTTTGCTCCTTTCCTCCTTCCCAGTAGGAATACAGATATGAGAATGGAGGCTGAAGCTAACTTGGTTCATCAAAGGAAAGATACTTATTAAGAATGGCAGACAGAAGACAAAGGAACCTGAGACTATGGTGATTGTAGTTTAAGAGAACACGCCAGTCTTATCAGCTACCTAGATTTTTGTATCTGTTACAGCAATAGAATCAAGAACTCAAACTATAAAAAGTTTCTTTAACTTTTTTCCCAACTTCTTTCTGGTGACCCTTTGGCCTTCAACACCAGTTAACTGACTACCAACTGACTTCTGTTAAGGTATTAACTGGCAACTGTGTAATAAGTTTTCTCTCTCAGAAGACAGAGACAAAAAAACAAAATCCACAAGTCTCCCATTATGAGGAAGAGGATTGTGAGCTAGTGACTGTCCTACTGCAGGCATGCTCTTTGTCCTATTGCAGGTGTGCTCTTTTGTTCAACCCCAAAAGTAGCTCTAAAAGACTGATGCTCCTTGCCTAGAACCTATGCTGGTTTTAATACCCTTTTACCCCTAAGTTAACTTTTCACATGAATAAGGTAAAAATTGTACTTTTTTTTTTTTTTTTACAGGTAAAGGGAAGAAGGAAGGAAGGGGGTTCATACTAAAAGAGCAGCAAACAAAAAACACTTATATAGAGTTCTTCAGCTCTATCCTTATTTTAAGTGTTGCAAACAAATAAAGCTAAGATGGGAGAAGTGCACTAAAATGACCAAAGCAATACTAATGGCCAAATCCTTTCTCTATTGAGCCTACAGTGTACTGTTACCAAAATACTCTAAATCCTGTTCTGTCTTTGCGATTCCCATAAACTGAAGACCATCCCAATTTTCTCTAGTGGTTGTAATTATTAATGGAAGAAATACCGATCAAATGTTATAAAAGTTCTTAAAGCAACTTACGATGATGAATCATTTTCCTTAGGGTAATCTTCATTCAACTCTGAGCCAGATGACAGCATTCTTTTTCTCTTTTCAGTCCTACAGAGAATAGAGAAAAACGGTTATTTCACATTATTAAAAAGTATAAACCAACATACTCAAGAACAAGAACTGTGACTACTGCTATCTAACTCTATACACCACATTTAAATATACTGTGTGTCTGCAAGCTCTATACATGTCACTAACATAAATCACAAAAGACAAATATTATCTCCAAAAAATGCGCTTTACAAGTTGTTCTTTTAACTAGAAGTCTCCTTCTTTTCCCCAAGTTATTGGACTTTCTAAAAGGTCTAAAAGACATTTCTAAATAGGCAGAGTTAATGACTAAGAAAGAAAAAAAAAAAAAATTTCATACCTATTTTCTAATAACCCTGATCTAAGAGGTGTGGATGTAGATGTCAAAGAGGGAATTGTCCGGGCAGGAGTTACTCCATTTCCTGCTGCAGCCTTAATCGATCCTCTACTTGGATTACCAAGAACTTTTCGAAATGGAGTATCATCTTTAGTTTCCAAACTTCCTCTTTTTGAAGAGACCTATAAGAATAGAGTTTAACATAGCTAATTTTTCACATTAATTGGCATATGTTTAGACCAGTGATCCTCATATACGGAATTTTTAAAAAAAATATCCACAACTGGAGACCCATCTCCAGAGATTCTAGCCTATCCGGTCTGGGGGTAAGCTCCATTCATCAGTACTTCTTTTTTTAAAGAACATTAGGTGATTCTAATCAGTGTCAGATATTGAGCTTGACATGTATTTTCCTATAGTACTCTTGTAAGCTTAGAAATTCCACAGCATACCTAGAAGCAGAAAAGAATTTGCTCTGAATTACTGATTAAAAAAAAAGAAAATAACTTCACAGACATAAGAGCCACATGAAAGTAGATCTGTAAGAAAGAAAATCCAATTATGAGTAATTTAAAGTGAGCTTCCCTGGTGGCTCAGCTGGTAAAGAATCTGCCTGCAGTATGGGAGACCTGGGTTCAATCCCTGGGTTAGGAAGACCCCTTGCAGAAGTACATGGCAACCCACTCCAGTATTCTTGCCTGGAGAATCCCCATACACAGAGGAGCCTGGAGGGCTACAGTCCATGGGGTCACAAAGAGCTGGACACGACTGAGCGACTAAGCACAGCACATTACATCAAAGTGACATAAATGTGAGAAAAAGGAGCAACAATGACATTTGGTTGCCACAATTTAAAAGCCAAGTCACATGTACAGCATATGATTTTTGAGGGGGTTCTAGTATGGAGAAATGAAACAAATACATATAATGATGGGGAGATTGAAGGTGAGACAGAACCTACTGGCAGAAGATGAATCAAAGAGTCTACCCCAAAACACAGCAAAAATATTCAGAGAGAATACACACTTTAACTCTATGGAAAATTTCTAATTACTTTCCACAGAACTATAATCTTAGAATAAAAAAAAAGAATCTGAGGTCATCTGGATGAATGATTTAAAAAGCTGATTTTCAAATGGATAATTGATTCTCAAGATTAAAAAAAAAATCAAAACACTATTATAAAAGCCATATACTGAGAAGTCTCTTTTATCACCCCAATGTCATTCACTCAGTTCTTCTACTTCCCATCCTCCTACACCTTGTAAGTATTCTACATTTTTAAGGAAATGAAAATCAGTATTTTATTTTTCTAGTTACACAAGTGGTAGCATGCTATATGCATACTGTTTTGCATATTTTTCAACCTTTTTTGACCATGACCCCACAGTGAGAAATATTCTACATCACAACCCATTATACATACATACAAATAAAACAGAAAATTTCGAAAACCAGTACTTATCCTTACTGTGTAGAATATGTTCTCTATTATTTTCTATTCTATTTAATGGTAGTCACAACCCACAAAATTGATTTTATAATCCCACTATTAATAGAAATCATTATTTGTGAAAGTATAAATATTTGCTTCTGCTAGATGCATTAACACTTACAGTTTAAATATTCTAACACTTTAAATTTCTACCTGTAAATGGATGAACCTCAAAGTAATTATGAGTGAAAAACCCAAACAAAAAATTATACACTGATTCCACTTATATAAAACTCTAGAAAAATGCAAAGTAATCTAGAGTGACAGAGAGCAATTCACTCATGGCTTAGGGATAGGGGCCGGACAGGGAGCTGGAGAGAAGGATTACAAAGGGGGATGAAGAAGCTTTCAAGGGCTATGGCTATGTTCACTACGTTGATTATGGTGATGATTTTGCAGGTACATACATAAATCAAAACATATCAAACCACACACTTTAAATATGTGCAATTTACTGGATATCAATCATACCTCAATTAAAATGTTAAAAAAAAAACAAAAAACACTCAACTTGTAAAAAGAAACTAACAAAAAGAAACCTTATTCACTGATTGCTTAATCCAGTAAATGGTTTAAGTAATCAACCCATCTCTACACAGTTAAACAGAATTCATTACTTACAGGAGAGTTTCAAAGTTTCTCTATACACCTGGTTTACCTTTGTAAGACAAATTAAGAGAGACATAGGACTGCTAAGGTGCAATAGTGCAATGTAAGTCTCAGGACTGGCTGAATATTTATCAAAGAAAAATTATTAAAAAGCAAATAGAAGACCCAACAAATCAGTCTAATATCATATAGTATAGGTAAAGTTCATAATGTAGAACAGACTCAAAAAAGCATCAAAGAAATAGCAACGGCAAATATTTACAGGGTTTAGTGGTATTGGGGGCTAAGCATTTTTATAATACGCATTATTTCACAGCAACGCTTAAAGTATTTTTGCTGTCTCAATTTTACAGATGGGTACTAAGGCTTGAGATACTTAAGGAGGAGCTTCTCCAATGGCCTATAACTAGTAAGAGGCAGCACCAAATCTCAAACCCACATCTAACTTCAAAGCTATGTTTTCAAAAACTACACTGTGATAAATTTCAGGTATGTGGAAAGTATCCTTGTGATAATGCCAGAATTATTAGACATTACAATCTAAATTCTACTTCCTACAACTACCTTATAGAATGTCTAAGATTATCATCTTAAAAAAAAGCTAGAAAGATTCAAATGAACATACCTGATTGTCTGAATAAGAAAGCTGCCTGTTGGTTTCCTTCTGTGAGGTCCTGCTGCCCAGAATAGCTCCAAAACTACCAGAACCCTGAGAAGGTTTCATGGCTGGTAGGGGGAAAAAAAAAATCCAATCAATTACTTGAACTAAGAGATTTGTCATTATTATTATTTAATACTAAGGAAACAGAAACAGGAAAAATAAAACAAATCTTAGTGCTTATCTAACAGAAAATAATTCTGACATGTACAGTAACAATTTAGAGCTGGGATCAATCAAAAAATTAAGTAACAATGCAAAAACTTGGAAGTATGTAATGGAAGGATAAATTTTTGAACGCCAGAGATTCTCCTGTATAAACATTTGGTAATTAACACTATAGCAAAGTCAGTCAGTGAACTAACTTTGGACACTGGATGCTAAGCACATGTCAGAACCAGTGACCAACATACTTTTAATAATGCATACCCCAAAACTTTCAAAGTTCAGCAAACAGAATAAGTGGCTTTTTTTCTAAAGAAATCAATGCTAGTTTAAAGGACATGCAAGGTAATGTATAAATATGGATTTTTATATACTTAAAAAAGTATTTCAAGGGAATTTCCTGGCAATTCAGTGGTTAGGACTCCGTGCTTCCATTGCCAGTGGCCCTGGCTGGGGAACTCAAGATCTCATAAGCTGCAGGTGGCCCAAAAAAACCCCCAGTAGTCTATATTTTAATTTTGTTAATTCCCCACTGAAGATCATTTAGAATGTTTTAATTTAGAAACATTGCAAATAATGCCAAACATCTTTTTACATATCTTCTTGCACTACTGCAACAATTTTCATAGGATAAAATTCCTTAGAATAAGAATTGTTGGGAAAAAAAAAAAGAATTGTTGGGATAAAGGATGTACAATTTTAAACTAAATTGATACTACCACTATTCCTCAAAAAAAAAAAATCTCCAAGCTCCTACCAAGTATATTAGAATATCTTGCCTCCCCTCACACTACTGCCAAGGTGATAAGAATTTGATTTGTTTAATTATTGGTGAAGCCGAGAATTTTTTCACATTTATGAAACACTTGTTTTTCTTCCTGAGTTTTCCTATATGTCTATTTCTCTACTGAACTGTCTTTTTCTTACTGATTTCGAAAGTCAGTATTATAGAGTTCGTTAATGTAAGTCACACCGATATTTGATAGGTACACAGTAAAATTTAGCAATATTAACTATCACTGTGACTAATACTTTCATCTTTTCTTCTTTCCTTGTCACAGAGATCATTTAAATTTTTTACACAGTCCAAGTTATTAATCTTTTCCTTTATTGATTCTGGTTTTATGTCATACTCAGAAAGGTCATTCCCACTCACATAATATGTTAAAATCCATTCTACTCTTCTAATAATACTTTTATCACTTTTTTTTAACACTGAAATCTTTGATCAGTGTAAAATCTATTTAGATGAAGGAGTAAGATAAGGACTCAGTTTTACTATCTTCTTAAATGGTTAGCTAGTTGTCCTATTTATAGACAACACTGTTCATCAACCATTAGTCTTTTTCCCATTGATTTCAAACACCACATATTATACTTTAAATGTTTCAAAGTGTTCTTATATTCATTAACTTACACTTTTGGGGCAGTTACGGCAACTTAAACCTAAAAGATTAGAACAACTTGCCTAAGAGTACAGAATAAGTTAAGTCTACAGCTAGTCACTCTAAAAGCCATAATGACTTACTGTGTACCTATCAAATATCGGTTGTGACTTACATTAATGAACTCTAATTTTTTATTAAGCACTGAAATTAAGGTAAGAAAACACTCATTTTAGAGATGAGGAAACTGAAACTCATTTATTAAAGGAACTGCCCAAAACTGCATAGGATATAATAAGCAGGGCTAGGATTCAAACCCAAATCTGTTTAGGTCCAAAGTGTTTTTCCATTACACCATGTTGTTCAGACTCAAATCTGGGCCCCAGTCTGCTGTGCTTTCCACTCTAATGCATTCAGAGACATACTTTCTTAAATATGTCAATTTTTAAAACAGTGGTTCAATTAATATGACGGAATAAAACAAAAATGTAAACAAAAACAGAAAATAATAAACAGAAAATAAAATAATAAACAGAAAATAAAACAGAAATGTAGACATAATCCCTAACATATTCTAAAACTTTTAAATGGCACTCAACTCAATTCTAAAATTCAGTATTTAGAAAACTGACATGGTTCATTCAGATTTGGTAACATGAACACATGATGAATATGAACCAAATGGCAAACAACCATAAAAAAAAATTTTTAAACAATAGTTTATCAAACAGTGATTAAATTCAAGCAAAGAGGCACTGCTACATCTTTATTTTCTAAATGTTTTTAATGTGTTGTATTTGTTAAAAAAAACTCAGCAGTTTTTTAACTATAAAATACCAGTAATAGCAAAGTTACTGATGATGACAGAGCTGGACAGTAATAAAAATAAGAGTGAAAAACTCATTTTGAGCAACAGATTACTCCTAAAATGATGCTTATAAATATGTGTTCTTTAAAATCAAAACATTTTACATGAAAGGGGTTGGAGGAAGTAGGGGAATCTGATCACACTACTTGAATTTCTATGGTACTTTCTGTTTTTATAGAAAAATAAAACCTCAGAAAAAGTTTCATATAAAAAAGCAACTATATAACATTTATGTAACAAGGTAAGTTTTCCCAAATGTAATTTAAATCCTACTCGTTCCTTAGACACACACTCTTTTGTGGAATCCTTAAGGTGTTCTACATAAACAATCATGTCATCTGAGAACAAAAACAAATTTACTTCTTCCTTTTCAATTTGGATTCTTTTCATTTCTTTTTCTTGCCTAAGTGCTCTGCCTAGGACTTCCAGTATTATGTTGAATAGAAGGGGTAAAAGAGGTCATCCTTGCCTTGATTCTGATTTTGGAAAACCTTTCAGTTTTCTATCACTGAGCTATTGGCTTTTCATATAAGGCACTTATTATGTTGAGGTAAGATGGATTCCTTAAATTCCAACTTTGTTGAGTGCTTCCATCATGAAACAAAGTTAAATTTTATCAAATGCTTTTAATGCATCAAGATGATCATGTGGTTTTTGTCCATCATTCTGTTAAATTTGATGTATCACACTGCCAGATTTTCCCATATCTTAAACTATTCTTGCATTCCAGAAATAAATCCCACTTGGTCATGGTGTATACTCCCTTCAGTGTGATGTTGAATTAGGTCTCCTAGTATTGTATTGTTGGGAGAAGGCAATGGCACCCCACTCCAGTACTCTTGCCTGGAAAATCCCATGGACAGAGGAGCCTGGTAGGCTGCAGTCCATGGGGTCGCTGAGGGTCGGACACGACTGAGCGACTTCACTTTCACTTTTCATTTTCATGCATTGGAGAAGGAAATGGCAACCCACTCCAGTGTTCTTGCCTGGAGAGTCCCAGGGACGTGGGAACCTGGTGGGCTGCCGACTATGGGGTCACACAGAGTCAGACACGACTGAAGTGACTTAGCAGCAGTATTGTGTTGAAATTTTTGCATCAATATTCAAGAGGGATACTGGCCTACAATCTAGTAATATTTTTTATAACTGCTAATGTTAGACCCTCGGATGATTAGTGCTTACCTGCATTAAGCCTGTTTTGATGGACTGCATCTAGAAACAACCTCATTTCCTCTGCATCCTTACTTGGTACTTTATCAATTGACAAGAAGCTGTTATCTTGTAGAGTTAACATTAAGCGGCTTTGCTTTGCTCCACTGGGTCGAAGCACCACATTTTTAATGTTATGACTTAGCTGATCAACACAAAAGGAAGAGTACCATTAAAAATGAATTATAATGAAGCATAATAAGTTGTATAATGAACACTAAAGTTTATACGTTCTAAGATACATTTCTTACTCTTTCCCATATTAGTTTTTTTTTTCTTAACCCAATCAAAAAGAGTTTCCATTTCTTGATACATTTAAATCAAAGACTTCACTTCTAGGAGAGGCAAACACTATTAAAATTTTACAGAGTAATCCTAACACTCTTGACTTTTTTGGTAGAAACTGCATATTTTCAGGTATAGTTACAAAAACAAAGAAGTTAATTTTCTAAGCCTTGATGGTAATACCATCACCAGTTTAGAAAGTCATATTGGATTAGAGGCTTTTTTTCTTTTTAAACAAAAGCTTATAAAATATCTAGGAAGTGGTTTATGTAGTTGCAATGAAAAAGGATATTCTGATCCAAACTATAATCCTGAAAAGAATTCTATTTCTCAAAAACACATCAACATAAACCTTTACCTACATTAGAACATCTTTTTTTTTTTTTTTTTAAACTATCTAAGCAGGCTCACTTAACTTTCAATCACAAAGCTCATAAGTTCCCTGGAACTCTCTTAGCTTGCTTCTCCCACTCCCCAGAACTGGTTCAGTACTTCTCTTATACTCTTCCAGACTCTGGATATATGCTATTAAGTGATAACTTTTATTTTTTCTTGAATGAAAATTTTCCAAAACTAAATCAATAAATCTTGAACTTTATCTTAATAATTCTCACAACCAGTCATCCTTATTTTCTAACATTCTCCCTCAGCAGGCATATACAGAGGTTTCTAAAGTTGCCTTTTGCTGAAGACATACCCTCTGAACAGCATAAAGAAAGAAGTAAAAGCATCTCACAATTTTTAAAATTAGGGATAATTGACCTTGTGACATTACTTTGTCAACAAAGGTCCGTCTAGTCAAGGCTATAGTTTTTCTAGTGGTCATATATGGATGTGAGAGTTGGACTATAAAGAAAGCTGAGGGCAGAAGAATTGATGCTTCTGAACTGTGGTGTTGGAGAACACTCTTGAGAGTCCCTTGGACTCCAAGGAGATCCAACCAGTCCATCCTAAAGGAGATCAGTCCTGGGTGTTCACTGGAAGGACTGATGTTGAAGCTGAAACTCCAATACTTTGGCCACCTGATGCGAAGAACTGACTCATTTGAACAGACCCTGATGCTGGGAAAGATTGAAGGCAGGAGGAGAAGGGGACCACAGAGGATGAGATGGCTGGATGGCATCACCAATACAATGGACATGAATCTGGGTAAACTCCAGGAGTTGGTGATTGACAGGGAGGCCTGGCGTGCTGCGGTTCATGGGGTCACAAAGAGTCGGACACAACTGAGCGACTGAACTAAACTGAACGGATCTTACAACAATTTTTAGATAAAGATGAAAAAACAATTTACCAGACTTAATTTATATTTCAAATTTAAATGACAGGTTTTAGACTCAAGCAGGTCTTTCCCTCACCTCCCAAATCTAATGAGTTAAATCTTGAAATCTCTTGAAATCTGTATTTTCTTCCTTTTGCTTCTTTCACTGTCTTATCCTTTGCTCTATGTAGCTCTTAGCCTCTACTACTGCCATTCACTATCCACTGTGCATTTACTTTAAAATAATTTTCTGGTTTCCTGAATGTTGATTCACACTAGCATGTGTCTGTACATTATAGAAATCATCTTCACCTTAACTTCACTGTGTCTAGCAAATTCTTATCTATCCTTTAAATCCTCAGAGCACAAAACACTTCCTTCTTTATGTTACATCAGTATCTCTGAGGTATCTTTACAGATGAGAATGCATTTGGTTACTCTTAAGTTTGAGAGGAAAAGTGCCTCACTCAGCTCTGTATTCTTAGCCCAGTACCCATCACAGTAAGCTACAGGTGGTTAACAAATGAATGGTGAATGCAAAACTGATCTAGAACTGAGATGAAAAGTTTAATCACAGGTAGACTCATCATGCTTCTCAAGATCTATGTTTGCTTAAGTATTTAAATATTTACTGAGTGCTAATTTGAGTTGAGGACTGAAAGACTGAATCTCTGTTTTAAAAAAAATCTTTCATTGAGATGGTCATATGTATATGAATGTGGTAGAAACTATTGTTTCTATTACCCATGTCACCACCTACAATCTATTTAAAAATACTTTTGATACATAAAATCATAACCAATTTATTTTCAATAGTTTAAAAGCAAAAATTAATAGAAACTTTACTTCAGCTCAAGTTCTCAAGCATAAAGTTTTATAAATTAGTCTTCAAAAGAGTACTTTAGAATATTACACTTTTATATAATCTAATTAACAAATATAGCATTTTTAAGTGTAGAAAATGTAAGGCGTTAAATTCAACTCATATCAACAGAAGTAATTCTTGGCTGTACAAGACAGAATTGAAAACAAAATTATTTTTTACAGTGATAAAATAACGAGGTCCTTCAAAAGTTAACAGAAGAGGGACTTCCCTGGTAGTCCAAAGGTTAAGAATCTGCCTTATAATGCAGGGGACTCGGGTTTGATCCCTGGTCAGGGAACTATGATCCCACATGCCGCAAAGCAAACTAAGTCTGCACACCAAAACTAAAGAATCTCTGCACTGCAACAAAAGACCCTGCATGATGCAATGAAGATCTTGTGCTGCAATTAAGACCCAATGCTGCCAAATAAACAAATAATTTTTTTAAAAAAGTTAACAGAAGCAAACGGCTATAAGAATGACCCTGAATATCATCCTTGAATGGTCCATACCACAACCTTTGGCAGGATTAATTAGGAAGACGAAATTAAAAAGACACTAATGAATCCTATTAAAAGCTAATACTAAATAGTGATGAATTTATCACATATGTTGGTTGCCGGGGGGTGGGGACATAACTACATAACTGAAGTTATCCTAATGTGGTTTTAAAAATAGCTTAGATAGTATCCAGACTCAGTTTCTCCCAGCTTCCTGTTCCCACCAGTTTCTTTTCAACAATGGTGACTACTTCCTACTCTTTATTATACACCATCAACAGTTCTGCTGAATAATTTTTAACAGTATTAGTGACCTGAAAATTAAACAAATAGTAATCTAGTAGGGGTACTATGATACTTAGTGTGGCAGAGAATAGCTGTTCACTAAAGGATGTGATTTGAAGGTCTATTCCAAATCAAAATTTGGTAATACCTGAAATATCCTTGGAATCCCTCCAGTATTGTAGTGAACTACTAGGCTGACTTTATTCTCTTTTTCCACAACTTCAAAGGATCCTTCTTTCCATTTTGTAATCCCAGTCTGCATACTTCGAATTCTGATAGGGCCATGTATCTTCAGAGGAGACATATTTTCTTTAAAAATAAATTGCTTCTAGCCAAATTAAAAAGAAAAAATACACCTTCACCTGACAGAGTCTAAGGAAGAAAAATAAAATAAAATAATAAGTTACAACTTACTAGTGATTAAAACAAGAGTTTGAAAGAGAACATTTAATGAATCATCATATGTCTTTTCCTCCATTTTCAATAAACTACCTTTTATTAAATATCCTCAAAGGCTCTGATTAGCTGGATAGCACTGGTAAGAAGAACAAATGAAGGAGTCACTCATGTTCAGTGACTGAATTTACCCACCTTATATTTTTTCTGTACATGCTCTCTCCTTAGCCATGTACCTGAGTCCATTTAGTGTCTAAATTTTGCATTTTGCAGCATTACCAACCATGACAATCAGGAATACTAAAGATCCCATTCTCAATTTGAGTGCCCATGGCAATATGGCCAACTTTTACCTTCCTTCATGATTTCAAATATAAGTAAAAAAAAAAATTCAGTCAGCTGATTCCATTCTTTAGAATTGAGTTCCTATTGAAACATCAAATTGTATCACCTAAGCATATCCACATGTATAAAACATATTATATGAATAAATAATTGTGAGAATAATCAAATTAATTTAACCTCAACAACTACATTATTTGAGAAAACCATTTATTCTCTAGGGAAAACTAACCAAAAAACCCCTCTCCCTAAGATCCACCTACCATTTATGTTTAACTCTACCATTCCTGGAAAGAATTTTTACCAATTTTATCTTCCACAAATATTCAAATTTCCCAAGTGAACTTCTGATACTTATAGATATGACAGAATGTCTATGACTCTTAAAACTAGCTTAACAGATGTCAGCAAGTAAATACAATTAAACAGCAGAAAATGATTATCAAATAGTGTGTGATACACATATACGCGATCAAATAAAATTGAAGCAAAATTTACACTACAGCCTTCAATCTCTAGAAACATGGCCTCTAATACAGATTCTTGTTTATAATTTAATAAGTTAAAAACCATTAAACTTTGCCTCTGCCTAAACAACTCAACTAGAAAAGCTAAAAACAGTAATATATGTACAAAGGAAAAACATACTAGATCTAGGTATCAGGAGCCAGCTCTGTCACTTACTAACTTTTAACTTACCTTTCCTCACCACTAGTTTTCTCAGTTGTAAAATAGCAATGCTACAGTGTTGCAGAATTAAATGAAATATTGCTAAAACTCATTAGGCACTCAATAGACAGCAGCTTCAATATGAATGAAATTAGTGTCCACTTTCTGAATTTATTCCTTGTCTGCAACACGTCTTTCTCCAAAGATCGCAGACAAGTAACTTGTTAACAACGGTCACCAACTCACTGTCTATAGAGGCTAAACAGGTGACACAAACGATTTAGACAGGCAAAATATGAACACTTCTATTCAAATCTAGCCAGTTTTGCCATGAACCCAGCATTACCAGATCATCTAATTCTTCAAGAAAATGAAATCAAATTTTTATGTCAAACTGCCCATTTTAAATTCTGGACAATGAATTCAAAATTTCAAATCAAACAAAACCCACTCTAGAGGTTAAGATATAGACTGGAGAACCCTAGTTCAAGGCCCCTAGGTGCTATATATCAAACAACTAGGAATAAATTTAAAGAGAGATAATGAAAACACTTTGAATTGTTTAAGGTGTTTTACATTGTAAGTCCTCTAGTATTATTCAGTGATTGAACTTTTTGAGTGCCTAATTGTGGCCAGATTTATATACTCTAATTAGCTGGGTGTATGAATCCATCAGAGTAATAGAGGCCACTATTGTTCACAGACCTGTTTGTTAATGTGACATTTTGTTCCAACTAGTAACTACAAAATCAGCAATGTGTTTGTAATGCCCTTTTTTTTTTTTACAATTAATAATTTAATGCTTTACTGCTTGGATATAGCCTTGAGATTTTTTCCACTCTGTCTCATAGCACTGCCAAGAATATGTGATCCCTCTCCTACTCCAGTTGTCCATGCCAGAAACATGAGTTATCTTTAACACCTCTCTTTATGATTATTAGTATTGGACTGGAAATGCAAGGTAAAGTTGTCAATTTAACCTCTATATACCTTCCAGACATCTTCATAATGAACTTCAGATCAACTCACATCACTATCCACAAAATCATTCAACAGCTCCCCATGAGGGATGCAGTCCATCGGGTCACAAAGAGTTGGACATGACTGAGCAACTGAGCACAACACAGTACATGCCCTCACAATAAAATCTGACATAAACACCCTTCATGATTCAAGCCCTGCTTACCTCTCTAACCCCAATAAACTCCAAATTCAGCCACCTAAACTATTTATAATTTTCCTTAAAAAGGCATATATTCTCATGCCACTATACCTTTGCACACTGGTCTACATCTGGAGGATTTTTTACCTACTCTCCCCATCCTCCCCTTTTAAATTCTCCTGGCTATAAAATCAAAACTCAATTTAGATATTATCTTCTCTAAGAAGCCCTTTCTAGCTATCTTTCAACTATTCTCTCATCCCATATACACACGGAGAGCATTTAATGCTTTGCTCTTCTGCTGTACCGTGCATTTACCTCTAGTAGAGCATTCATCACATTGTATTATAAACTATCTATTTACCTCTTTGTCTCTCTCTTCTATGTGGGATAAAAGACAGGCCCAACTGTCCTAGACTTATCAGTTGGGGTATGATGGATGTTGAGAAGCTCACCCCAGTGCTCCCTACAGAGAGCCGCCAAATGAAAATGGAAAACTCTGTTATTTGAAGACAGGGAATATGTTCTTTATCTTTGCATCCCTACTAGGACAGTGTCTGGCACATAAGAAACCACGTCATTATTCAAGAATAATAAATCAGCACAATCAATTTTATCATTTTACAGTTAAAATATATAGCAGCAGATACTAGAACCATAAATCCCTTTTATATGGCCAGTATAGGATTAAATTTATTAAGCTCTTTATGGGAGCATCCTTCTGTACTGTATATCTCATTCTTTGAAAACTACTTCCAGGCTTTTTCTATGTGCATCTGAATTTCTCCTAAATGCAAAGCTGTCCACATATCAATGAGAAAAACAAGAATATGCAGTTAGAGAATGATTAAAACAAAAAACATTAGCAAACTTGTCTAAACTGGGATTCACATAATCTACTGCTCAATGAAGAAACTATACTTTAAGAGACTTATCAAATTATCTCATCTTTTCTTATACATTTAGGATGTCAAATTATAAGGGAATAGTTAAAACCCCATTGTCTCAGTGTTTTCCTTACAGACCAAAAAGTAAATAAAGGACACTGACCTTGAATTCCTCCAACAAAAACATGTTTTTAAAAATTAGATTATTTAACAAGATTTGGAGATAAAGATTTCAAAGTTCAATAAAGCATGTAAGAAAAAACTTTATTGGTTACTTTTGTTTCCCTCTATAATTCTCTCTACATGTAATACATGATTTCTCTAAATGTAATTCTCAAATATTCTGATGATGAGTTTTGGTTAAGTGTATAAAATTTTACTTCAGATATTGAACATTTTCTTTTTTTTTTTTTCAGATATTGAACATTTTCTTAACCATTTCTACTAGTAATCTCTTTCTTCTAAGAGAAAAACCTAAAAGGTACAAGACATAAAATTGGCAGAATCAATACAATTTTTTCTTAACGTCTCTCTCAATCCAGTCCATTGTCTGCTCTTGCACTAAATGAGTTAACTGCATTTACTTTTGTACACTGATCATATTATCAGTTTGCCCTATTTGGTTAAGAGAAAAAAACACTAAGTTTCCCTTCAAGTATCTAGCATGATCCAGTAACAGTTCAACTTTCTATGAACCTAACAAAGACAAGGTTTCATTAAACTCTGTAATGCTAATTCACTGTCAAAGTGATATTAGGAAGACAAAGTACAAGAAAAACCAATTATTCTTTAGGTATATCCAAAGAGATTTGCTTTTCCCTAAATTTCTTCATCATTTTTGAAATCACTCTTCAATTCTGAGCCATCTGTGAAAGCTCAATAACATTGGCAAAAATGTTTTTATACCCTTTACAGTTATTTAAATGCTCTTATTTCAGGTACTGCTTTGAAAATATTCTTATGCAGAGGGTATTCTGTGGTTTAAGAAAGCATGCAAAAACACAAAAATTACTGCTACAAAATAGAAGAAAATGGTCAGTTCTTGCTAGTTAGCATACTCTTGGAAACATATATATCCAAAATAAAAACATTACTTACTTTTCAGAGACTTTTACTGAAAAACCCTATGTAATAACAGTTCACCTTTATTCTGATCCTTGTGCCAAAGGCAATGCACTCTTCTTGGGGAACTACTCATATTCTGCAGCTATGCCAGTTCTCCAGGTGCCATCAACTCAGCTAAAGGAAATATAAGTGTGCCTTTTAAAAAAAAAATCTCATTTACAAAATTACAATTTTCAAAAAGTGCTCATTTACACAACGAAGATTAACCTTCTATTTAAAACTCACAAACTACTAAAAACATTTAAAGTATAATGCTCAAGATACACTTGTACACATACCCCTCACCCCGCCCACACACACAAACTCAACAACTTTAGGAATATATCTGCTGTGCAAAATGAGGGACTCCCAGAGCCTGCACCTATTTGGTTTATGTTATTCCTGTTACATTTTGAAACTAAAAAGGCAGTATTTCTTTTGTTAACTTTACAAACATTGTTACGTATCATGGTTTTAAATCTTAAAACACCACTTCCAAAAGATGTTGATACAAATTTCAAAAGGTGGGTAAACTTGGTTTTTACTTTTCTTTTAAAACTAAATTTATGGGCTTGTTTCTCAAATTTAGGCCTCTTAAAAGCCTCAACTTTCCCTGAAGTTCTTTACCCAAACTTTTCTCACTATCTTATTAACTGTTACAACATCAACTCTAAACTCCTTTGTTCACTTGGTAAAAAAATCATTTATTGAGTTACTCCAATTTGATGGCACTATGGTAGGGACACAAATGTGAACATGACACAGTCCAAGTCCTCTTTAAGAGATTTCCCAGACTTTCCTGCATTTGTCTTTCCACTGTCATTTAGGCAAAAAAAAAAAAAAAAAAAAATCTCTGCATCAGATTTAGCCTTGTTCTTATTTATTTCAAACAGTCATTCATCACTACCACCCTAATTCAGAAACACATCACTTTGCTAATCCTTCCCACCTAATATTTATTACGCAACATTTACTAAGCACAGTATGAAGCACCACACATGCAATATTTCATAATCCTTACAATAATCCTGAAGAACAGGGATTATTAATATCACTAATTTACAAATGAGGAAACTGAGGCTTAGATTAGGTAATTTATCCATGGTTACTTAAGAGTCAGTAAGAGACATACCAGAACTCATGTTTTTAACTGCTACCATACTACATCCTCAAAGGTTTGTAACAACCACTTTCCAGTCTTCATTCTCTCAAGATTTTTCTATCCAACAAATCCTTTATCCTATAATAACCTTTTCTAAGGACTTTTAAAAAATCTCTTACCAACTCAGGTGGTGCTAGTGGTAAAAAACCCACCTGCCAATGCAGGGGACGTGGGTTTGATCCCTGTGTTGGGAAGATCCCCTGGAGGAGGAAATGGCAACCCACTCTGGCATCCTTGCCTGGAAAATCCTATGGACAGAGGAGCCTGGCAGGCTACAGTCCATGGGGTGGCAAAGAGTCAGACACGACTGAATTGACTTAGCACACCAACTAAATCGTGCACAAGTTCTCTCAACTTTCTCTCTCAAGGGGAAGGGGGAGATGGAGGGGACCTGTCTTATTTTCTTTTTTACTCCAACAAAACAACAGGTACTTAGTAAATCCTAAAATACTTGCTACTGAGGCTAATTCCCCTCCCAAACATTAAAAAAATTTTTTAATCTTATTGTGGTAAGAATATTTAACATGAGATCTACCCTCTTAACATTTAAGTGTACAATACAGCATTGTTAACTATAGGTACAATGTTGTACAGCTTATCTTTAGAACTTATTCGTCTTGCTTAATTGAAACATTCTCCCAAACATTTTAACAGCTCATCACTACCTATCAAATCCAAATGCTTCTGTGTTTGGCACTCCTATTTTTAATTTTCTATTTTTCTACACAAATTTTGTTCTACACACTGCTGCTGCTGCTGCTGCTGCTGCTGCTAAGTCGCTTCAGTCGTGTCCAACTCTGTGCAACCCCATAGACGGCAGCCCACCAGGCTCCCCCGTCCCTGGGATTCTCCAGGCAAGAATACTGGAGTGGGTTGCCATTTTCCTTCTCCAGTGCATGAAGGTGAAAAGTGAAAGCGAAGTTGCTCAGTCGTGTCCGACTCTTAGCGACCCCATTGACTGCAGCCCACCAGCTTCTCCGTCCATGGGATTTTCCAGGCAAGAGTACTGGAGTGGGGTGCCATTGCCTTCTCCGATTCTACACACACAACTTATTAAATTTTGGTATTCTCTTCCATAACCACCACCAGCCACTTACTTAAACATGAAATTTTCCTTTATGTATTTTTGGAAACTTCTTTACTGGTCTCGCAGTTTAACCTGTTGTTAAAATATGTAAATCACTGCTTTGATTTCTAAGGGCTTTCTTTCCTAAAATGAGCCATAAAACTAATGCACAAAGAGAGAAAATTGTGTGGTAGCTGAAAATAAAGAGAGAAGCTGACCTTAATGAAATTTTTCTTCAATTCAAAGAATCTAAAACCTGAATGATTCTATGATCTAGGAACAGGTAATATTGCCCAAAGAGGTAAACTTTGTCTTTTTGCATCTTTTGTCTGTGGAGTGAAAAAAGGTGCTTGTCATCAGATGACAAAAATATCAGTAAGCTGGTGTTTCCCAAAGACATGATGGTTCTTCTAGCAAGCTCCAATTTACTTATTCATTTCAACAAATTCTTGAGAAATAGAAATGAAATAATTTCTAAACCATATTCTAGAAGATAGACTTTAAATAATCACACAAGTAAATATATAATTAAAAGTACTGAATATGGTATAAAGTTCAGGGCATCGTGAGAAATTATCACAGGGTACCTAATTTAGGATTGGGTAGGGGGATACACAGAGAAGGCAATGGCACCCCACTCCAGTACTCTTGCCTGGAAAATCCCATGGATGGAGGAGCCTGGTAGGCTGCAGTCCATGGGGTCTCGAAGAGTCCGACACGACTGAGCAACTTCACTTTCACTTTTCACTTTCATGCACTGGAGAAGGAAATGGCAACCCACTCCAGTGTTCTTGCCTGGAGAATCCCAGGGACGGGAGAGCCTGGTGGGCTGCCGTCTATGGGGTCGCACAGAGTTGGACATGACTGAATCGACTTAGCAGCAGCAGGGGGATACAGGTTGGAAGTACCACTTCAGATGAAAATTGAGAGATAGTCATTCTGGAACAGTCCATAACCACACATGCAAAGGTTCTGTGGTGGGAAATAACTTGGTGTAACTAAGCAAATGAAAAGCATTGTGGTTGGAGTTTAGTGAGCGAGATGAAGTGGGAAAGAATCAGGTTATGCGGAATCTTACACACCGTAGTAAACATTTTGAATTTTACCCTAATGTAATAAATATTTAGTCATGGGAAATCCACTGAAGGTTTTTAAGCAGACAAATGACATGTTACTGCTAAATGGAAAAGTGATGTGTTTTGTTTGGGTTTGGGAAGGACAGTGACAGAAGCAAGAATGAAAGAAATTAGAACCAGACAGGACAGTATTGAAGTGATTCAGCTTATAACAACAATTACAATAATAGTTAATACTCACTGGCTATTTATTTTATGTAATGTGCTTACCATGGTTATTTCATTTAATCCTTTTAGCAGTCCAACAAGGTGATCATTCCCATTTTACAAATGAGAATATAAGGAACATTAAGTCCAGGTGAAAAAGTGTTGTGGCTTGAATTACAAAAGTGATAATGAAAATGTACAGAAATAGATCCAAGACACATAATGGAAATACAATAAATAGAATCTGAAGAGGGTACAGATACATGGGATGACGAGAAGTCAAGAATGGTTTTCAAGGTTCTAGACTACGTAAATGGAAATACCACTTAATAAAATGGGATACTGGAAGATAACACATTTAGGTATGGAGAGGAGACTGGTTTCAGGTTTGTTCTTTTGAAACTCCTAAGGAAAAAAAAATCAAATTAAGATGTCCAGCAGTTAGCTATTTAGACTTTGAGCTGAAAACAGAGGAAACACACTGGAAATAAAACTTCTCAAGTCATCTATTGTTGTTAAGTCACTAAGTCTGTGTCCAGCTCTTTGCGATTCCATGGACTGCAGCACACCGGGCTTCCCTGTCCTTCACCATCAACATACAGGTAGAATCTAAAGCTTAGGGTGGAAGGGAACAGTAAAAGGAGAACAAGACTGCACCCAGATATCCCTTTTATTCCATCAAACATCTCTCACTATGATCATCGATTACTTTGATGTCAACAGGCTTTTCAGTCCTCATTTATCTTTCAACAGAATTCAATATTATTGACAACTTCTTTCACCTTTTCTGCAAAACTTGTACTCCTCTATCAGGTACTAAACACCAAGAATCTCTCAGCGCTCCGTCCTAGGTCCCTTTCCTTTTTAGCAATGCACTCTCCTCAGGCAATTTCATCCACATCCATGGCTTCAATTACTATCAACATGGCAGATGATGTCTATATATATATATATGTATATATATATACACACACACACACACACATATTTATCTATGCACCCAGCTTACAACTAAGCTCCAACCCCAGTATAATCCAATTGCCTACTTGACATCCTCTGTTCAGACAGCTCTTCCAGTTAGAGGCATGTCAGACACTGCCACCCCCAAGAGGCATTTACACAGAGCCTAAATTTTGAAAGGATTACAAAACCACCCACAGACCAACTTTCTAGACAGAGGATTTTGTCATCAATTATTATTTCCTCTCACAGATCATGACCTAAAATAGGTAAACGTGACAACCTGATTTGATGGCTAGAGATGGGGAACAACCAAAGGCACGAAAAAACTATATAATCCATGCCTTAGAGTGAAAGATGACTAGGAGAGAGGTGAAGAATAGCCAAGAAAGTGAAACAGTATCATATCCCAAGGCCCGATAGACAAGCGGCAACGGAAGTCACCTGAAGAGATAGCAGGCCTCGCTAAGGTGCGAATGACGGACAACGACAGCCCCCAGCAAAGAGGGGCCAGGTTCGGGTCACGGGGGGAGCGAGTGACAGTAAAGACCCGGTCAAAGGAGAGGAAAAGCCTGGGGGAACACCCAAGTGGAGTACCTGTGCGGCGACAGACGGCGTCGAGGGAATGGGGGCGGGCTGAACCGCAGCCGGTGAACTCCAGAAGAGTGAACGCCGAGTGGGCGGACCGCACGGGGCGAGAAGTGAGGGGGGGGGGGCAGGGTAAAACGGCTCCGTTGAGACGCTCGCCGGGCCCGCCTTACCTGTACCTGCGAGTCGGAGCTTTGGACAGGCCTGCCGGAAGCACGGAGTCCGCGTGGAGGGGGAGGAGCTGGGGGTCACGAAGGAAGGGATACCGGGTACGGAGAGGGGCCGCTCACTCCCCCAGTTAGGGAGAGCGGCTGATGGCGGGAACTGTGACCACACGCAAACACGCACGCACGCACGCACACCCGACGCGACCAGGAGAAGCGCGTGCGCGCAAGCCTGGAAACTCCGCCCCCTCTACGCCCTCTCCCCGCCCCAGTACCGGGCGAAATCACGCCGAGGTAGCCCCGCCCCTGCCCTGATCATAGTACGCACGCGCACTTTCTACTTCACGCACTTTTTCGCTTTCCTACCATTTCCCTCCTACAGAGTTGGGCATGCGCACTAGTTGTCCTCCAGGACTGCCTGGTTTTTCCCGCCCTTCACTGGCCTCCGGAGGAAGGTCAGAGTTCACGCCCCTCTCTGGAGATACCTGCTCCAAGCCGGGGATGGGGGAGACTAGCAGGAGGCGGGTGTCCTTCTGGTCCTGAAACTTATGGGACAAAACAGCCCCGAGGATTGTTAACTCCAGAAGCTGGGGGGGGGCGGGAAGAGGTTGTGTGGGCGGGGTCAGAGGTGAAAGGTCAGAGGGCTGCGGAGGGGGCGGAGCGAGCCGGAGGCGGATGGCGGCTGCGGCGTGTCATCATCTTCGGCGGCTGAGGTGCTGAAGCTGGGACGCGGCTTGGCGCGTCCGGCAGTGGGAGGAGAGCGGCGTCCGCTCCCAACATGCACAGTCTGGCGACGGCTGCGGTAAGTGACTGGGCCCCCGGCCTGGGCCCCAAACCTCTTCTCAGCCCCGCGTTTCGGCCTTCTGTCCTAACTCCCTGTGGCAGGCTGAGAGTCCTCCAGCCCTCAACCTGCGAGCACCCGGCCCCGCTCCTCGCTGAGCTTGGCTGTGACAGAGCCGGCCCCCACTCTCCCCGCCGGCCGGCTCTCGCGGCCTCTGGCTCCGTGTAGCGCGTACTTTTCCGGCCCCGGGGCCTGGTCGCGCCGCTGGACCGCCTCCCTTGCGGCCCAGAGGGGCCATTCATTGATTCATTGCTCTACCAACAGTTTTAGGCCGCCGTTTGCGTGCTTGGCGTTGGCGGGGGCGAGGGGACTTCCGAGGTGCATCTGACCCTCCCTGCCTAGCCACATCGCGGCGGGGAGGAAATGGCTTCTAGCTCAAACCACTTGCTTTACAAAGATACAAAATCCGAAACCTAAACAACTGACTAGTTAGGATGTCTGACTTACGGTTCTCTGCGTTTAAAACCTTTTTTCATACGTCTCGTTTTACCAGCGTGATTTTTGACCAAGAAAAACAGTGTAAACTCCTAATAACCATCCACTGTGGCTCAGAGGGTAGAGTCTGCCTGCAATGCGGGAGACCTGGGTTCGATCCCTGGGTCGGGAAGATCCCCTGGAGAAGGAGATGACAACCCACTCCAGTATTCTTGCCTGGAAAATCCCATGGACGGAGGAGCCTGGGCAGGCTACAGTCCGTGGGGTCGCACAGTGGCGGACACGACTGAGCGACAAACACGCACACAACCTAGCTAAAGTAATCCTGCGGTTTCCCGTTTTGTTGAGGTAAAACCCAAACACTTTGCATTGCCTACAAGGCCCTCCCTGAGCATTAATGTTCCTTACCCCTGTTTTCAGTCTCGTCTTGTATCACATTGCTTTGCAGGCTCCAGCTACAACTGGCCGCCGTTCCATCTTTTCTGCTTAAGCTTTTCCCAAGTTTTGATTCATTTACTTGTTTCTTATTTGTCCCCCTTTTGAGGTCAGGGACAGGGATCATGTAGATAGATCCTGTTTACATGATTACTTCAGTGCCAGGACAGTTCCTGGCACCAAGTAAGAGCTCAAATATTTTTGCTGAATGCCAGGGTATTGATAAAGGCGGTGACCACTGAGAGCAAATAGCCGTGATGGGCAGACAGTATCATGTGATTTGAGCATACTCTTCTGAATGCTCATCCAACTTTTTTCAGTTGCATCAAGGCGAAGTGGCTTAGAGAGAATAATATACTGAAGTTGCATTACCAGGTAAAATGACATAAATCCTCAATAGAGGACAAAAGTTAAATTTAAAGTTTAAAAGTGAGTTGGGTGTGACTAGGTTACAGACAGCTTTGTCATTTCCAGGGTTAGTGGCATCTCTGCCTCCTGGCACCTTCTTTCTAAAATGTTTGAAACTTCACGGGGTGAGATACTTTTTATATAATCTCTTTAACTAGGTGACTGCAGTTTCTCCAGCTTTTTTGTTTCTTCCACATTCTACATGTAATATGACAGTAAAGAATCTGCCTGCAGTGCAGGAGACCTGGGTTTGATCCCTGGGTCAGACCCCTTGTAGAAGGAAATGGTTACCCGTTCCAGTATTCTTGCCTGGATAATTCCATGAACAGAGGGATTACAAAGAGTTGGACAGGACCTAGTGACTAACATGAGAAGAAGCCAGTCAGAAAATGAGGTTGCTGCTGGTTGGAGGGGACAGTTTAAACAAAGAATTCTAAGGTTGGCTTGTCTATGTCTCAGAATGTCTCTACCTATTCAACTTTTCTTTGCAGTTGCTCCCTAATACATCTTTGAAACAGCCATTAGAGCTCTGGTTCATTACTTAAAATATTCAATGCATGTTTCTTCAATTAGATTTACAGTGAATTACCTTTATTAGGAAATTGAACTTTTGGTGTTTTTTTCACCCATTTTTCTGTTTGGACTACACAAAAGCTCTAAGTTCATTTGTACCATTTATTCGCTGGAATATTTGGTTAATGAAGAGACTGAAGCAAAAAAAGGTTGAGCCACCCCTTTCCCAATCCTTAGTGCCTTCCTTTAGGCTAAACTGACTGTATTGTTCTCATCTGGGTAAAGGGACACTGATGGTGTATCAGTTCAGTTCAGTCGCTCAGTCATGTCTGACTCTGCGACCCCATGGACTGCCGCACACCAGGTCTCACTGTCCATCATCAACTCCTGAGCTTACTCAAACTCATGTCCATTGAGTCGGTGATGCCATCCAGCCATCTCATCCTCTGATGGTGTATATTCCTCACTAAAAATTGTGTCAATAAGACATGCAACAGTGCCTGCAATAATCTAAACTGCTTGAGAAGATGCTTACTTTTTGTCTAATGATGATAATTTGTATTTGTGTATACCTTTATTTCTTTTTTAAATTGCAAATAAATAATGACTTCATCTAGGGAGACAGTAGTATCAAAGGAGAATGTGATCATATATGAATGCAGGTATGTTATTCACTGGAGGAATTGAGATCATTTGGGATATCTTAAATTTTGACTCTTTTTAGTATTTTATTATGCCAATAATTTCAAGTAGATCGGACTCTTTTCATTCTTTACAGAATACTTCGTCCTAACGTCTTCATTATTGCCATCACAGAATATAGTTACATTCTCAAATCTAACAAAAACAGAAGTACCACACAGGATTGTATTAAATAAGAATAAGAAAGTGCTAAGTGGTGGACTGGGTTCATTCACTGATTAAATGACTTACTCCCAGAATTCAGCCTTCGGACTCTAATTCTTGCATCAGCAAAGTAGCAAATCACTTACTATGGACCTTGAAGTTTTCTTCAGCTTAATAGAACCACAAATTTTCACATATACCATGGATTTTCTGTAACGAATGTTATGCTAGTGATCTAAAACAGCCAAAGGTAAGCCTTTAGGAGATGCACTGTATATGCTTTTTTAAAATTTTCCAGTGGCAGTTCTAACATCCTTAAACCCTTGTTTTTCCCTCACTATGTAACTAGCAGCTGCATCAGTTATTTCATATCTCTGTTGAAGCAGTGCTGGACTCCCAGATACCCTCCTCTTTGGCAAGTAAAAAGAACATTATGCACTCTGAAGTATCTAATTTAGACACTATCTCCTTCTTTGTCTCCGGTTGAAGTTTTAAGCAAGTTGACCAAATTTTCTTTGTTTATTCACTTCCATTTTTATTTTATTTTATTTTTTTAATAAGTATTTTTTTTTTTTAATTTATTTATTTATTTGGCTGCTCTGGGTCTTAGTTGTAGCATGTGGGATCTAGCTCCCTGACCAGGGATCGAACCTGGGCCCCCTGCACTGGGAGCTCAGAGTCTTAGCCACTGGACCACCAGGGAAGTCCCATCACTTCCATTTTTAAAAAGTTATTTTGAAGAACGTTCTGGCCCTTCTTTTATGAAGATAAAAATATTAAGCTAATTTGATATTTCCCTTCGGCGCTGTTAAGAAAGTGAGTTTTCTTACTGTATCATCATTATATAAGACACCGAAAGCCATGTGTTGAGCCTTCTCCAGACTTTGGAAAATAATCTCTATTTCAGTCAGGATACAGTCTAGAATACAAAATTCTATTTTGTATTCACAATGGCACCCCACTCCAGTACTCTTGCCTGGAAAATCCCATGGATGGAGGAGCCTGGTAGGCTGCAGTCCATGGGGTCACGAAGAGTCAGACATGACTGAGCGACTTCACTTTCACTTTTCACTTTCATGCATTGGAGAAGGAAATGGCAACCCACTCCAGTGTTCTTGCCTGGAGAATCCCAGGGACGGGGGAGCCTGGTGGGCTGCCGTCTATGGGGTCGCACAGAGTCGGACACGACTGAAGCGACTTAGCAGCAGCAGCAACAGGGACTGGCACTTAGTATGTTCAGTAAATATTGCCTCCTATTAAAAGTTCCTAGAAAAGTCAAACCTAGTCTATGGAGGGTTGAATGTGGGGTTAACTGAAAGAAGTATAGAGAATTTGGGGGGATAATGGAGTGCCCAGTAATGTATCTTGATTGTAGTGGTGGTCACTCCGGTATATAGATATCTCAAAATTCATTGACATGTATACTTAAATGAGTACATGTAAAAGTTTTATTGTATGCAAATTATGGCTCAATAAAATTGTTTGGTAGCCATTTAGTCTCTCACTTTTAACTAAAGAAAGAAAGTTCTGAGATTTTAGAAGCAACTAAAACTTAATTATTTAATATAGTTCTCTCATCTAACCAGTGAATATTGAGGCTCAGAAAAGTAAATGATTTATTCTAGGTCGCACAATTGTAGAAATGGCAAAACCGTTTTGAAACCACTTCTAGCTCCCAATCTAGTGTGCATTCCAGTTAGGTACTTGTGTTGTTACTTGCTAATTGAGGTCTTTCTGATTTTTTTTTTTTTTTTTAATTTTTTTGGCCACACACAAGGCTCAATCCAACCAACAATTGAACCTGGGCCCCCTGTAGTGGAAGTGCGGAGTCCTCTAACTACTGGACCACCAGGGAAGTCCCAGGGTCTTTCCTATTCTTAAACCTGATAAACAGTTTCTTAATCTTAGGTCTGTTAATGGATTACAGGTAGACTCTATGAATTCCCTGGAATTATTTGTAAATTTTAGGGTAAATGTAAATTACATGCAAGACAGTTTACAGTTGTTTATTTTTCTGAGGAAATGATCTAGAAATTTCATTTGATTCAGAAATTGCTAACCTCTGCTCATGTGGTAGTGTTCTGCTGTTAGTGTGTTTAAGTTAGGTAGTTTCCAAAAGATGAAAGTCGCTCAGTGGTGTCCAACTCTTTGTGTTCCCATGGACTGTAGCCTGCCAGGCTCCCATATCCATGGAATTCTCCAGGCAAGAATACTGGAGTGGGTAACCATTCCCTTCTCCAGGGAATCTTCCCAACCCAGGGATCGAACCTGGGTCTCCTGCATTGCAGGCAGATTCTTTACCATCTGAGCCACCAGGGAAGCCTCAGTTTCCAAAAGGTAAATTAGATGAATTTGCTTCTTTGTCACTGGATGGTATGTGCAAGTAGATTGAGTTTGTATCAGCCACAGCCTCAGAGGTATATTAGTAAATTATAAATTAGAATTGTAGCAACTGAACTAAGAATCTTTAGAGGTGATCTTTAAATAGAGAACTGGAAGAGGGCAGAAATCTGCCCACTGTTTACTCATAGTTCCATCAGCTGTAAAATGAGGGTGATACCATGATGGTGATCATTCAGTGAAACCATGTTTTAAAAAGTACAATTCAGGGCTTTCCTCATGGTTCACTGGTAAAGAATCCGCCTGCCAATGCAGGAGACCCAGGTTTGATAACTGATCCAGGAGTATCTCACATGCCAAGGAGCAGCTAGGCCCACAGCTAGTGTGCCACAACTGTTGAGCCTGTGCCCTAGAGCCCAGGTACCACAAGTCCTGAGCCCACACGCTGAAACTACTGAAACCCAAGTGCCCTAGACATTGTGTTCTGAAACAGAAGCCACAGCAATGAGAAGCCCCCGCCCTATAAATAGAGAAAGCTCACGAGCAGCCAACATAGACCCGGCACAGGCTAAGTACATAAATTAATTAAAAAAATAAATAAAAGTACAATACAGTTACCCTCTCTTTCCTCATCTACCCTACCTTCTCTTTTACATCCCATTCCCTTTTAGGAAGTCATCAATTTTCAGATTCTAGTATTTTTGTGAAAGGTGTACCTAAATAGTCTTTGGACTTCAGAAGAAGAGGCAGATGCATCGGGCTTTTAGTTAATATGGCCATCAAGATCAAGTGAGGACTTCCCTGGTGGCACAGTGGATGGGAATCTGCCTGCCAGTGCAAGGGAAACTGGTTTGATCCCTGGTCCTGAAGGATTCCACATGCTGTGAAGGGACTGAGCCTGTGAGCCACAGCTACCAAGCCCGCATACTACAGCTACTGAAGCCCACACACCTAGAGCTCCATAGCAAGAGAAGCCACTGCAAAGAGAAGCCTGCCCACTGCAACAAAGAGTAGCCCCTACTCACTATAACTAGGGGAAGCCCTTCAAAGCAACATAGACCCAGTGCAGCCAAAAATAAATAAAATTAAAGATCTAGTGAGATGCTAGAGTTGTGCCTTGGGGTTTTATTCAGGGATGATGTACAAAGTATTTTATCAATTGTCCAGTAATATAAATTAATATGGAAATCAGTGCATAGTTCAAAATGTAAAAAGTAGGGAATGCCCTGGCAGTCCAGTGATTGGAAACCAGCAGTTTCACTTCCAGGTCCTAGATTCAATCCCTGGTCAGAGAACTAAAGATCCTGCAAGCCTCAGGGTCAAAAAAAAAAGGGTTGTAATATTTTTATTCTCCAAAAACCTAAATTTCCTTGTTTGTTACAAAATTATTTGTTGATATATTGGTAGAAGTAGGGAAGTGTGTGGGTGGGTGTTGGTGGCTAGCACTAGCTAAATTATGCCCATCTGAGCCTTGATTTGATATAGGGAATTATGTCAAACTATTTAATTGACCCTTCCCATTACAATGATGGTTATTAAGTACCTCAGATCTCATTAAGAAGAAAATTTCTCAATTTTGATATTGGGATCAATGATATTGGGTGCTGGTTGTTTATCAGATTCTGCTGAACTAACAACAGTAGTATTTTCATTTTTGTTTGCGGTTTTTATGTATTCCCTGTTTCTATTGTCACAGGGTCACAGGAAATAGTGTTTTTGGAGAGTTGTCTTTAGATTAGACCTGATCTTTAAGGAAGTAAGAAGCAGCATTCGCAAAGCAGTTAAGAGTATGGACTTTGCTGCCCGACCACCTGAATTCAAATCCTGAGCTTTGCCACTTAACCTTTAAGTAACTTCTCAGTTTCTTCATCTAAAAAAATGACTGTGATAATAAACATTTATTTAAGAAAGTGCCTAATAGAGTAAGCGCTATGTATGTGAACTCCTACTTTTAAAAAATAACTGTATTCATCCCATAACAAATAGGTATTCAGTGGGTTTAAACTAACTTCTGCTATTAAATCTGGGGCAGAATTCACCAGGGGTGATGAAAAGGAAAGTCCCTACCTCAGCTACTTTCTGGTACCAAACTGCCCTCACTGCCTCCTTCTCCTTGTTAGAGTGGGTGCAGAACTCCTCTCTAAGCTTGTACCTGAGGGCCACATTACTACCCACCTGACCTCCCAAGTCCTTCTAGAACTAACCCCCAAAAAAGATGTCCTTTTCGTCATAGGGCACTGGAATGCAAAAGTAGGAAAGCAAGAGACACCTGGAGTAACGGGCAGATTTGACCTTGGAGTACAGAATGAAGCAGGGCCAAGGCTAACAGTTTGGCCAAGAGAACGCACTGGTCATAGCAAACACCCTCTTCCAACAACACAAGAGAAGACTCTACACATGGTCAATAACGAAATCAGATTGCAGCCAAAGACGAAGAAGCTCTATACAGTCAGCAAAAACAAGACCTGGAGCTGACTGTGGCATAGATCATGAATTCCTTATTGCAAAATTCAGGCTTAAATTGAAGAAAGTAGGGAAAACCACTAGACCATTCAGGTATGACCTAAATCAAATCCCTTATGATTATACAGTGGAAGTGAGAAATAGATTCAAGGGATTAGATCTGATAGAGTGCCTGAAGAACTATGGACAGAGGTTCGTAACACTGTACAGGAGGCAGTGATCAAGACCACCCTCAAGAAAAAGAAATGGAAAAAGGCAAAATGGTTGTCTGAGGAGACCTTATAAATAGCTGAGGCAAGAAGAGAAGTACAAGGAAAAGGAGAAAAGGAAAGATATAAGCATCTGAATGCAGAGTTCCAAAGAATAGCAAGGAGAGATAAGAAAGCCTTCCTTGGTGATCAGTGCAAAGAAATAAAGGAAAACAATAGAATGAGAAAGACTAGAGATTTCTTCAAGAAAAGTAGAGATACCAAGGGAACATTTCATGGAAAGTTGGGCACAATAAAGGACAGAAATGGTATGGACCTAACAGAAGCAGGGATATTAAGAGGTGGTAAGAATACACAGAAGAACTATTAAAAAAAGATCTTCATGATCCAGATAACCACAGTGGTGTGATCACTCACCTAGAGCCAGACATCCTGGAATGCAAAGTCAGGTGGGCCTTGGAAAGCATCACTACGAACAAAGCTAGTGGACGTGACAGAATTCCAGTTGAGCTATTTCAAATCCTAAATGATGATGCTGTCAAAGTGCTGCACTCAATATGCCAGCAAATTTGGAAAACTCAGCAGTGGCCACAGGACTGGAAAAGGTCAGTTTTCATATTCCAGTCCCGAAAAAGGGCAATTACAAAGAATGTTCAAACTACCCCACAATTGTACTCATCTCACATTCTAGCAAAGTAATACTCAAAATTCTCCAAGCCAGGCTTCAACAGTATGTGAACCGTGTGTGAGCTTCCAGATGTTCAAGCTGGATTTAGAAAAGACAGAGGAACCAGAGATCAAATTGCCAACATCTGCTGGATCATAGATAAAGCAGTAGAGTTCCAGAAAAACATCTACTGCTTTATTGATTACGCCAAAGCCTTTGACTGTGTGGATTACAACAAACTGGAAAATTCTTCAAGAGATGGGACTACCAGACCACCTGACCTGCCTCCTGAGAAATCTATATGCAGGCCAAGAAGCAACAGTTAGAACCAGACATGGAACAACAGACTGATTCCAAATTGGGAAAGGAGTACGTCAAGACTGCATATTGTCACCCTGCTTATCTAACTTATGTGCAGAGTACATCATGCGAAACGCCGGGCTGGATGAAGCACAAGCTGGAATGAAGATTGCTGGGAGAAATATCAATAATCTCAGATATGCATATGACCCCACCCTTATGGTAGAAAGTGAAGAGGAACTTAAAGAGCCTCTTGATGATAGTGACAAAAGAGAGTGAAAAAGCTGGCTTAAAACTCAACATTCAGAAAACGAAGTTCATGGCATCCAGTCCCATCACTTCATGGCAAATAGATGGGGAAACAATGGAAACAGTGACAGACTTTATTTCGGGGGGAGCTCCAAAATCACTGCAGATGGTGACTGCAGCCATGAAATTAAGACACTTGCTCCTCGGAAGAAAAGCTATGACCAACCTAGAGAGCATATTATAAAGCAGAGACATAACTTTGCCAACAAAGGTCCATCTAGTCAAATCTATGGTTTTTCCAGTAGTTATGTATGGATGTGAGAGCTGGCCTGTGAAGAAAGCTGAGCACTGAAGAATTGATGCTTTTGAACTGTGGTGTTGGAGGGGACTCTTGAGAGTCCCTTGGACTGCAAGGAGATCCAACCCGTCCATCCTAAAGGAAATCAATCCTGAATATTCATTGGAAGGACTGTTGCTGAAGCTGAAACTCTAATACTTTGGCCACCTGATGCGAAGAACTGACTCATTGGAAAGACTCTGATGCTGGGAGAAATTGAATGCAGGAGGAGAAGGGGATGACAGAGGATGAGATGGTTGGATGACATCACCGACTCAGTGGACATGAGTTTGAGCAAGCCCTGGGAATTGGTGATGTCCAGGGAAGCCTGGTGTGCTGCAGTCCATGGGGTCACAAAGAGTTGGACATGACTGAGCAACTGAACTGACTGACCTCCCTAGCTCTCTTAGAACCAGAGTCTCATAGAGGCTAAAATTTCCACGAGTAGTTTCAAAAGGTGGAGTATTACTGGCAGCCAGTGGTCATGGCCATAGGGAGCACCAGACATTGGCCCTTTAGAGTGCCAATATCACTCCAGGGGCACAGTCTTCTCTGTTGGAGTCAAACCAGCTCTAGAAATGGGAATATGTGGAGACCAGGCCTACAGTCCCAAATCCATTATATGCTAGCTGGTACCTACCATTGCAGCCTGGTGGTGTTCACCTAGAGTTCCCCGGGATGGGATAGGGTATAGGAGTGCTGGATACAAGTCATAGGTTGACTCTGGAGAAGATGGTGGAGCTTACTGATGGTAGTATCTGGATGGCAGGCCTCTAAGAGTGAGTAATGACTAATCAGGATAGATGCTATATTGCTAGAACGTTGTCGTGGGGCCCTCTTTAGGATTGTAGGTCGTCCAAGGGATTCTGGGCAGGAAACCCAAAGCTACAATTTTAGCCCTTGTTTTCACTGAGCTTTTAAGGTGATGTAATACTCTAAATAAATATACCCTATCTTCTGGTGGAATTACATTTCCAAAAATAATTTTTAAAGTTGAAGGCCTATCTGTGGCAGCATAGAAAAGGCAGATGCATGGAACATACTGTTATTGCTATTGGGAATGGGGATCAGAAAACTACCCTATTCTACATCATTTAGGAACCTCATGTTTTCTTGAGCATCACTGATGGGAATTACAAAACAGCTTTTAGCAGATTACTCTGAGACACTTAAGGAGGACTTAAGTTGCACGGTATATAGTCCATTTAGCAGAACACTTTGTGGTTCACTCTAGCACACAAGAGAAATGATAAACATTAAGCTGAAAGCTTCTAATCGAGCTTCTAATTGTAGAAGGTGATCGTTCAGCTTGAGTAGAGTAAATGTGAGTACTCCTCAAAGTCCACCTTAGACTTCATTCTGTTTTTCAGCGAAGACAGTTGTGCTTTTTGTTCCTCATCTTTATATCATGTGGGATGGGTCTATCATTATTCTATCACACTAAGGTGTTATGGGAACAAATAAATACTGTAAGAAGCTGTGTAATATGGTTCAAGAAAGATGAGAATATGCAACTTTGTACTTGGGTGAACTGAGCAAGTTGATTCCTCTGAGCATTCGTAGTCTAATCTACAAGTGTAGATCTCTTTTCTATCTACCTACTCTGTTAATCCTCATGGTTGCGGGGTGCGGGGAATGAAGTGAAACAATATTGGGCTAGGGATAGAAATAGCTATGAATTTGTTAGGACTTCAGAGCCTAAAGTAGCAATGGTAATCATTTTTCTAGTCTTTCATCTTACTTTCCAGGTAAGAATAATTAAGGAACTTAACCAAGCCTGTTTGAAAATGTGAAGAATTATAGAAGTGCTCAAATTTTTATTGGAATATTGAGATTCTTTATAGCACAGTAATGAAAGATTCTTTATATAGTTTATACATGAGTAAGAAGTGAGTAAATCTCCAAGGGATGGAGGTAGAGTCTGTATAAGAATCATTAGAGGAGGGAGCTTTTCCAAATTATGTAAGTTTTCTCCTTAATGGAGGGGGATGCTGGAGTTACTGGGGAATGAAGAGCAGTAGGGGGGTGACTTTTTTTTTCAAACACCATGATAGTCACATGGTTAAAAAAATTTAAACTGTATGTAAAAGATTTTATTGTGTACAATAAGAAAAATAAGATTTTATTGTGTACAATAAAAATAAGTCTCCCATATAGATTCTAACCTTAAAGGTAACTACTGTTAGCAGTTTTTTATGTGTCCTTCTAGAAATGTTGTATGTAAATATATAAGAATACATGTGTGTGTTAATGGAAGCATGTAAGCTATTTTACACTCTGTTTTTTTTGCTTCTTATTTAGTA
The DNA here is from genome assembly GCF_002263795.3 of Bos taurus. Classification (NCBI taxonomy): domain Eukaryota; kingdom Metazoa; phylum Chordata; class Mammalia; order Artiodactyla; family Bovidae; genus Bos; species Bos taurus. The sequence goes on from NC_037329.1 coordinate 106,545,006, forward strand.
TCAGCACAGTATAGAGATAACTTTTTTATTTTTATTTTTTTTTTTGAAATTAAGAGTTTTTTATTGGCATTTTCAATATTGACTAAAGTTCCTCTGAAATAACTTTACATGAAACAGATTCAACACACTGTAACTATTTAAAAACCATGAGTTTCCCTTAAAGATCACTTAAACATACAAGGCAAGATCAGAGTAAAGATGATACAGTATTCAAAATTTTCTGACCGGCTTTCAGAATGCAAGTTTAAACTGTAGTGGTTTCTTTGTTAAACTCAATCAAAGCTGACTCTCATGGGACACATTACCTCCTGGAGTGGGGCCTGGACACTCCTCAGTGGTGAGCTGCAGCATCTTTGCCTGTAACAGTCAAGCTCTTCCACAAATGGCACACAAGGGCTATGTAGTATTCCAAATAAAGATGTACCCATACATATTTAACCAGTTCTTTTTTGATAGATGTTTATAGATTTCAAGTTTTCTGCTTTTAAAATAGTACAACAGTAAACATTCTGATACGTCTTCAGTACAACCCAAGTATACCTGTAGGGTAAATGTCTAAATATGGTATTATTAAGGAGTGTGTGTTTTATTGAATTAGTTTACATCAAATATATGTTTCTAGAAAAGATGCCCTGTTATTTACAAAAAATATATTCCCTCTAAAGGATACAGCAGAGTTAGACTTGGTTTGATGCTAATGAAACTCACATGTTTACTTTTACTTTTCTTATTTTCACTTGAAGCCTGTGCCTACTGCACTGGCTCAGGTGGATAGAGAAAAGATCTATCAGTGGATCAACGAGCTATCCAGTCCTGAGACGAGGGAAAATGCTTTGCTGGAATTAAGTAAGAAGCGAGAATCTGTTCCTGACCTTGCACCCATGCTGTGGCATTCATTTGGTACTATTGCAGCACTTTTACAGGTGGGTGTATATATCCATGAGTTGCATTTCATTCCTAATTATCGCAAATGTATCTCTCTGCCTTTGTACAAATGATTTTGAAAACTTTGGTAAGTTTTTTTTTTAAAGCGTTAACATTTGTAAGAATCTTGTTTTAGAAAAATCTAAGATACTCATTAAAATGAAATTCTTGGATTCTACCCAGGAGATTTGATTTATTTAGTCTAAAATGAAAAATCTGTATTTTTAACAAGCAGCTCCTGCTCCCAGATGATTTTTATGTAGGTGATGTAAGAACTGCACTTTGAGAAACACAGCTTTAGGAGTACTGTAAAATAATACTGTATGACCAGGTGGACTGAGGATGGTGGTGGGGAGAGAGGTATAAGAACTGAAAGGTATATTCTGGGTAAAGAAAATGCTAGAGTAAAGATATAACAGCCATAGGAGTAAAGGTGGGTATTCTTGTACATTAAAGAATAAATAACTAATATTTGATTCTGACTAGAACAGTCATTTCCGGGGAATAAATTGATATGATGTAGTCCTAAGAACCAAGATGTGATCATCTTCTAAAATATTGTCCACATTCCTAATAATTAGATTAATTTTTAAAATCTGTTGAGTAAATTCATATTCTATGTATACTGCATATACCCAGGAAACTAGTCTTTCTTATGTGTAAAAATTTTACAGTTAAGATAAATGGAATTGTGTTCAGCAAATCATCACCTTTTGACAGAGAATACGTATGTTCTCTGCTGTTTGTACATATCCCCATACATATACGCACTTTCTTATCTCCCCCTTTTTGCACTTGCTGCATGACCAAACAGAAACTTTATGAGTTAAAGTGGTTGATTTACTGACATTTTCTGGCCAACTGTCTCATCACTACAACCTAAATAGGGTGTTGACAAAGATGGGGGAAGGGGAGTCCCTCAAGTGAAAGCCTCCACAGATGATACAGAATATAGGGAAAAGTATGGGTAACCACAGTTGCCTCCTTAGAAGTCTTCCTAGGGATAATATGTTTCAAATAGTCTCAGTCAGGTATATTTGTGATGAAAGGAATATTGTTTATTTCTGCCCCCTCTTTGATGGTTCTGTTCTTATTGGGTATACAGAATTAAAATTGTTGGCTTTCATACCATGGGAATTAAAGTTATTCCGTGCTCATATGGTGTTGATTTCCATTTTTTAGGAAATTGTAAATATTTATCCATCTATCAACCCACCCACCTTGACAGCACACCAGTCTAACAGAGTTTGCAATGCTCTAGCATTACTGCAGTGTGTGGCGTCACACCCAGAAACCAGGTAAATACTTTGGATGGATGTGTGGGTAGAGGTTTGTATTGAATGTGGTCCTAAAACTTCTGAATGATGAGAGGAGGGGCTTGCAGGAGGGTGCACCTGTGTTGGTATGGTTCTTTAGGATTCCTACTTTTTTTTTTCCTGAAGAATTTCTGGTTTCTAATTTCACCAAATTTTGGTGTAGTGGCAATATGGTATTGTTTAACATGTTATGTGTTTTTTTTTTTTTTACTTGAAGGATAACTGCTTTACAGTATTGTGTTGGTTTCTGCCTAACATCAACATGAATCAACCATAGTAACATGTTCTTTTACAATTGATTTTTTAAATTGTGGTAAAATATAAATAACATAAAATATATCATTTGAACCATTTTATTTTTATTTATTCATCTATTTTTGGCTGTGTTGGGTTTAGTTGCAACATGCAAGATTTTCATTGTGGCTTGCAGGCTTCTCTCTAGTTGTGGCATATAAGCTCAATGGTTGTGGCACATGAGCCCAATTGTCCTGCAGCATGTGGTATCTTACTTCCCCAACCAGGAATCAAACCCACATCCCCTGCATTGCAAGGCAGATTCTTAACCACTGGACCACTAGGGAAGTCCCGATTTTAAGTGTTCTGTTCAGTAGTTTTAAATACGTTAATAATGTGCCACTGTCCCAGCATCCATTTCTGTAGTTCTCTTCATCCTGTAAAACTGAAACTCTATACCCATTAAACAATAACTTCCCATCCCCCTGTCCCCTAGCTCCTGGCAACCACTGTCCTCCTTTCTATGATTTTGACTATTCTGAATACCTCATTATAAATGGAGTCATATAGTATTTGCCTTTTTGTGACTGGTTTATTTCACTTAACATAATGTCCTCAAGGTTCATCAGTACTGTTGAATATGTCAGAATTTCCTTCCTTTTTAAGGCTGAATAATATTCCATTGTCTCATTTACTTTTTGCCTGTTAGTAAGTAACTTTAAAGGAGTGGTGATCACCTCTCAGGAAGTCAAGTACACAGCTACTACTTGCTCCTGAATCCATGGTAGGCATCACTATGCCATGCATGAGGCACAGTGCGTGGTACTTAGTAGGAATTCAGTGTCTGTACTCAGCACTTTTTCTCACATAGTAAGCCAGATTTGGCTTCAGAACCTTTTTGAACACAGGATTCTAGTCAACCTCTGTCATAAATGAGAATTGATACACAAGTTGAGAAATTTTTGCCTTGCTGCTATATATGACAAATTAAGAAAGGGGAGATTCTGTTTAGAAATCTGCTCTGTGGCTTTTATGGTCTTAAGGTGCTTAATAGTCATCTTATTAAAGCTTTTCCTTTCTTTGTCAGGTTTTCCTTATAAAATCTGAGTGCTGGATTAGCACTGACCTTTTGGAACATTAGAAACTTTGCTAAGAAAATTACTTTTAAGTACTTAAGAAAAATACAAGAGTATTTGGTTAAAATTTTGGAGTATTGACTCTCCTGTAAGCTGTAACAGTTATAAATTATATAAAGTAATAGACTGATTCCATATTAGTTGCTGAACATACTCAGTTCAGTTCAGTCGCTCAGTCGTGTCCGACTCTTCGCAACCCTGTGAATCGCAGCACGCCAGGCCTCCCTGTCCATCACCAACTCCCGGAGTTCACTCAGACTCATGTCCATCGAGTCAGTGATGCCATCCAGCCATCTCATCCTCTGTCGTCCCCTTCTCCTCCTGCCCCCAATCCCTCCCAGCATCAGAGTCTTTTCCAGTGAATCAACTCTTTGCATGAGGTGGCCAAAGTACTGGAGTTTCAGCTTCAGCATCATTCCCTCCAAAGAAATCCCAGGGCTGATCTCCTTCAGAATGGACTGGTTGGATCTCCTTGCAGTCCAGCTGCAGATATAAGTGTTTCTAGGATACTTGGTTTATCTGAGAGCTCTAACAAAGAAGTGTATTTAAGTGTAACAGATAAAACCTTGATAGTGGCTGCTTTATTTTGTTGTCTTGGTTTCTAAGGTTTTGTCAGCTTGTACCTGTGAATATTATTGTTATTCACTCAAATGAGGTGAGAGGAGACATATAGGAGAATCTCTTGTGCACTTAAGTACATTTTATGACCTATTTTTAAAATTTGCAATTGGGTATGTTATCAGTTTTTAAGTACTTGGTACTGGTTTCAGGGGAAATTTGGTGTTCTTTTAACCATTGGCCTAGGCTAGGGTTTTTCAGCCTTGACACTGTTGACATTTTGGGCTGGATTGTCTTTGTGGTAGGAGGAGGGGGAAAACGGGACTGTCCTGTGCACTGTAAAATTTTTTAGCAGCATCCCAGCCTCTGCCCAGTGGATGTCAGTCACTTCAGCTGTGACGACTAAAAATATCTCCAGATACTGCCACATGACCCAGGGGGTCAAAATTACCCCAGCTGAGAACCACTGGGCTAAACTAAAGACCAGTAATGGTCTTCCCTAGAGATTTCTCGGTCAAGCAATGTTAAAGGCCTTACAAAATTAACTACCTGGAAATTTGAATGTTCAGAATCCTTAGAAATTAGCTCTAAGCTCAGAATGCAATTCTTCTCTTCTTTCAGGTCGGCATTTCTTGCAGCACACATCCCACTTTTTTTGTACCCCTTTTTGCACACTGTCAGCAAAACACGACCCTTTGAGTATCTTCGGCTAACCAGTCTTGGAGTTATTGGTAAGTTATTAGGATCATTCTGCAAGCCTGGAATCATCATCATTCATAATAGTGGTCCTGGCTTAGGTGTTTTGTCTGGTCTTTTATAGCTTTTGTTTACCTATTGTTTATTTTTGTCTTTGGGGTTGAGTCTAATAAAACAGTTTTTACTAATGAATATCAGGAACATGGTTGTTCTTACCAAGTACCATTCTGAGTGTAAGGCTATGAGGCCCAACATTTGGGATTAAATTCAGTGTATATGTAGAAATGTTTATTAATTGTAGGAAAAGTAACATAAAAGAGCATTAATCAACAAAGAAAATTGTTACAGGAATAAGAGTTTTAGTTTGTTATTTTCATTTGATTTTTCATCTTTCTCACTTCTAGACTGTTCTCCCCTAATTCCAGGGATTTACCTTCTATTTTACCTTGTTGAATTTTTGCATGTTCAAGTTAATGTTTTCATATGCATTTATTATTAGACATGTATCTAAAATAGTTTTTACTCAAGCAAATTATATATTAGCTATTTCACATCTCAGACTCCTAGATAGTAAAATCGGTAAATTTGTGAAATGTAAATACAGTCAAGAAAATTTCTTTCTTAAATTGCCCTTCCTTTTTTCAGTGTCTTTTTCTCATAGTTTTTGCTTGACATAATAACCAAGTAATAAGAACATCAATTATAGAAGCTTTGTTTTGTTAAATTATTATTTTTATATTGAACCTGTCTTTCATCCTTATGATTGTAAACCATGAGTCAGGAGGTATAATTTGAAAGTTTGGTATTTCTCAAAAACATTTTATTCTACTTTTAAGGAGTATCTGTTATGAATGTTACGGTTTTTTACATCTTCTCCTAAGAAGTCCTCTAATTAGAAACTTTTTTCCCAGTATATTCTTTTCTGCTTTTAAGATATAAAAACTTCTCATGTAGGCTTTGAAACATCAGCATGATTCTAGCCAAAGGAAACATTTATGTTCATTATTCTAATTCAGATCATCCTACTGCTATGGTTGGATGCTGCATTTATGTTAGGATAAAGGCTGATAGTGGGGAGGTGTGGAAAAAAATAGTTGGATGGTATTAAGGTAGTTGTCTATCCTTGCATATATTTTTAGAAACTCAGTTTCTCCCAAGTCATTTGAAAGAACAAGCAGAAGGTGAATGTTTGTGCCTAGACTCTTTCCTACAGTTCAAGGTTTATCAGATGAGTTTGAATATAAATGAAGTGATAAATAGCATAAATTAGAGAATACCTGAAACTGAGTAAAAATAAAAATATAACATATCAAAATTTGTAGGATCCAGATTTAAGCAGAGCTTAGAGGAAAATTTGTATCATTAAATGCTTATACTAGAAAGAAAGAGGTCTTCAATCAGTGAGCTAAGCTTTTCTTTAAGAAATTAGAAAAAGGAGCAAATTTAACCAGAGCAAACAAAAGGAAGGAAATAATAAAGACTAGCTATCAATAAAAATGGGAACAGAAAATCAATAGATGACATCAGTGAAACCAATAGCAGGTGTTTTTTTATTGAGACATGACAAAAACACTGTATTAGTTTTTGGTATACAATATGATGATTTGGTATATGTATATATTGCAAAGTGACCACTACAGTAAGTTTGGTTAACATCCGTCATTACATAGTTACACTTTTTTTCCCCTTGTGATAAGAACTTGGAATACGGAATGAAGCAGGGCAAAGACTAACAGAGTTTTGCCAAGAAAATGCACTGGTCATAGCAAACACCCTTTTCCAACAACACAAGACTCTGTACAAGGACATCACCAGATGGTCAACACCGAAATCAGATTGATTATATTCTTTGCAGCCAAAGATGGAGAAGCTCTATACAGTCAACAAAAACAAGACCAGGAGCTGACTGTGGCTCAGATCATGAACTCCTTATTGCCAAATTCAGACTGAAATTGAAGAAAGTAGGGAAAACCACTAGACCATTCAGGTATGACCTAAATCAGATCCCTTATGATTATACAGTGGAAGTGAAAAATAGATTTAAGGGCCTAGATCCGATAGATAGAGTGCCTGATGAACTATGGAATGAGGTTTGTGACATTGTACAGGAGACAGGGATCAAGACCATCTCCATGGAAAAGAAATGCAAAAAAGCAAAATGGCTGTCTGGGGAGGCCTTACAAATAGCTGTGAAAAGAAGAGAATTGAAAAGCAAAGGAGAAAAGGAAAGATATAAGCATCTGAATGCAGAGTTCCAAAGAATAGCAAGAAGAGATAAGAAAGCCTTCCTCAATGATCAATGCAAAGAAGTAGAGGAAAACAACAGAATGGGAAAGACTAGGGATCTCTTCAAAAACATTAGAGATACCAAGGGGACATTTCATGCAAAGATGGGCTCGATAAAGGACAGAAATGGTATGGACCTAACAGAAGCAGAAGATATTAAGAAGAGGTGGCAAGAATACACAGAAGAACTGTACAAAAAAGATCTTCACGACCCAGATAATCACGATGATGTGATCACTGACCTAGAGCCAGATATCCTGAAATGTGAAGTCAAGTGGGCCTTAGAAAGCATCACTACAAACAAAGCTAGTGGAGGTGATGGAATTCCAATTGAGCTGTTCCAAATCCTGAAAGATGATGCTGTGAAAGTGCTGCACTCAATGTTGCAGCAAATTTGGAAAACTCAGCAGTGGCCACAGGACTGGAAAAGGTCAGTTTTCATTTCAATCCCAAAGAAAGGCAATGCCAAAGAATGCTCAAACTACTACACAATTGCATTCATCTCACATGCTAGTATAATAATGCTCGAAATTCTCTAAGCCAGGCTTCAGCAATACGTAAACCGTGAACTTCCTGATGTTCAAGCTGGTTTTAGAAAAGGCAGAGGAACCAGAGATCAAATTGCCAACATCCGCTGGATCATGGAAAAAGCAAGAGAGTTCCAGAAAAGCATCTATTTCTGCTTTATTGACTATGCCAAAGCCTTTGACAGTGTGGATCACAATAAGCTGTGGAAAATTCTCAAAGAGATGGGAATACCAGACCACCTGACCTGCCTCTTGAGAAACCTCTATGCAGGTCAGGAAACAACAGTTAGAACTGGACATGGAACAACAGACTGGTTCCAGATAGGAAAAGGAGTCCGTCAAGGCTGTATATTGTCACCCTGTTTATTTAACTTATATGCAGAGTACATCATGAGAAACGCTGGACTGGAAGAAACACAAGCTGGAATCAAGATTGCCGGGAGAAATCTCAATAACCTCAGATATGCAGATGACACCACCCTTATGGCAGAAAGTGAAGAGGAACTCAAAAGCCTCTTGATGAAAGTGAAAGAGGAGAGTGAAAAAGTTGGCTTAAAGCTCAACATTCAGAAAGCGAAGTCATGGCATCCGGTCCCATCACTTCATGGGAAATAGATGGGGAAACAGTGGAAACAGTGGCAGACTTTATTCTTCTGGGCTCCAAAATCACTGCAGATGGTGACTGCAGCCATGAAATTAAAAGATGCTTACTCCTTGGAAGGAAAGTTATGACCAACCTAGATAGCATATTCAAAAACAGAGACGTTACTTTGCCAACAAAGGTCCATCTAGTCAAGGCTATGGTTTTTCCTGTGGTCATGTATGGATATGAGAGTTGGACTGTGAAGAAGGCTGAGCGCCGAAGAATTGATGCTTTTGAACTGTGGTGTTGGAGAAGACTCTTGAGAGTCCCTTGGACTGCAAGGAGATCCAACCAGTCCATTCTGAAGGAGATCAGCCCTGGGATTTCTTTGGAAGGAATGATGCTAAAGCTGAAACTCCAGTACTTTGGCCACCTCATGCGAAGAGATGACTCATTGGAAAAGACTCTGATGCTGGGAGGGATTGGGGGCAGGAGGAGAAGGGGACGATAGAGGATGAGATGGCTGGATGGCATCACTGACTTGATGGACGTGGGTCTGGGTGAACTCCAGGAGTTGGTGATGGACAGGGAGGCCTGGCGTGCTGCGATTCATGGGGTCGCAAAGAGTCAGACGCGACTGAGCGACTGAACTGAACTGAACTGAACTGAAGATTTCTCTTAGCCTTCAGACATACACTACAGTGTTGTTACTGTAGTCACCATGCTATACATTATATCTCTGGATCTTACTTACCCTGCAACTGAAAGTTTGTACCTTCTGACCACCTTCACCCATTTCATCCATCCCCAATTTTTTGTTGAAAAAAACGATGAAATTAATAAACCTCTAACCAGACAGACGAGGAAAAAAAAGGACACCAATTGGCAAATGTGATAAATGGAAGGGGAAGTTGTGTAAGACTCCTCAGACAAAAGGAAAGTAAGATAATACTGCTAATAACTCTCTCCATAAATTTCACCACCTAGGTGAAATGACAGATTCTTTGAAAAATACAGTCTGCTAAAGTGCACTTAAAAAGAAAAAATGTTTAAGACTTTTCCAGAACGTGCAGAGGGGGCTTCTCAACTCTTGATGAAGCCAGCAATACTTTCATAATGAAAACTTCAGTTAAAATTTTTTTAAAAGAAGCAAGAATAAGATTGTCTATTCATAGACAACCTGTGTTGAAGAATCTACAGAAAAAAGCTACTAGTACTGATGAACTTAATAAGGTTGTAGGATAGAGTTAGTACATAAAAGTCATATTTTGGTATGCTTGAGCTAAATAGAAATTGAAATTTTACCAAAATATTTGAAAAACTTGGGTGTAAATTTTACAAAATATGTGCAAAGTCTGTAGTTACAAACTATAAAGCAATGATAAAATAAATCAAAGAAAACCTAAATAAATGTAGAGATAAACCATGTTTATCAGTTGGTATATCAGTGATTCAATATTACTATGTCATTCTGCCCCCAAATGATGTATAGTTTTAGAGCAATTCTAACAAAATTCTAGTAGAAGTTTTTAATAGAAATTGGTGATCCTAGTGAAAGTCTCTCAGTCGTGTCCGACTCTATGTGAGCCATGGAATTTTCCAGGCTGAATACTGGGTGGGTAGCCTTTCCCTTCTCCAGGGGATTTTTCCAACCCAGGGATCAAACCCAGGTCTCCCGCATTACAGGCAGATTCTTTTCAGCTGAGCCAGAAGAGAAGCCCTTGGTGATCCTAAGATTGTATCTGAAAAGGCAAATGAACTAGAATATCCATTTTTTAAAAAGAAGGATATAAACTTGGAAGATATAGTCTACCTAATTTCCAGATCTACTGGGAAACTACAAAAGTCAAGATATTGTGGTGTTGGAGAAAATAAGGACTTACAGAGCAGAGTGGAGTGTACAGAAATAAACCCACACAAATAAGGTCAATTGGATTTTTGACAAAGGCACAAAGAGAATTTAGTGAAGAAAGGATAGTCTTTTCAATAAATGGTGGTAGAACAATTGGATATTCATATGTAAAGCAATGAACCATGACCCATATCTTGTACTCTATAAAAATTAATTCAAGATGGATTTTAGACCCCCATGTAAAAAGTCTAAATGAGATAGTAATTTGACATCTGTTGTAGGCCATGTTAGTTAGTTATGGTTTGTGCTGTTTAAAGATGTAGTATTTGTAGATTGCCAGTTCTGGTTAAAGCAAATGATACCACTCTCTTCTGAAGTAACTGACTATGGTTATTACAGGTCGAGTTAACTAAGGCCTTTGATATAAAAGCTAGCGAAGCATTGGACCACTCAGGGAACAGTCATTTGTTTAATGGGACTTTGACTCCCTGTATACAGAATGAAGAGGATATCATTGAACTGTGTCTGTCATCTGGTCAATGGTGTCAGTTTCGAAACCAGCAGAGTAGTAGAATTGGGATAATTTTGGAAATTATTTGTCTAACTCTTATTTCAGAGAAAGCAATGGCACCCCACTCCAGTACTCTTGCCTGGAAAATCCATGGACAGAGAAGCCTGGTAGGCTGCAGTCCATGGGGTCACTAAGAGTCGGGAACGACTGAGCGACTTCACTTTCACTTTTCACTTTCATGCATTGGAGAAGGAAATGGCAACCCACTCCAGTGTTCTTGCCTGGAGAATCCCAGGGACGGGGAAGCCTGGTGGGCTGCCGTCTATGGGGTCGCACAGAGTTGGACACGACTGAAGCGACTTAGCAACAGCAGCAGCAGCTCTTATTTATTAAAATAGCAGAGGCTTGCAAAGTGAAGGTAACTTTATCAAACTTCGGTGGAACCAGAATTAGAATCTAGGTATGTGTTTCTTGTTTAGGTATGCCCTACAGTGTTTTGCTTTTGGGGGAAATAGGGGCAATTAAATAACCAGGAAGTCATTTATACCTATTGTGAGTAGGATTCAGAGGGCATTGTTTCTTTGTACCTGAGAGTATGCTTTAATACTGATACACAACTTCTCTCACCAGGGCTTCCCTGGTGGCTGAGACCGTAAAGAATCTGCCTGCAATGCAGGAGACCTGGGTTCTATCCCTGGGGTGGAAAGATCCCCTAGAGAAAGGAATAACAACCCACTCCAGTTTTCTTGCCTGAAGAACTCCGTGGACAGAGGAGCCTGGCAGGCTATACAGTCCACGGGGTCACAAAGGGTTGGACATGACTGAGCGACTAATACTTCACTACTTTGCCCTGGTGGCTCAGGGGCACAGAATCCACCTGCCAATGCAGGAGATGCAGATATGATCCCTGGATCAGGAAGATCCCCTGGAGAAGGAAGTGGCAACCCACTTCAGTATTCTTGCCTGGGAAATCACATGGACAGAGGAGCCTGGTGGGCTGTGGTCCACGGGGTCGCAGAGTCCAACATGATTAGGAAACTAGAACAACAATGACGACAAGAATTCTCTCTTACCTAAAGTACATGGAGAAGAGATGGTGATATTATTGTGTGATTGTCTACCAAAGTGATAGAATAATTACTTAAGTAGCTAAACTGATGCTAACTATGTGATGGACCGGACTTTGTACCTGATCTTTTAGTGTCAACAGTCAACCTGTGCTTTTCTTGCTCCTTTTTTTTTTTTTTTTTAAAGCCAGGGTTTGAATCTGATTCTCTGACATAAAAACTACAGTTTGTGTTGTATGTTACTAAGTTCCACAACTAGACGGATGAACAATTTTAGTTGGAAACCCTGACTCTGAAGTAATTTCGTTTGTCCATATTTTCTTTAGGGGCTCTGGTGAAAACAGATGAGCAGGAAGTAATCAACTTTCTATTGACAACAGAAATTATCCCTTTGTGTTTGCGAATTATGGAATCTGGAAGTGAACTTTCTAAAACGGTGTGTGTTTTTATCTTAGATTCTATGTTGTGTTGACTGTTGGACTACTTCTTCATGGTTGAGTTATCTTTTTCTGCCTCCCTTCAAAAATGAAAGTTTTTGAAACTTTTGTGAATGTTTTTTTCTCTTTTGAATAAAAATTGTTATATAATGATGATTTAAGAACCTAGAACCATCAGAAGAATATATTAAGTTAAATAATAAAATATATTAAGTTAAATAATAAATTTCTCCCTTTTATCTGAACCCCCTTCTGACTCCACAGGTATATTTTTCCAGACATTCTTTATACATAATCAAGTATGTGTATATATATATATATATATATATATATACACTTGAGCTTCTGCCTGCTTTGTATTTTAACCATGGATGATAATGTAACTGGTTATAGAATTCTCACCTCTGTCTTCCCTCTCAGAACTCCATTATCATAGCCATGTTGTCTTCTGGTACTGAATGTTGTAGTGAAATCTTGAGTCAGCCTTATATTTTCCTTGTCAGATTTTTTTCTGAAAGAGCCTACTCATTGTGTCTTTTTTGTTGTTAATTTTTATAGTTTCCTCTTTGTTTTGGCCTCTTGCTTAAGCAACATCAGTTATGCTGTATTGTCTATTTTTCATGTGTCTCTTCTTACCCTCTAATTACTTTCTATCTTTAATTTCATATAATGTGATTTTTCTCAAGGCTACTTTTCCATGTTGCTATTTTTAGCAATATCTAACCTCTGCTTCTAAAGTATATCTGGTCACATTGACTATTCACTTTAATTTTTAATTAGGTAAGTATTGCTGAGTTGGATATAAGCAGATGTAATGATTTAAAGTTTGTTTGTTGTGAATATGCAATACAAATAAAGTAAAAATTCATATGCTACTACAAATAGGTATACAAGCAAATAAATGTAAGTCTTCTACCTTACCTCTCAGTTCTTCTCAGTAGTAGCCAGTATTATTACTTTTTTGTAGAATCTTTCCATAAATATGTATACATGTAGCAGTTTAATTTTGTATTAATTTTTATTAATTAATTTGTATTAATTTTCTGTTAATTTTTGTATTAATACAAATTGTATTGTATTAATTTATTAATTTTTTCCTCTAGTCTGTGCTTCTCACTTCTCCTGTTGTTTCAGCTCTTCTTTGAATTTTGTATTTTCTTTTAACTTTTTAAAAATGTTTTTTTAAAGTTCATATTCGCTTCAGTTTCCTTGAAAATGCAGATAAGTATTACTTGCTACCGTTTCTTGGGTTATATCTCTATAAAAGTTTCCCTGTGGGAGTCTTTCTATCCAGGATTGCTGTTTGTTTAAAAATAATGGATGGAAAGAGAGATGTTATGAGCTGAAGTTGGCAGTTTTTAAGTCAAGTGTTTTGCCTCTGAATACTTTTCCACCCAGCCTGCCAGTCTAGGGTGTGTGTTTTAGGGAGGATTTATACCTCTGCCTTCAACTTTCTACTAAACACACAAAGGATAAGTGACATGTGATCTGTGTTCATGCTTTTCTTTTCTCATTTCTTCCTTAATTTTATTTATTTTGTTAATTTCAGTGGATTTCTGGGACAGGATTGGAATGGGTACAACTGTATTCTGTTGTTTTTAAATTCATAGTTGCCTGTGAATAGGTGTTTTTCAAGTTGGCTTCTTATGGCTGGGACAGACAAAGATTCATTTTCTTCTTTTGTGACATTTCTTCCACGAGCCCCCATCCTAACGATCCCTCCATTTTCATTTCTTGCCCATTACTAAAATTAATTCAGAGGGAGGAGGGAGGAGGGTTCGGGATGGGGAACACATGTATACCTGTGGCGGATTCATTTTGATATTTGGCAAAACTAATACAATTATGTAAAGTTTAAAAATAAAATAAAATTGGAAGAATAAAAATAAATAAATAAAAAAAAATAAAATAAAATAAAAAAGAAAAAAAAATAAAATAAAAAAATAAAAACACACACACACACACAAAAAAGTAAAATTAATTCATCCTTGATGTTTAGAAGTTCCCATCAACCTTTACACTTCAACTAGAATGCTTCTCCTGTCCTGCCTTATAACATTATTTGTAGTCAGTTCCTGGCATGTCTATCTTCTTTTGGTCCATGCAAGTAAAGACCTTGTCATGTTAACTTTTCATGTACAAATCCTTAGTCTCAGGCCTTGTCATAGTAGGCATCAGGTGAAACAGAGGTTCTCAATCAAGGCTGTGTGACATGATCACCTGTCAAGTGTTTTAAAAGCATCAGTGTCCAGGTTCCATCTCTGACTTACTGAACCGTTGTCCAGAGTGATAAAGTATGGACATTGGTGTGTTTTTTTGTTTTTTTTTAAATCCCTCTGGATAAGTGTATAGTATGTTATTTTGGAAAGCTGTTTGGTGGTACCCACTATAAACATAAGTCTACCCTGTGACTCAGCAGTCCCACTCCTGCATATATACCCAAGAAAAATGAGCTCTACAGAGTTCCCTGGCGTTTAGGACTCCATGCCTTCACTGCCAAGGGCCCAGATTCGATCCCTGGTCGAGAAACTAAAGTCCCACAAGGCACATGGCACACACACATACCCAAAAAATGAGCTCTTATGGGCATCAGAACATGTATAGGAGTGTTTATGGCACTTTTGCTCATGAAAGATAGAACTGTAGTATATTACAAAATAAATTACACAGTAGTTAAGAAGAATGAACTGCTGATATATGCAGCATAGGTGATATTACGTCAGATGAAAGAACCCAGGCACGTATGAGTTCATACTGTATGACCATGTATGTGAAAGTCCAGAGTGGTCAAAACCAGTCAGTGAGGATAAATCAGAATAGTAACTCCCTCTCAGGGAAGGATATGACTGGGGAAAGGCACACGGGAATCTTCTGGAGTGCTGAAAATGTTCTATATTTAAAATTTTTATTTTATTTTTATTATAGTTTATAGTTGACTTATACAATATTGTGTTAGTTTCAGGTGTACAGCGAAGTGATTCATAAATATATATTCTTTATATATATATAGAGAGAGAAAGAATATATAGATATATATTCTCTTCCACTGTAGATTATTACAAGATACTGAGTATAGTTCCCTGTGCTATACAATTGGTCCTTGTTGGTTATCTGTTTATATTATTGTTGTTCAGTCACTCAGTTGTGTCTAACTCTTTGCAACTCCATGGACTGCAGCACACTAGGCTTCCCTGACCTTCACCATCTTCCACAGCTTGCTCAAACTCATGTCCGTTGAGTCGGTGACACCATCCAACCATCTCATCCTCTGTAGTCCCCTTTTCCTCCTGCCTTCAATCTTTCCCAGCATCAGGGTCTTTTCTAATGAGTCAGCTTATAGTATTGTGTATATGTAAATCCCAACTTCCTAATGTTCTGTATTTTAATCTGGTTGTGGTTCACAGATGTGGAATAAGTAAAAATCAAAATACACTTAAGATTAGTACACTTAACACATTTTACTGTGTATATGTTTGTTTGATTTTCTTATTCGTGCTATAAAAGATTGTCACAAGCTCAGTGGCTTAAAACACTACCAGTTTATGGAAGCCAGAAACCATAAATTCAGTTTAACCAGCTTAAGTCAGGGTGCCCGTAAGGATGGCATTGCCTCTGGAGACTCTAGGAGTGAATCTCTTCCCTTTCTTCTTTTCAGCTTTCTTTCTTTCTTTATATATATATATATATATATAAAATATATGATTTTATTTGTTTATTTTTTGCTGTGCTGGGTCTTTGTTGCTACACATGGGCTTTCTCTAATTGTGGCGAGTGGGGACTCCTTTTTAGTGTGCAGGCTTCTCATTGCAGTGGTTTCTCTCGTTGCAGAGCATGGACTCTAGGGCTTAGGCTTCCATAGTTGAGGCTCCTGGGCTTCAGAGCACAGGCTCAGTAGTTGTACATGGGCCCAGTTGCTCTGAGAAATGTGGGATCTTCCCAGATCAAGGATAAAGCCCGTGTCTCCTGCATTGGCAGGTGAATTGCCTTTTTCGGCTTTTAGAATTGCACATCTTGGCTATTCCTCCCTCTTCCATCTTGACAGCCAGCAGTGTAGCATGTTCAAATCTCTGCCTCTGTCATATCACTTTCTCTATGGTCACATCTCCCTCCACTTCCCTTTTATAAGAACCCTTGTGATAATGACCTAAGGCCCACCTGGATCATCCAAGATGGTTAATCCCCCCAAGATTCTTAACAATCACATCTGCAAAGTACCTTTTGCCTTATGAAGTAGCATCCCCAGGGTTTAGTGATTATGACCTGGATATGCTCGGGGGCCATTATTTAGCTGACCACAATGTTATACACCAGTAAAATAGTAAAATAAAGCAAATAATTCCCACAGTTGATTCTGATGATCAGCTAAGGAAGAGAATCATTATAATAATCATTTGACTTGAATTAAAACTTTTTTAACCCCATCTGTGTAAGAGTTAATGAGCTTAAATCAAGCTTAAATTGAGTGTATTCTTTATTACTGTTGGAAGTTTTTGAAGGGAGGCTTAAAAATCTTATTTTCTTAACGGTCTTTTAAGAATAGGAAAAATCTTACCTAACTCATTTGGAAGAGATGAGGCATGGCTGCGTTTCTGAAATCATCTTGGCCCATGGAAAACTGGGAAGCTCTGTGTTTAACTAGGTTTGGATCTCAACTCTGATTTAGTCACTTTGTTGCTTGGGATCTTAATCTGGCAAGTTATTGATTGATTAACAGTTATACCTGGCACATAGGTGTTCAATAACTAAGAAAACCTCTCTGTTTTTAGACTCTGATGATTACCTGCTCTTTTTAAGTAAAATAACAATGGTACCTACCTCATAGGTTTGTTGTGAAAATAAGATAAGGCATGTTACAGCTTTAGGAAAAATTCTGGCACTTAATGTTGAATATGGTAATATGTATTAATTTTTTTGTACTGTGCATAAGTTGTCATAATTAAGTTATCTAGAATGCAGGGGTATTTTCTTAGTTTTCTGCTTCATGGTTATTCCTAGGAGAGGAGTAGACAGTTGGAAGACAAGTCTGAACAATGTTTTAGACTCCTTAATTTTGTTTTACTCCAGGTTGCCACATTTATCCTCCAGAAGATCCTCTTAGATGACACTGGTTTGGCTTATATATGTCAGACATATGAGCGTTTCTCCCATGTCGCCATGATCTTGGTGAGTTCTTTCCTTTACCTTTTTTATTTATTTGGCCGTGTTGGGTCTTAGTTGTGGCATGGGGGATCCTCTGTTGCTGCGTGTAGGCTTCTTTCTAGTTGTGACACCCGGGCTTTAGAGCTCACAGGCTCAGTAGTTGTGTAGGCTTAGTTGCCCCAGGACATGTGGGATTTTAGTTCCCTAACCAGGGATTGAACCTGAGTCCCCCTGCATTGCAAGGAGGATTCTTAACCACTGGACCACCAGGGCTTCTGATCACACAACTTAGTTTCTTTGCAGTCGACATTGAGCTACTTCAGTCTCCCAACAGGAAACAACAACCATGAAACCTTGTATAACAGGTCTTGCAATATCTGGTCTCTGATACCAACTAGGATTATGTTGTGTTTTGTATGTTCTCTCCTACCCCACCTTGTTTTGGGGAAAACAGGGTAAGATGGTCCTGCAGCTATCCAAAGAACCTTCCGCCCGTTTGCTGAAGCATGTAGTAAGATGTTACCTTCGACTCTCAGATAACCCCAGGTAAACATTTATAGAATTTAGAGGACTTTGGGGAAATACTCTGATGAGCGTCTGCCCCATCTCATGTCATGGCTTCTGTATCTTTAGGACAGGGAAGGGATAAAACTATATTCAGGTCGTCTGAGACAGACCTTGATTAATTTCTTTTAAAATCTGAAATGCTAAATTTAAAAATCCATCAGAGTGTTGTCTCCCCACCAAAACTCTGTACCCTACTCTAAAATTCCCGAGAGTTCAGATAGTGAATCTCATGATCCATTACTCCTGTGGTTTGAGCTTTCTGTTCTACAAGAAAGAAAAGTATATTTTTAAAGATCTCTTAAGAAAGGAACAAGCCCAGAGGGCTCTTGAATTGTATCTCTAGTTCTCCTCTTGATTCCTGTAAAGTCCTTGAGCTAATTATTTTACCTCCCTATTTCTTTCTGCCGGAAATCATACATTGTAGATACAGTGCATTTTAGAAAAATTTGACCTTTTGCTTTGTAAATCCATAATTCATGCTGAAAGCCACTTGCTCATATTCTGCTAAACCACATAATGGGATGATTTCTGTGTTCCTAGGAATGGGGATAACTTGATTAATGTGAACTCCTGCCACTGAGGTTATTTAAGCCCTAAGTATTTCTTTGACCATTTTCTCCTGTTCTTTAGTGGTTCCTGATTTCACCAAGTTTGAAAATACATTTATTTAAAATTCTCCTTGTAAAAGAAACTAGGCTAAGTACAAAAGCCATAACTTAAAAAAAAAAAAAAAACAGCCTTATAAATAGTTAATTTACCTTAATGAGTTTTCAGATTTGACTTTTACTGGTAATATTTTAAAGAAAATGAAATATTTGAAAGTTCATCTGATAATAACTTTATGATAGCTTTACTGCTTATCTCTTAAGAGTTTTAACATAAAACTGAAGCTGTTTTTGGAAAGACACAAATTTTTATCAGTTTAGAGTTAAAAGTTCATTAACTTATCCTACTATAAATCAGGTCATATCCCCTGTTATTTTTCTGATTTTGGAATGTTTCCTTTACTATCACCCATATATTTTTAACATGAGTATTTCGACAACTGTAATAAATCAGAAAGTAGTTTGAATTGAGGTAAATTGTTGCATCATTTTATTCTATTTGCTTTGTCACAAAGTTCAATGTAGGGGAAACATTCTGAAAATGTTTACAGACAACAGATCCTGGAGGTCTCTAAGCCTATGTCTAATATAAGCTTTAGATAATTTTAATGGCTTATTAAAGTACTTGACAGAGCCATAGATTCCCAGGATTCTATATATTTATATCTAAGAAAAGGGCTCTTCCCTGTCCCCCAATGTGGGTTTATTTGTTTGGTCTCCCTGGTTGGTTGGTTTGTTTTTGATGTAGGGCACGTGAAGCACTCAGGCAGTGCCTCCCTGACCAGCTGAAGGATACGACCTTCGCCCAGGTGCTAAAAGATGACACCACCACCAAACGCTGGCTTGCACAACTGGTGAAGAACCTGCAAGAGGGTCAGGTCACTGATCCCCGGGGGATTCCCCTGCCCCCTCAGTGATCCTCCCCCATCCCCTCCCACTACTCCCCCCAAGTTGGGGGAGGGAGGGGACACCTGCAAGGAAAACAGCTCAGGTTTTATCGCCGACTGGGAATAGACGACCTCAATGCTGAACTGCACTGGAGAAAAGGGGCACGGTACCCCCGCTGAGGTGTATGAGCTGCCATCTCAGGCTGCCTTGAGGACCTGGGCTCCCTCTGCTACTCCCAGGAAACGGGTTCCTGACACAGCAGTTTGCCACCATAGCCAAGGAGGGTGTCAACACCAGCAAATGCTGTATTTGCAGCAGGCCCACGATGACCCTTCTCCCTCACCTCTACCCAGCCACTGGCGGGAGGGAAGATTGGTGGCGGCGGCAGCGCTCTAGGCACGGTGAACGCCTGGGACCAACCATGTGGCGTTTTCTTATTTTGCCTTCCTGGAAGACTCAAGATGTGTCACTTCATCCTCTTTCTCAGTATTTGTTTACTTTGGTTTTTTGTTTTTAATCTTAGAGAGAGGTGTAGTGGACACAAGCTGTAATATTCAGCAAACCTTTGTCAGTTGGCACTGTTTACAAGTCTGTTAGCTGGATAAGCTCAATAAAAAGTTGGTCTGGGCATTACATCCCATTACATCTAGGAGGCCAATAGCTGCGTGAGCTGTTGGGGGGAATGGGAGGCAGGGGAAGGATATGAAGCCAAAGGACAGCAGGAACCCACCACCTATTTCCCTTCCCTTCTCCATTCTTCTACCCCCAGTTCTGGATGCCACAAGGACCTTAACCTTGCTTATGGCTTTCGCTGCTAGCTTTTCCAAATCTCAGTGCTCTTCCCTTGTTCACTTTCCTAAACTTAAAACAGGCGTCTTAATTCACCAGACTGTCCTGGAAGGATATTGTATTGAGAGGAGATGATGAATGTCACCTTCAGTTCAAGTCCTCAGAGACATTTCCTGGATGACTTTTAAAAGGAAGGTTATCTGGGCTTACGATGATAGGCTCCTTGATCCTATTCTTTGCTTTGGTGTGAATCTACAATTCCAAGTGTCTTCATGATTGTACTTGAAGCAGTATTAACTGAATGAGTTAATTTTATTCAGATTTAAGATAGAGCACTGGACTCTGCTTGCTCAGTCTTGTTGGGTTTTTTGTTTTTTTGTTTTTTTTCTTTTGTTTTGGACACATTCCCTTATGGTCTGTGGGAATTATGAGATTGTCTCTGTAATATTTTTCACTTTTTTGTACTGTGTCAGAGACTCTCCATTTCTTCTGTGGATCTTTAAATGACTCTGTTCATAATCTAGAGGTTTGAATCTGCAGTCCAATGTAAATTAAATTGCGTTGCTTTCCCCCAGTCCTTCCACCTGCCATTACCTACTGTCTCTCTAATCCCCATCTTCAATCAAAGATGGAATTTATAACCCAACTAGAGAGACCAAATATTTTCAGTCCACATCTTACACAGTTGAAGGTGAGTCTGAACACATTTGAGGAGAGTTACAGGGGGCAGGCTCAGAAAAACCTTTGCAGGGGCAGTTTTGCCAACCCAAGGGCTCTTTCAAGCCGACTTTCACAAAGGGAGCCGGCCTTATTAGTTGGCTTCTGTCTCTCTAGAGCCAAGAAAGTAGTAATGAAGTAGCCTAGATGTAGGAAGGGTAGAATAAGCACTTACTCCGCAGCTTTCAAAAATGAAGAGGAGGACCAGACCAGCTCTCACTAAGCTCAAGCCTGAGGAGAAGAAGCCTTGGAGAAAGCAGAGAGCAGCATGGACTAGATAAACGTCTTGACTCCCTTCAGCCCACAGTTTCTGTCCTGAAGACTCCAGCTAGGTTAACCCTGGTTTTTGCCAACCGCCTTCCTGCTGAGCCAAAGTTTTCTCATTCCCTCTCCTTTGGGGAAGCAGTTGAGGCCCCAGGCCCCAGGCCATGCTCCCTGAGAAATTCTCTTCTCCATCTTTCGGTGCATTGGCCATTGTACTGTGCCAATAGTGTCTTAATTCTTGTACCATCTAATCTCAGCGGGCCTTGGACCCCACGTAGGAGTTGAGGGGAGGGGTGGAAATGGGTATTGTTCCTTGTAGTTGGTCCTGATGTCGTGTGTGAATAAAGAGAGCCCCTCCCCTCACTTTGTGTGTTCTGTCCCTCTCACTCCCTCAACAGGACTGAAATAAAAATGCTTCTGTTTTTGTAACAATAGTTTTTCCTTTAAACTGTGGAGATTGGATTTTGTCAATGTGGAGGTATCTAGGCACTTTGGTCAGATGATCCTCGTCAACCTTGCCTCTCTACCTCTGTGCACCTACACACACATGCACTGTCCTACCAAGAGGGCAGTGATGGTTCCTTTGTGGATAAGTCCTTTGGAAGAGTCTTACTGATGTGTAAAAGCTGTTTGGGAGGCTGGGGTGGCATCTTTTTTCTGATAAAAGTGTCTTGCTTAAGAGAACTTCACTCCTGGCTGTAGTGGCCAGAACCTAGTACTGGTGTGGGAGAGGCTTCCATATATGAAGAGATAAAACTTGAAACATTTTACCACCAACTTTAATAGCCATTTCCTTCTGGAGTTCAAGACTTCCATCTCCAGACTTGTTTCCATCCCTGTTTCTGGCTCTCAGTGAGATAGAGCCAACCTCTGTTTCCAGCTTTTTTGTGAGGCTTGAGGGACTTTGTTTCAGTGGTGGAACAGGACAAGGAGAGGTACTGGTAGCCTTCAGAGCATGCCTTCCTTACTAACAGTATGTATGATTCTCTTGCTAACTATTCCTGCTGCTCAAAGCCTGGGGAAGTGTGAGGGGGAAGAGTAGGAATATGCAAAGTTACTCTATCAAAAGTCCAAGGAAAACATTTGAAATAGAAAACAATAGAATGAAATGACATTTTTCTCCCTGAATATTGCAGAATTTCATTTTTAAAAAATACATGTGTTTCAAAAGCAGATATAATAGGTTAAGTTGAACAACACAAACCTAGCTTAACTGACATACATAAAATACTGTAACTCAACCAACAATGCACATATTTGTAATTGCACCAAAAGCTTTCACCAAAATTGATCATAGCTCAACGATCAAGCTGTAAGTAAGGAAATTTCCCCCCCAAATTAAAGTAATACAGTGTTCTCTGAACACAGAGGGATTAAGCTAGAGGGGAAAAAACTGAAAAGTCCCTAACTTATAAAACAGTATAATTCTAAACCCACTCATCACAGGAAAAAAAAAGTACAAAGGAAATTAGAAAAAAAAAAATAATGAAGACACCTCATGTCAAGAAACTGGGAAAGAGGGAAATCCTTGATAGTCTAGTGTCTAGGACTTGGCAGAGGGCCCAGGTTCCATCCCTGGTCGGGGAACTGAATCACGTGCTGCAACTAAAATACCACAACTAAAAAAAAAACCTGTATGCTGCGGCTGGGGATCCCAAGTGCCAGAGCAAGGACCTGGTCCAGCCAAATAAGGAACTGAAAAAGAATAGCAAATTCAAGAAGTAGAAGAAGTGCAAAAAAAAAAAAAGTGAAATAAAAAACATGTAACCAAAAGTCATTCCCTTAAAAACAGTAAAACTGATAAAGCTATAGACTGATCTGGAAAAAAAGTCAATGTTAGAAATGAAATAGAGACGTCACTCATATCTTAGTCACCAATCGCATGAACTTCCAGAAACTATAGAGAAAAAACAGGTCTTAATTAAAATTTGAAGCAGTATAACTCAGCCACCAAAAACTATCAAGGATATTAAAGGAAGGAAAACTAGGTGCTAACCTTTCCTATGAATGTAAATGTAAAATTTCCAGTCAAGTCAAATCTAGCAACATATAGAAGATGTGTCAAATCTGATTTGGATTTACTGCAAAAATAGATTGACTTGATGCTTGAATTCAGTTAACAAAAAACAGGAGAAGACTCACAATCATTAAATATACGCAGGAAAGAGCACTATAAAATTCAATACTGGGACTTCCCTGTTGGTCCAGTGGCTAAAACTCCATGCTCTCACTGCAGGGGGCTAGGGTTTGATCCCTGGTAAGGAAAGTAAGATCCCATGTACCACAACTAAAGATCCTGCATGCTGCAGTGAAGATCGAGCATCCCCCATGCTGCAACTAAGACCTGATACAGCTAAATAAGTATTACAGAAAAAAAATTCAATACCTATTCATGAGTTTTAAAATCTTTGAAAAGCAGGAATAGAAGGGGGTATCCTTAATCTAATAAAAATCGTTAAATGTGTGTGTATGTAGATATACCTATGTGTATTATCTGTGTATAATTACTTTGACCTAAAAATTCAAATTCATTTATAATTTTAAGATTTAAAAGAAAAAGTTTCATATTCATGAAAACACAAAAGCTTAATAAAAAAACGCTGTGGTTGGGACTTCCCTG
This sequence comes from Bos taurus, assembly GCF_002263795.3. Lineage (NCBI taxonomy): Eukaryota > Metazoa > Chordata > Mammalia > Artiodactyla > Bovidae > Bos > Bos taurus. The sequence continues at coordinate 106,568,722 of NC_037329.1, forward strand.
GTGGTCCGGTGGTTAAGAGTCCACCTTGGAATGCAAAGGATACAAGTTCGAGCCCTGATCAGAGAACTAATCCCACATGGCTCAGAGCAACTGGGCTCACTCATCACACCTGGAGAGTTTGCACCCCAAGGAAAGGTCCTGAGTGCCGCCAACTAAGACCCAATGCAGCCAAATGGATAAAATTCTATTTTTAAAAAACCTGTAGTAAACTTCTCAATTATAAAATACTGAAATCATCCTCCACAAGATGCAGAATAAGATAAGGATGTCCACTATCACAACTCCATAAACTGGTCCCAGCCAGTGTGATGTCAAGAAAAAGATAAAGGGAAAAAACAAACATGCTGACAACATGATTGTGTATGTAAGTAATCCAAAAGAATCTACAGATTCTTAGAATTAAGTGAATTTAGCAAGGTCACAGAATACAGTCAATATGCATCTCAAAAAAGTCAATTATGTGTTTCTAAATACAATAAATAAAAAATGAAATTCAAAAATATATTGTTTATTATAGCATAATAAATCAGATAGCTCAAAATAGGTATGCCAAAAGATATGCAGACTCTACATTGCAAACAACATCCTGGAAAGAAAGATTGACAGGCATGTGGTCAAGTCACATATGTCAATTCACCTAATATTTTTCTTCGTTGGTATAGGTTAGCTTATATCTGTTAGAAAAAAAGTGGGAACTTGCCTATGTTCTCAACTATTTAGAAATCTCACTATGTAAGTTTCACAACTTAATTTTATTTCTTTAAATTGTATATAAGATACCATTAGAGAAACGTTTTTAACCCTAATGAAATTTCAGGAATGACTTTACAGTCTGACAACATGAGTACGTTTTGAAAATAAAAAAATTGAAACATCTTAATTGTAAAAAAAAAAAAAAAAAAAGACATAGATGAAGAGACATATAATCTCCATGGACTGCAAAATAATATCGGAAGGATACCTGTTCTCTCAAATTAATCTGCCAGTGAAATTCGATTCTAAGTAAAATCCCAGCAGGTTTATTTTTGTGAAGATTGACAAGCTGATTCTAAAATTTGCATGGAACTAGAGAAAAGCCCGAGCAAAGCAATGAAGACCCAGCTCAGCCAAAAATAAGTGAATAAATAAAATTAATTTTTTTTTATTTCATGGAAATGGATAGTGCCAAAACAGCCAAGACAGTCTTGAAGAAAAATGAGATTGGAGTCCTTCCACACCCAGACACCCTCCTTTAACCTTTTAGACCCACCTTCCTGAGACATGACTTATAAATAGCATACAGTTGTATTTTACTTTGTGAACTTTTCTGAAACTTTTATCTCTCACAGTGGTATATTATACCCTTTGCATTGTAGATTTTGTTTTTGGCTGTGCTGGGTCTTTACTGCTGCATAGGCTTTTCTCTAGTTGTGAGTGGGGCCTACTCTCTAGTTGCAACATGCTAACTACAGGCTTAGCTGCTCTGAGGCTTGTGGGATCTCCCTGGACCAGCGATCAAACACATGTCTCTTGCATTGGTAGGCGGATTCTTTACCACTGAGCCACCACCAAAGCCCTGGCCTTTGCATTTTAAATTCTAATCTCTATCATCTGATCTCTTGTTTCTCTTAAACCTCCTTGTCCCCCCTCCCACCTTAATTTTTTGGGGAAGGGGGATTATTTTGGAGGTTTTTGTGAGTGTTTTCTCTGGAATGGAAGTGTCTATATATTCTGTTATCTTTCCAAGTTATATATCCTGGCTTTTAAGTTAACAGGTGTGCTTAGTCACTTCAATCGTGTCCGACTCTTCATGACCCCATGGACTATAGCCTGCCAGGCTCCTCTGTCCATAGGATTCTCCAGCTAAGAATACCGGAGTGGGTTGCCATGCTCTCCTCCAGGGGATCTTCCCAGCCCAGGGATTGAACCCAAGTCTCTTGTGTCTCCTGCATTGGCAGGTGAGTTCTTTACCACTAGTGCCACCTGGGAAGCCCAAATCAACAAGTGGTCTCACAGATTATTTTTTAGGTGAAACTTAATACTTTAAGTATTCCTTTTTGACCAATGAGAAAGGGGAGCTTTATTTCAGAAGTGTGAGAAGTTAGATTGGATGGTCTGGGAAGTGAGTCTCTGAAACCCCAGCCCTGAAGCAGAGAAGTTTAAGGCGTCTCCTCTGGGAGTCAGGAGGAGAGCCTAGGCTTGCCTGTGCAGCAGTGTCAGGGTACACTGTTGAGGTCTTCCTCTTTGCCAGCTACCCCTTCATTTCAATTTAGGGCTTCTAGGCCTTTCCTGGGCATGGTTCCCAGAAAATCCCTCTGCTGCTGCTGCTGCCCTGATCAGGTTTCTGGATCTGTTAATAATAGACAAGAGTGTGGGGATGGGACAGGATCATTATGGAAAGAGGAGCAACTAAACCAGATGGGACAGCTCCTGTGCTCAGGGCCCTGTGTGTCTGCTCCTGTCCTGGATCTGAAGGAGATCCTGCAGTGGACCTGTCTTCTAAGCCATTCCTGGGAGCTACAGTAACCTTGTGAAGGTTTTCTAATGGCTTTCCCCAAAATCAGAATACATAATCTGGGGTGCTTATAAGAACACTGAAACAGAATGTTTGAGATTTGAACCATCAGAAAATCCAGGAGGAGTGATAACACCTCTCACAGAACACCCAGAAGAGTATGAGGTGGTGCTGCAACTAGGTGAGGCAAATAGTGACTCAGAGAGGCAAACCATATGTATACCCCTGGAGTGTATGCACTTCCCTGGTGGTTCAGTGGATAAAAAACCACCTGTCGATGCAGGGGACATGGGTTCAATCTCTGGTCTGGGAAGATCCCACCTGCAGCGGGGCAACTAAGTCCCTGCACCACAACTACTCAACCCACGTGCTCTGGAGCCTGTGAACTGAAACCACTGAAGCCCACCCGCCTGGAGCCTGTGCTCCACGAGAGAAGCCACCACCATGAGAAGCCCACACACCACAACCAAGAGTAGGCTCTGCTCTTTGCAACTAGAGAAAGCCCGTGCACATCCACGAAGACCCAGCAGAACCAAAGATAAATAATTTTTTAAAAAAAGAAAAAGAATTTGCCTTGCAATGCAGGGTACTTGGGTTCGATCCTTAGTCAGGGAACTAAGATCCCACATGCTATGGAGCAACTAAGCCCATGTGCCACAACCAGAGAGTCCATGAGCTGATCATGAGATTATGATCATGAGAATCCATGAGATATCCCACATGATGCAGCAAAGATCCCCCAGGCTGCAACTAAGACCCAAAGAAGCCAAATTAAAAAAAAAAAAAAAATCCTGGAGTGTGGAAGGGCTAGTATGGAAAAATAAGGACAGGACAACGTTGGAGGAATGGAAACAGAAGAATAAGACAAGCATGGGAAACAGCCTCTATGAAGTAAGATATGAAATCAGCACAGTTTAAACCTTAGTGCCTCCTAATCTTCCTGTTCCCCGGGAATGGCCTTCCCTCTTCTGCCTCTACTCCCTGCATATTCCTTTTCCTTTATTAAAACCTGCTGTCAGTGCAGTAAACTCAACTTAGGTATAAATTTTGAGACTCGTAAGGCTTCAGAAATTACCAATTACTAAAACATGAAACCCTTTTGTTGTAAAATATAACAAAGCTACAGAAAACTACGTAAAACGTATAGCTTCATAAGTTATTATGAAGACCCTTATCAGCAACCCAGGACCAGAAACAGAACTTCGCCAGCTGTTTCAGAAGCCAGCTACGTGCCCCATCCCACTGCAATGCCTCTCTTTTCCTCAAAGTAACCACTATCCGGACATTTATGGGAATTACTCAGAAGGATTTTATTTTAATGGGACTAAAGGTTTAGCTATAAATAAGCACTAATGGTAGAATATTAGGCAGTTGAGCGATGTTTGGAGGAGCCACAAGAGGCAGCCAGGTCCCAGCACACTCAGAAATGACACCACTTTGTACAGTTAGTTCCCTCTGTGCCTGTGATTAAGACATTACTCACTGGAAGATGACCCCACAGAAGTCCAAGTACAGAGCTGTGCCCCTACCCTCAGCTCCATTCTGTCATACACTGATCCAAAAAGAGCCATACCCCACAGTCTTCCCAAGGCAGAGCAAAAGTAGGTCCCAGCTCACAGTACTGGGGAGATTGTAAGGGACTGGCGGTCTCTGCTCTGACCTGTGAGTCCGGGCCATTGCTGAAACTTCCCTGGGCCTCCGTTTCTCACTGTGAAGTATGGAGCTGTAATAAAGCCCTTGACAATCCCCTATTCCTCTCCTACTTTCCTCAATCTTGGTGTTTGTTTCCGCTGCCTATTCGTACACGCTTTAAGAAGTTCATTACCTTGCTTTCCCAGCTGGATGTCTTTCCAGCCTTGTGTTCCTCTTTTTGCTTTTGATCCTTATACACTATGAGTCTGCTTCATTTCTACATGTACCTTTATAAACACACAGATATGTCCTTGCCTGTTATAGATGCTGAACAAACGGTTGTAGGATGAATGAATCTATGAAACAAATTGTCTCCTACATTCATATATACATTCCTTCAATATTCAGCAGATATCTAATATATATAGAGACGCCAACCTTTCCCTCTACACTCTAAAATCATTCTTCCTCCTTTTGTCACCTTCCCCCTTTCCCACCGTATCTTTTCTACTTTCCCTGAGCCATAAAGTTAGACTGAGTGCTCAGCAAGACAGGATGCAGAGACACAGAACCAGGCCAATGGAAACAGACACCATGGAAGGGAGCCAGATGAAATAAGGGCAAAGACAGCTGTACAACATGCAGAGAGAAACCAACCAGAATGAAAAACAGTGATTCATGGAGCACTGCCACTCGGATACTCTTTGGGTTTCGCTCTGAGAGCTGCTGCGAGATTGAGGTCAGTGAGGGCTGGCATGGAGAGGAAGGGCAGACAGGCTCCTCCTCCCTGGAGATGCACTGCTCGTCAATCCCTCCCCTTAATCCTGTGCTACCCACCCCACCCCCATGACTCCCTCATGCTGACCAGTGTCCTGGGCCTTTAAGGGATGGGCTGGACTGAGGAGAGAACTCACACCTCTCCCCACCCTACTCCTTCCATCTGGCTGTAAGTCAGCCAGCGACAGCAGCAAACTGCAGCAGAAGAGGGGAGGAAGCCAGCGAGTGCAAGAAGAGCAAAGGAGCCCCACTGGATTTCCTTGCTCCACGGCGGAGAGCATCCCAGAGCTCAGACATAGGACGGCTATCCTGCCCACGGTAAGGGCTGGAGGCTCTGACCAGCCACTGCTCCTAGCTCCTACATGCCCAAGTCCTTGCCCTTGGCCTCCACATGCTTATTCCCCCTGACTAAATCATACCCTGGACTCCTTCGCCTAAACAGGTTTATGGGCCCCCGACCTGCTGGTTTTCTGTAGCTTATCCACTTGGACTTATAGTTTTCCTACTAGCTATATCAGTCACCTTTTTATATGAGGACCTCTTAGCTACCCAGGGCTGTCACTGTGTAGATAAGTGGTGATCTCACCCCAGGAAGGGAAGAGAGAGAACTGAAGAAATCATGCTTCAGCATGAATTCATTAACAGATTGTTGAGGATTACCACATGAGGGTTGACCAAGACCCACGGAGGGGAAGGGTTGGGGGGAGTCTTATATTATCAGAAACCCCTGATAATAGGCAGAGAGTTGTGAGACTTCCTTGGAAAGAGCCAGGGTTTGAGTTCTATGCCTCATTCTTAGCCTGCTCAATGATCCAGGGCACTTTGTTGGTGCCCATGAAAGACAGGCCTAATGGGAAGGATTGTAGAACCAAAAAACTGATTTTCAGACAAGTTGGTGTTGAGACCAAAACAACAATTCACACTTCAGGGACTCTGTCTGACCTACTCCCAGCTGCCTCCTAGGTCTGACCAAGTGCTGTCAAATAGGAGGCACTTGAGAATTTATGGGATGAGTGGAGGCATGAACGAATCTGGTTGATTCACAGGTGTCCATGAGAACATTAAATTGATGTGCACAAGAGTACAACAGAATCTTTCTAGGCACAGGAAATATTCTTTCATTTTTACTGTGACTTCTCTTTAAATAAAGCTGCCTTTTTGGGGAAGCATTGTAAAAAAAATATTGGAAGAGTACCTGCTCCTAGTCCTGTCTCTGATGTTAACTAGCTTTTTGACTTTGAACCATGGCTTCCTGATCTACTGTGGGAGGGAGTAGAGGGTTCCCTAGATTTGCTTGTGTCTCAGGAGCCCTTGTTAAAAATGAATATTCCTGGACCTCATCCTTAGAAACTCTGATCTGGTAGATTTGAGGTGGGGCTAAGGAATCTCTGTTTTAAGACACTCTACAGGAGACATTGATATAACCAGGAACCACTAGATTGATGTGTTGTATGAGTCTTCAAGCTCTAACATTCTGAAGGCTATGACCTGTGACGGGAGCCATGAACCAGGTTTGTCATAATTCTCCTCCAAAGAAAGAGAGTAGACAGGATGAATCTCTTCCATCCTGCCCTCAGAGAGACTGTGCTGCTGCTAAGTCGCTTCAGTCATGTCTGACTCTGTGCGACCCCATAGACGGCAGCCCTCGAGGCTCCCCCGTCCCTGGGATTCTCCAGGCAAGAACACTGGAGTGGGTTGCCATTTCCTTCTCCAATGCATGAAAGTGAAAAGTGAAAGTGAAGTCGCTCAGCCATGTCCGACTCTTCTCGACCCCATGGACTACAGCCCACCAGGCCCTCCATCCATGGGATTTTCCAGGCAAGAGTACTGGAGTGGGGTGCCATTGCCTTCTCCGCAGAGAGACTGTAGACACCTCGAATTCCACTATAAGCCACAGGCAACTCTACCAAAGTCCATCTCCAGGTGATATGAAGCCACCTGTCAGCTGAGGACCAAATTTTGCTTGGCAACCCTTGGCCACTTCCTGCCCTATTTGTGTGTCTATTTTCTCATCTGTATTGTAGAGGTAATTATCTGTATCCTCAGGGAGCTCCACATATGTGCCTAGACGTAAACAGTTAAGACCCAACCTCTCTCTCAGTCATTATCCTCTGATTCTTGCCTCTTTCTCTTGCTCCCACTCCCAAATCCTTTTTCCCTCCTCTCCAAACTGTACCTGCCTCAGCTGTGACCATCCTCCCCATTCCACCTTCGGGTGCCAGAGGAAACACCAAGACCTAGAACACCTAGGTTCTAAGTTGCATTCTCTGAGTAGTTTGTTTAGTCAGTCTCCTAGGATACAGGGGAAAATGAAGCTGAGCAGAAGGATCTGTTACTCAGGATCCCAACCCAAGAGTCCCCCTTCCTGAACCAAAGTCTCAAGCACCTTTCAGGGGACAAGAATCCAAGCCATTGCAAATTAGAAGAGAAACAAAAGAGCAAGGAGTAATGAGGAGAAGGGATGAGGAGAAGGATGAGAAGTCAAGAGCAAAGAGAGGCTGACTTAGGTAAGCAAATAGGAAGGCAAAGGGAGGGTCAGGAGAGAGCAAAGTGAGCTAGGAAGAAAGGAAAAGGAAGGGGTCAGGTAGAAGAGGGGGAAGGGGAAGAAAATAGGAAGAAGGAAAAGAAAGGCTGTTGAGTGGGATATGGTAGGAACAGAAAATGATGGGGTGGCGGGGAGGGAGAACAATGTCCCTCACTGGGTCCCAGCTCTGCTTTCATCGGCTTGCTAGAGAAAGCCTTTTCTAAGGGTAGTCTCGGTGAGGTCTCTGAGTTGGTCAAATGGAGACCTCAGTTCTAGCCCCAGTTCTGCCACTTAATTCCTTAGGTGACTGGCAGTTCAGCTAGCCTTCTGTCCCTTTATTTTTTCTGACAAAAGGATTCCCATACTTATTACTGAGCTCCATAGACCGCTGGTGGGGAAACAGAAAGCACGGGGAGCTAAGCATTTCGTCTCCCCTGTGAGTTGTTCAAAGAGCGGTGATGTTCTGTGATCTGGTTGGTTAACGTACAACCTTAACACAGGATAAATGTGTGCCACTTCATACGTGAAGCTTCTGACACAGCCAGCTTGGTTCTTCTCCAGTGTCTTCTCTTGGAGTTGTATCTGATTACCTGTTTTCATTGGAATCTATTGAGGAATGGGATGATTCTGCTTTTTTTTGTGGTCAGGAGTTGCCTGATCCTGAAAGTCTTGTGAGAAGACATGGTGAGATGCAAACTCAATCACACGTAGGATGGCAGAGAAAAGAGCTCCTCTGTCCCTTTTCTACAAAATGAAGTCCAGCTCTGACATCCTGTGGCTCCCTGAGTTGAACCTAGCCCTCTATCGGCCACGTGTCACCTAGATACAGTTTTAAAACAGTGACTCAAGAATGGGAGCAGGGCACGCCAAGCTCTGAGGTTGAAAGAGTTTGACAAAAGAATATAAAATCATTTTCTAAGGCTGGTTTGAGATGAGGTAGGGCTGTTCCTGTGCTTGGGACTGTTCTCAGATCTCCCATGTCTCGACATTGTGGTGAGGCTCCCAGACACAGGCATATGGAAGGTAATTCTGTCTTCTCCCAGGGCCAAAGCCCACCCACCCCAGAAGTTCAGAGGAGAGAGGAGGCAAAATGTTGGCAAAGGGGATTAGACTTCAGCCCCAGGTTGACCCCAACCCCTCTTAGAGTCTGAAACTCTAAGACATTTAATGAAGATCTATTACTTTTTAGTCTTCATAGAACTTTTGCAAACCTTGGATTCCAAGCTGTGCAGCACCACCCAGCAAAGCAGAGATGCTTTCCTGTCTTCTTTCCTTCCTTCTTCCATCCAGAGGTCTCCTCTGGTCTCACTCAGGATTCTACGTGCAGCCTCAGCCAGTAAAACCTTTCCCTCTTGGGACTGAAGCTGTGTTCTTGTTCTCCTGAGAGTTGCCTTATCTCTTCTGCTTAGACTCAGATTGGTTTCCTGCACATTCCTACTCCTTTGGAAAATCTTCTCTAGGTCCTTCAGTCAGGAGAGCTATAATTTCAGTGACTTCTACATCATTCCTGAAGATCACCACCCTGGGTGGCTTTACAGGCTCTTCCTACTTAAGGGAGATGGGGCACTAATATGCTGTGTGACCTCAGACAAGTCACATCATGTTTCTGGATTTCTGCTCTAACGTAGGGAGTTGAACTACATGATGTTTAAATGGACTACTAACTGAATAATTAGTTTAAGGATTCTTGCCTTTTTTTTTTTTTTAGATGTTCACCACTGACAAATTGTTAAACTTATTCAGGGATGTTCCTGGCAGTCCAGGGGTTAAGACTTCACACTTTCACTGTAGGAGGCACAGGTTCGATCCCTGATTGGGGAATTAAGATCCCACATGCTGCAAAGGGCAGCTGGAAAGACTTCTTTTAAGTTTAAACTTACTAATTAAAACCCACAATATTTCTCTTCAACCATGGATCCTTTGCTTATACAAGAGCATAAAGCTTTATGTTCCGTGGACTTTGCCAGTTTCAGCATGATTTGTTTTAAGCACTGAGTATATTTGTTCTAGGCACAAAGCTAGGATCAAAGTGGCCACAAATCAAATCATCCAGTTCTTTTCAAGGCAAGTTTGTTGTTAGCTCTTAGGATAACTTCAGTTCAGTTCAGTCACTCAGTCGTGTCCAACTCTTTGCAACCCCATGAATCACAGCACGCCAGGCTTCCCTGTCCATCACCAACTCCCGGGGTTTACCCAAACTCATGTCCACCAAGTCGGTGATGCCATCCAGCCATCTCATCCTCTGTCGTCCCCTTCTCCTCTTGCCCCCCAATCCCTCCCAGCATCAGAGTCTTTTCCAATGAATCAACTCTTCGCATGAGGTGGCCAAAGTATTGGAGTTTCAGCTTCAGCATCAGTGCTTCCAATGAACACCCAGGACTGATCTCCTTTAGGATGGACTGGTTGGATCTCCTTGCAGTCCAAGGAACTCTCAAGAGTCTTCTCCAACACCACAGTTCAAAAGCATCAATTCTTCGGCATTCAGTTTTCTTTACAGTCCAACTCTCACATCCATACATGACCACCAAAATAACCAGTCCTAAATGAGCAATGGCACCCCACTCCAGTACTCTTGCCTGGAAAATCCCATGGATGGAGGAGCCTGGTGGGCTGCAGTCCATGGGGTCACTAAGAGTCGGACACGACTGAGCGACTTCCCTTTCACTTTTCACTTTCATGCATTGGAGAAGGAAACGGCAACCCACTCCAGTATTCTTGCCTGAGAATCCCAGGGACGGGGGAGCCTGGTGGGCTGCCGTCTATGGAGTCGCACAGAGTCGGACACGACTGAAGTGACTCAGCAACAGCAGCAGATGAGCATAAAAGGTAGGAACTCTCTTTCAGTAGGTAGAGAAAACTTGAACATGCTGTTCTGAGACTATGTAACTTATCTGGTTCATTAAAACTGTGAGAATTACTATTATGAATAAGAGTATGAGCTATACTTTATCATGTGAAGGTAGAAGTGGCTCATTTAGCAAGGCGCAGCACTAAGTGTGGTAGAAGAGACAAAAGAAATACTCTGGCCTAGCTTGTCCAGAGCTGGAGGATCCACACAAGAGCATGGAGAGGGCTCCTGGAAGGGAAGTTGAGATGATTCTGCTTGGAGAAGGAAAGGCTAGGATGCAGAGAGATTCCAAGTTCTGAAAGGGGGCAGCCAGCAAGTCAGTGATTCCTAATAATGGGGAACTGAGAGAGGTGTGGTCAACATGACCTCGTGGATTGTAGGGTGTTGGAAAAGAAGAGGGTATTTGGCAGAAACCCCTGGGTTGGCCCTGTCAGAGATGGCTGTGGGAAACGGCAGAAACTCTGAAATCAGATATATTTGGGTTTAAATTCCAAGTCCCTGTGTGATTGAGACAAGTTTCTTAGCCTCTCTAAGCTTCAATCACTAAACTCAAATTAGAAGTGAAAAGAGTTACAAATTATGTAGATGAAGTAGCTGACACAACGCAGGCAGTCAAGGAACACTAATTTCCTTCTCTTCCTCCCTCGATCTATTACTCTAAGACCTCAAGATTAACCTGAAGCCTCTTGCTGCTCCTCGCTCCTTTAGGTGACTCTGGCGTCAGCTGGTGAAGCAGTGGGTGATGGCGTATCTGCTGCAAGGCCGTGAGTACCCCTGCAGAAGAGGGCTTGGGGAGACAGCCCAGAGACAGGGAGGAGGCTGGACTCCTGTTCCAAAGCTCCTCCTGGGCCCTCCACCTTCCCTACCGGCTACTCAGTCCCTGCTTCTCCTGGCTCAGGGCTGCCCATCAATCAAGATCTGCTGCTGATGCAGAAAGGCACAATGATGCGCAAGGTGAGGTCCAAAAGCTGGAAGAAGCTAAGATTCTTCAGACTTCAGGACGATGGCATGACAGTCTGGCATGCCCGGCAGGCTGGAGGCAGGGCCAAGCCCAGCTGTGAGTGATGTGGGTAGCCAGGGGTGGGCATGTGGGTGGACAGGACCTTACAGGCCCAGCAGCTTGAGGGCAGAGGAGTGACCAGTGTCTTATGATGTGCCCTGTTCTGGTCTCTTTAGTGTCTTTATCTGAGCCTGTAAAATGGAAATTATAACTGTACTAGCCTCTTCAGGGTGTTACAAGGATCAAATTGGTTATGGTGTGCAAAGATCTTCCAAGAGTCTTTGCCACATAATAAGGCTCAATAAATCATAGGTTTTATCTTATTACTATCATCATCATCATCATTATTATAGCATAATCTCAGGTAGCCAACTGTCTAGACAAAAGCCCTGGCTCTGCCAATTTCTAGCTGAGTGACTTTGGACAAGTTATTTAACTTAAGCTAATATAAGTTTCCTCATCTATAAAATGAGGATTAAACAGCCTAGTACATTACAGGAGCTCAAGAACTTAATGTATATAAACCACCTAGCATGAGGCCTGAAACCCGGATCAATTTAGTGAGTTAACCATTATAGTGAATATTTCTAAATATCGTAAATGCGTCATAACAGTGTTCCTCCTATTGGCCAAACACTTTATGATCCCTCTAAAAATGTGACCACAGGACCACCTAAGAGAATCTACTTTAGAGACATAACCAGAGCTTACGATCCACACCAGCCCCAGCTGAAGAAGCAGGGGGAAGGATTTCTCTGGCTCCCTCCCAGACATCTGGAAAGAGGAAGCCCTCAAACCTGGAATGAGAGAACTGAATTTGGGCGCGTCATGCTTTGGTGTAACTGCTTCTATCCTGCAAGTGTGCTTCCACTTGTCAGCCCCACCAGTCTTCCTGTAATTGATCACCATTGGATTGGCCATGGAAGGGACCATCCCTTATTTAAGATTAGGATGCTGAGGGGCTACGTCATTTTCATCCCTGTCACACTGCCAGTTGGTGGCTGGAAGCCAGGTCTTGCCATTTCCAGCACAGGCCCCTTGTCATGCTGCTATGAAAACAACGACTCATGTGGCAATCTGAATTCCAAGAATCTGCATCTCCCTGTACTAAGGCTTTGGGGGTTTTAGTCTATGGAGGCTGGGGTCCCTCCTCCTGTGGTCTCAGAGAGAAGAAGGGGGAGTACTGGTCCTTGGCTCTCAGCTGCTGTGATTTGTCATACCCTTTGCTTAGGGCCCCCCACTAACTTCTTCCCTGGCAGTCTCAATCTCCGACGTGGACACAGTACGTGAGGGCCACGAGTCTGAGTTGCTGCGCAACCTGGCAGAGGAGTTCCCCCTGGAGCAGGGCTTCACCATCGTCTTCCATGGCCGCCGCTCCAACCTGGACCTGGTGGCCAACAGTGTCCAGGAAGCCCAGACCTGGATGCAGGGGCTCCAGCTGTTGGTGGGCTTTGTCACCAACATGGACCAACAGGAGAGGCTGGATCAGTATCAGCAGGATGGAGTCAGAGTGGGATCCAGGGGTCACTGAAGGAGCCAGATGCTGAAGGGCTAGGGACAAGTAGGAGGGGGCACAGGGCTAGAGGGGCCTGAGAGTCCAGATGGGGTGGCCAGGGACAGCTTGGGCTGATGTGAGGCTGAGATACTGAGGGAAGAATGGAGGCCTGTGATGGCACAGACAGAGTCACACAGAGTTTGGAGAGGAATCAGGGCCCCCAGGATTGGGTAAAGGGACCGTGAGAGGCAAACTAGGAGCTGATCCTGAGAGCTGAACAGAAGATCCCGTGGCATTAACTCCCATAGGGATGGGGAGCAACTCCTTAGGGGGCTTAGTGGGATCAACTCACTTCAAGTTTCCTAGAATGTATTCATCTTCTATGCTAGTCCATTCATTTATTCACCATCTATTAAGCAGAATGTAAGAGGCACTATGCCAGGCTTTAGGGATACAAAGATTAATGAGGCTCAGATATTATTTTAGTCAGCAGAGAAAATAGAATTGTGTGAATAATTTAATTTACCAGCATTACAGTACTTAGCTGATATGTGGGTGTTCAAAGGAAGGAGAAATACTTATTTCTAGCTGAGATGGTCATGAGAAAGCTTCAGGAGAAAGTAGCGTTTGAGCTGAGCCTTGAAAATGAGTAGAATTTGAACTGAAGGGAAGAGGAGGGGAAGGCACTTGTGTCTGAGGAAACATCATGAATAAAGACCCAGAGGTAGGAAGCTGAAGAGCTGGGACATCACCAAGCAGGGGCTTGCTGAATCTGTCTGAGGTACAAGGTAGTCATTTCTGTGTTGAGAAGGCTGGTTTGGGGCCAGATCAGTGGGGTGAAGGAGATCTTAATTTCTATGTTAGGGAAGTTGGGCTTCTTTTTGCAGGCAACAGGGATGTCCCCAAAGGCACCTGAGCCATGCAGGGGCAAGATAGATTGGTGCTCTGGGGAGATTATTCCAGAAGCTAATATGGAAAATGAATTGGCTCTGGGGAGGGGACTGGCAACAAAGACAGGGGAGCAGTCAATGGATGAATGTGCACACACATCTGCACACACAAACACACACTCAGTGCTTTTGCCTTGACTCAGACCTGGATGGCTGAGTGATTGGTTCCAGCGCGGAGACAAAAACCAGGATGGTCGGATGAGTTTCGGAGAGGTCCAACGGTTATTGCACCTGATGAATGTGGAAATGGACCAGGAATATGCCTTTCAGCTTTTCCAGGTGAGTCTTCTGGGGAAAGGTTAGCAGAAGCCAATCAAGGCCACATTCTCCCTTAGCCAGAAGTCCTCCAACCCTCTCCAGCAACACACAGCTGTTGAATCTCTCCTACTACGCCAGGTTCATTGGGAAGTGTGGGTAGGACATGGTTCTTACCCTTCAGTCTTGTTGGAAAGATGACTCATAATCTTATGAAAGGTAAATAACAACATGTTATTACATCAGACCTCAGGGACCTCTCTGTCCTTGGCCAGGATTTCACAAGTGCCTAGTACAGTGGAAAACTCCAACTGGCATGTGAGTAAATAGAAAAAGGGATCTTCTGATCTTTTAGGGACATGTTGGGGGCATTTAATTCTTTCTAGTTGAAATTTTTCTCCAGTAGCAAATGGTATGGCCGAAATTTTGCTTTTTACTTCCTGTCGTGGCTTTTCCTATGAACACTAAATGTCAGGAGTTCTGTGGAAGCCAGCCTGGCTCCATCAATAATAACGCCCTTACAAGGAAAGTCAAAACTGCAACATCTGCCGTTAAAGGGTTTTTTACTCTCCTCTAAACCCTCTTCTGCAGACAGCAGACACATCCCAGTCTGGGACTCTGGAGGGAGAAGAATTTGTAGAGTTCTATAAGTCATTGACTCAGCGTCCAGAAGTGCAGGAACTGTTTGAAAAGTTTTCATCTGATGGGCAGAAACTGACCCTGTTGGAATTTGTGGATTTCCTCCAAGAGGAACAGAAGGAAGGAGAACGGGCTTCTGACCTTGCTCTGGAACTCATCGACCGCTATGAGCCTTCAGAAAGTGGTAAGAGGACTAGGGTGGTGAGGCAACACACATGGGGGCCAGATGGGGGACCAAGAGACAACTAGCCTTCTGCCTAACTAAGGGAAAATTCAGTCCCCCAGACCCCGTTCCCAATCATCTTCATCTCATTCAATCACTCCTCCAGAAGGAGAAAGCCATTTCCTGCCCACATAAGACAGGAGTCTCCTCTGTAGTGCTGTATCTCTTAGGAGGAAGAACATTCCGTAAGTCCCCTTTCCTCTACCACGCTCATATTTCTCATTCTTCACTTTCACACTGTTCTTCCTGATATCAACCTTTGTCCTCAGTGGAAACATAAAATCCTTCTCCTCTTACTTTTGGCTTCTCTAGGGCATGTGATTCCTTTCCCTTTAGTTCCCTTCATGGTTCCTGTTTGCTGTCTCTTTAAGTGCTGGCTCTCTGCCCTTTCCTGGACTTTCTCCAAGTTCCCCAGGTGGTTTTTGAGTCCTAAGTCCCTGAGCTGGGCACCTAGTCAGCCCCTGGCTGAGGTGGATGATGAGGTAGACAATCATTTGGCTCTTAACAAGCAGTTAAAATATGCCCTCTCTGCCCTCAAACCTTCTCCTTGCCCCTTTAGTAGATACCTTCCTGCCCTTCATTCCTTGCAGAGCATGAAAAACTTACATTATTAATAAAAAGAGGGCTTCCCTGATAGCTCAGTTGGTAAAGAATCCACCTGCAATGCAGGAGACCCCAGTTTGATTCCTGGGTTGGGAAGATCCGCCGGAGAAAGGATAGGCTATCCAGTCCAATATTCTTGGGCTTCCCTTGTGGCTCAGCTGGTAAAGAATCCTCCTGCAATGCGGGAGACTTAGGTTCAATCCCTGGGTTGGGAAGATCCCCTGGATAAGGCAAAGGCTACCCACTCCAGTATTCTGGCCTGGAGAATTATATGGACTATATATATAGTCCATGGGGTCGCAAAGAGTCTGACACAACTGAGTGACTTCCACTTTACTTCACTTTATAGCTCTTACATTATTTAGTCCTTTGTGTGTGTGTGTGTGAGTGTGTGAGTGTGTTAGACGCTCAATAGTGTCCAACTCTTTGCGAACCCATGGACTATAGCCCACCAGGCTCCTCTGTCCATGGGATTTCCCAGGCAAGAATACAGGAGTGGGTAGGCATTCCCTTCTCCAAGGGCTCTTCCCAACTCAGGGATAAAACCCCAGGTCTCCTGCACTGCAGGCAGATTCTTTACCATCTGAGCCACCAGGGAAGCCCTTAGTACTCACTGCTGCTACTGCTGCTGCTAAGTCGCTTCAGTCGTGTCCGACTCTGTGAGACCCCATAGACGGCAGCCCACCAGGCTCCGCCATCCCTGGGATTCTCCAGACAAGAACACCGGAGTGGGTTTAGTACTCACTACATCCTTGTAAATCAAAAGCAATAATCTTTATTGGGCCTTTGCTAAGCATCCCATAATGTGCTGATATCTCTACATGCCTTTTCTCTTCTAATCCTTCCAACAACCCATGGAAGTAGATTTCTATTATCAACTCAGTTGTACAGAAGAGGAAAACTGAGATTCAGAAAAATTAAATGACTTGCTCAAAGTCAACAGCTAATGAAAGGAGGAATTGTAATTCAAAGCCAGATCATTGACTCTTACCTGGTGCCTCTCTTGAGAATGAGAATAAGACATGAGAGGAATGTGAGCTGGACAGGTGACCCAGGTTTCTTAGGTCTCAATTCCCATTCCCTTTCATTCACTCATTCATTCATTCACTCACTACTTCAGCAAATGCTCACTGAGTACCTATAATGTGCCAGGACCAATGATAGGCAACAGAGATACAGTAGTAGGTCAGACAAGGACACTACCCTCATGGACCGTGGAGCCAAACAAAGTGTTGCAATCACTGATTCCAGATTTATGTGGGTGCTTAGAGAAGAAAGGGGCTGTGACGCAATCTTTTCAGAAAACTAAACAGAAGAGGAAGTTGAAGGGTTAAGACAGGATCCTCTGTTTCCAATGAAAAATCCAGCATACATCATTACATTTATTCTGCCTGTGTGCATGCTCAGTCACTCAGTCGTGTCCAACTCTTTGTAGCCCATGGACTGTAGCCCACCAGGCTCCTTTGTCCATGGAATTTTCCAGGCAAGAATACTGGAGTAGGTTGTCATTTCTTACTCCAGGGGACCTTCCCAACCCAGGGACTGGATCCTTGTCTCTTGGGTTTCCTGCACTGGCAGGCAGATTCTTTACCATTGAGCCACCTGGGAAGCCCCACATTTATTCTATCCACCCTTTTTGGAGTTCTTTCCCTTTTCACTTGATTATCAGATACAACAACACTGTGGCTGCAAAGTGTGGTATCAGTCAGGAGACAGAGGCTCAAGTCCCCACTCTGCTTCTTATAGAGTACTGAGTTGCTTAACCTATCGGAGGCTCAGTTTTCTCATTTGTAAAATAACTGGTGATCAAATGAAATAAAGCACATGAAAAGTACCTGGTAGCTATGGACTTTATCAATTTGCAATTTGAGTCATTACAGTCAAGAATGAAACTGTGGGATTTCTCTGGCAGTCCAGTGGTTAAGACTTTGAACTTACACTGAAGGGGGCATGGATTTGATCTCTGATCGGGAAACTAGCACCCTGCACGCCTCAAGTCTGGAGAAGGCAATGGCACCCCACTCCAGTACTCTTGCTTGGAAAATCCCATGGACGGAGGAGCCTGGTAGGCTGTAGCCCATGGGGTCACTAAGAGTCAGACACGACTGAGCGACTTCACTTTCACTTTTCACTTTCTTGCATTGGAGAAGGAAATGGCAACCCACTCCAGTGTTCTTGCCTGGAGAATCCCAGGGACGGGGGAGCCTGGTGGGCTGCCGTCTATGGGGTCGCACAGAGTCGGACACGACTGAAGCGACTTAGCAGCAGCAGCAGCATGCCTCAAGTCATGGCCAAAATATAGAAAGAATGAAACTTTGCGCCCAACTTCTTGCCATTTTCCACCATCGCCAGGCCTTGTCACACCTGGAATGAGGAAGCTAGGCATGAGAGTAAAGCTGTTCTGCCTCCCCTGTAGCAAAGTTATCCTCAGTGAGACTTCACAGTCCAGCAGTGTAGGGCAGATTCTGACATCTGACTCCCTGGGTTCAAATCCCAGCTCCTTCACTTATTAGTTATGTGACATAATATTATATAGGAGGCGGTGACCAGAACCATCCCAAAGAAAAAGAAGTGCAAGAAGGCAAAGTTGTTGTCTGAGGAGGCTTTACAAATAGCTGAGAAAAGAAGAGAAGCAAAAGGCAAGGGAGAAAGGGAAAGATACCCAACTGAATGCAGAGTTTCAGAGAATAGAAAGAAGAGATATGAAAACCTTAAGAGAACAGTGCAAAGAAGTAGAGGAAAACAACAGAAAAAGAAAGACTAGAGACCTCTTTAAGAAAAGTGGAGATATCAAGGGAACATTTCATGCAAGAATGGGCACAATAAAGGACAGAAACAGTGAAGACCTAACAGAAGCAGAGGAGATTAAGAAGAGGTGGCAAGAATACACACAAGAACTGTACAAAAGGTCTTAGTGATCTCGATTTCCACGATGGTGTGGTCGCTCACCTAGAACAAGACATCCTGGAGAGTGAAGTCAGGTGGACCTTAGGAAGCATTACTATGAATAAAGATAGTGGAGGTGATGGTATTCCAGCTGAGCTATTTAAAATCCCAAAAGATGATGCTGTTAAAGTGCTGCACCCAATATATCAGCAAATTTGGAAAACTCAGCAGTGGCCATAGGACTGGAAAAGGTCAGTTTTCATTCCAATCCCAAAGAAGGGCAAAGCCAAAGAATGTTCAAACTACCACACAATTGCACTCATTTCACATGTTAGCAAGTTTTTAATGCTCAAAATCCTTCAAACTAGGCTTCAGTAGTACACAACAGATATACAAGCTGGGTTTAAAAAAGGCAGAGGAACCAGAGATCAAATTGTTAACATTCTTTGGATCATAGAAAAAGCAGTAAAGGAATTCCAGAAAAACATCTACTTCTGTTTCATTGATTATGCCAAAGTCTTTGACTGTGTGGATCACAATAAACTGTGGAAAATTCTTCAAGAGATGGGAATACCAGACCACCTTACCTGTCTCCTAAGAAACCTGTATGCAGGACAAGGAGCAACAGTTAGAACTGTACATGGAACAAGGACTGCTTCAGAATTGGGAAAGGAGTATGTCAAGGCTGTGTGTTGTCATCCTGCTTATTTACCTTATATGCAGAGTATCTTATGTGAAATGCGAGGCTGGATGAATCACAAGCTGGAATCAAGATTGCCAGGAGAAATATTAGCAACCTCAAATATACAAATGATACCACTCTAATGGCAGAAAGTGATGAGGAACAAAACAGCCTCTTGGTGAGGGTGAAAGAGGAGAGTGAAAAAGCTGGCTTAAAACTCAACATTCAAAAAACGAAGATCATGGCATCCAGTCCCATCACTTTGTGCAAATAGAGGGGGAAAAGTGGAAACAACGACAAATTTTATTTCCTTGGGCTCCAAAATCACTGCAGACAGTGACTGTGTGCGTGCTAAATCACTTCGGTCATGTACGATTCTGTGCAACCCTAGGGACGGTAGCCTGCCAGGCTCCTCTGTGCATGGAACTCTCCAGGCAAGAATACTGGAGAGGGTTGCCATTTCCTTCTCCAGGGGATCATCTTGACTCAGGGATCAAACCAGGGTCTCTTATGTCTCCTACAGTGGCAGGCAGGATCTTTACCACTAGCCACCTGACAGTGACTGCAGCCATGAAATTAAAAGACTTGCTCCTTGGAAGGAAAGCTGTGACAAACCTAGACAGCATATTAAAGAACAGAGACATCACTTTGCTGACAAAGGTCCGTATAGTCAAACCTATGGTTTGTCCAGTAGTCCTGTATGGCTGTGAGAGTTGGACCATAAAGAAGGCCGAATGCCTAGAAATTGATGCTTTCGAGTTGTAGTGCTGGAGAAGCCTCTTGAGAGTCCTTTGGACAGCAAGAAGATCTAACCAGTCAATCCTAAAGGAAATCAACCCTGAATATTTACTGAAAGGACTAATGCTGAAGTTTCAATACTTTGACCACCTGACATGAAAAGCCGACTCATTAGAAAAGACCCTGGTGCTGGGAAAGATTAAAGGCAGGAGGAGAAGGGGATGACAGAGGTTGAGATGGTTGGATGGCATCACTGACTCAATGGACATGAGTTAGAGCAAACTCTGGCGGACAGTGAAGGACAGGGAAGCCTGGCATGCCCTAGGGCTGCAAAGAGTCAGACATGACTGAGCGACTGAACAACAACCACAAATGTGACCCAGGGTATGTTACCTAACCTCTCAGGGCAGATTATGTTATATCCACCTGATTGTGTTGGTGAGAGGATTAAGGGAGATGCTGCATGTTATGTCCTTGGCAACGCTCAAGAAACCCTCAGGCCATAGTAGGCAGTAGCTACACAGCCCAGGGCATAACACACAGGTACCTTGGTCTTGGGGCTTCCCAGGTGGTGTTAGAGCTGAAGAACGCCTGTGCCAACATAGGAAATGTAAGACATGTAGGTTCGATCCCTGGGTTGGGAAGATCTCCTGGAGGAGGCATGGCAACCCTCTCCAGTATTCTTGCCTGAAGAATCTCGAGGACAGAGGAGCCTGGCAGGCTACAGCCCATAGGGTAACAAAGAGTCTTCAGACGTAAAGCAACTTGGCATTCATGCATGCACCTTGGTCTTGTCACTAACAAGTCTTTGACTTTGATCCTCTCTGAGCCTCGGGTGCCCCATCTATGAAATTAGTCCTTTGGACTAAATACTGTGCTGTCCTTCATGGTAACCCTGAGCCCCATGTGACTATTTAAATTTAAATTACAGTCGGCTCTCTGTATCTACAGGTGCCACATCGCGGATACAGAGGGTCGACTGTACCATGAGATTCTGTGTAAGGCACTTGAGCGTCCATGGATTTTGGTATCTGCTATGGGGAAGGGGCCGGAGAAGGCAATGGCACCCCACTCCAGTACTCTTGCCTGGAGAATCCCAGGGACAGGGGAGCCTGGTAGGCTGCAGTCCATGGGGTTGCTAAGAGTCAGACATGACTGAATGACTTCACTTTAACTTTTTACTTTCATGCATTGGAGAAGGAAATGGCAACCCACTCCCGTGTTCTTGCCTGGAGAATCCCAGGGACAGGGGAGCCTGGTGGGCTGCCGTCCATGGGGTCGCACAGAGTCGGACATGACTGCAGTGACTTAGCAGCAGCAGCATGGGGAAGGGGGAAGTCCTGGAGCCAATCTCCTGTGAATACAAAACAGTAATTCAGTTCCACAGTCACACAGCAACATTTCAAATGCTCAGTAGCTTTATTTATTTAGAGGTTATCATACTGGGCTGTGCAGACCAGAGAACACTTCCATCACTGTAGCAAGTTCTGTTGGGCAGCACTGGACTAGCATGATCTTAATAATTCCCTTTGTATTTTTATGGTTCTCTGAGGATGGGGATGCTTGAAATGACAGGCTGGATAGGGCAGTGGGGTCTGGAGGCTGGGAGTGGACACCATTTGAAAGGCTGGGCCCTGGAGAGGGGTGGGGTGCTCTGAGCAGAGAGCTTCTCACTCTAGCCACTCCACACCCCAGGAAAACTGCGGCATGTGCTGAGCATGGATGGCTTCCTCGGCTACCTCTGCTCGAAGGACGGAGACATCTTCAATCCAACCTGCCACCCCCTCTACCAGGACATGACTCAACCCCTGAACCACTACTACATCAACTCCTCCCACAACACCTACCTGGTGGGGGACCAGCTTTGTGGCCAGAGCAGCGTGGAGGGATACATACGGTGCTGTGGGGCTGGGGGGTGAAGGGGTCCAGCTCATGAGATGGGAAGGTCTGTGGGAAGTTGGAGGGGAATTGTTAGTTGACTGCAGGAATTGAAATGCTGTTGTGGGGGGATTTGAGCTGAGGATTCCTTGGTCCCTGAGAGACTTGGAGGAGATATTGAAGACTGGCAGGAGAGTGCTGTGGAAACCCTGCGGGTAAACACAGCTTCTCTTTCATAGGACATGAAATTACCTTGGCACCAGAGGTCCTGACAAATTTATTTTGAACAAATAAATAAACTCAATGTTAAATGGGAGGCAGTAGGGAAGAGGATTTAAAAACATATGTTCTGGAGTCAGACCATTTAAGATCAACCACTAGCTCCCTCACTTGGTACTCTGAGGTCAAATACTTAACCTCTCTCTGCCTCAGCTTCCCTATCTGAGACACAGAGAGGATTACTATTCTGTCTATTCTGTCTAGCTTGTCGTGAGGATTCAATAAGGTAATTTATGTGTCAATAGGTAATAAATGGTACCTGACTTTATTGTGATTAACCATGCAATAGGTCAAATAGTCAAGGCATCTTTGTAATGTCAGCAGCTGAACTAGTCGCTTCAAGTGCAACTTCCCTAGGAAGCCTAGCAAGGAAGTAAAATGTAAATTTACTGAGAGTTTGAATAACTCAGGTGTCATATAAAGATATACAAGCAGAACACCAGAAGGCAGTATGTGATGGCTCCCTAAGGGAGGATTGTTGAGTAGGGCCTGGTGGAGATCAGTGTGAGCTGCAGGTGTGTCCCGGCAGACAGACAGGGGTCCACGGAGATGTAAATTGACAGTCTTGATGTGTGAGTGCCAGTGAGCACTGTTCTCTCCAGAGAGGGAAGAGGGTCCCTATGTGAAAGATCACACCTTGACCCCTCCCGTCCCTGGGGGGTGGGGTTCTTGCAGGGCCCTGAAGCGGGGGTGCCGCTGTGTGGAGGTGGATATATGGGATGGACCAAGCGGGGAACCTATTGTTTACCACGGACACACCCTGACCTCCCGCATCCCATTCAAAGATGTTGTGGCCGCTATAGGACAGTATGCCTTCCAGGTGGGAGCCTCAGGATGGAAATACTGGTGATTAGCAAGAGGATCTGAAGGAAGAGACTCTGGGTCTGGGGTTGGGGAGGGATGCAGGGGAAAGTAAAAGTATTAGTCACTCAGTTGTATCCAACTCTTTGTGACCCCATGGACTGTAGCCCAATAGGCTCCTTTATCCATAGAATTCTCCAGGCAAGAACACTGGAGTGGGTATCCATTCCCTTCGCCAGGGGATCTTCCCGACCTAGGTGATGTCAAATGACATATACGTAAAAGAGATTTTAATTGTGAAGCATCAGGCAAACATTAAGGGATTATTATGAATAAGTGTTGGATGTGTTACTAGTTAAGTAGTCATAGAAGTAATTGCTAACTGTAATGATTACTTCTAAAAACTTCTGTCACCCACCTGGGAGAGGGCGGAGGAGGAAACAGACAAACTGGTGGGTAGAGCTGGGAGGCAATAGCTATCTGGGGATGAAAGTCTGAAAGTATAACGTGAACATGTCTGGGGCACTGGCCTGGCTTTCCCACTCTAAGCCTGAAAACTCAAAGGTCCCATAAGGACCTGGGTCAGACCTGGCACAGATCTGAGATTTGGGGTCCCAAGAATGACTTTTAGATGTGGGGTGCCTAGACCCAGGCAGATCTCCTGGAGGCCTGGCATGGGGTCAGAGGACTTTTGGCAATCAGGGTACTCAGTTGAGTAATTGGCAGGGGGTGGGTGGTGGGGTGGTGGGTGGGGGTGGAGCTGGAGAATCAAGAAGGTTATAGGCCTCAGAACTCTGGCTCCAGCATGCCTTCCCCTCCTGACCAGACGTCAGACTATCCAGTCATCTTGTCGCTGGAGAACCACTGCAGCTGGGAGCAGCAGGAGATCATCGTGCGCCATCTGACGGAGATCCTGGGGGATCAGCTACTGACGACAGCCTTGGATGGGCAGCCTCCCACTCAGCTGCCCTCCCCCGAGGTAGGGACCCTGCCTTCTAGCCCAGGCTTCCCTACCGGGCTTGGCTCTTCCTCCCAGGCCCATCTGTTCCCTTCTTCTCACCCTCAGATGGACCGTCTTGCTCTTTAATATTCTCAGAGACAACTTTAATTTTTAAAAAATCGAATTCAGGGTGTTCCAGTGTGGCCTAGTGGTTATGATTCCAAGCTTTCACTGCCAATCCCTGCTTCAGGAACTGAGATCCTGCAAGCCGAGTGGCATGGCCAAAAGAAATTTAAAAAAATCTAATTCAACATAAAACTCCAGATATAGCTTTCTAAATTTAAAACCATTTGTTTACTTTATATTTCTTTTTTCAATGGAAGATCTTCATTTTTTTTCCTGATAGTTCATTATTATAGGCTCTACAAATATAAGGGGAGATTCCCCCACCATAATCTCAACCTCTCCAATAACAGCTGCCAACATTATAGATTTTTTATACACTTATATAGACATATATATGTATATATGGTTACATTTTTAAAAAATGTGAATGGGATAATCCTTTCTATCCCTTTTATATATATCACAAATATTTTTTCATATATATTTTCTTTTTTAACAGTTCTATAGTATTAAACTTTATGTTACTGACCATAATTTACTCAACCAGTAGGTGGTAAAAATAACCAGTAAATGGTAAACATTTAGGTTGTTTATAATTTTTCATTTGTACATAGAGCTTTGCTCATTTACTCTTTCTTTGAAATGGATTCCTAGGAAAAAAATTGCTGGGTTGAAAACTGCATGTTGACATTTTTGGTTATTATTGTCAAGTTGCCCTCGTGGGGGGGGGCAGGGTGCAGAAAAAAACCAAATTTCACTCCAACTGAACAGTGTAAGGGGATGACTACAAACAACTCCAGTAGTGAGATGATTCGTAATGGCAAACATGAAAAAAAAGTTTTTAAAAAACATAGGTCTGTTTTATTCTTTCAAATTAACTGATATTATTTACAAACTTTTTTATATTAGAGTTTATAATTTTTCTTGATATATAACTTTAAAAAATGTTAAAGATATTAATGCTTTAAAAATACTTTTTTGCAGTCTATTTGGGCAGGGGTGGCCACGCTGTGCGACTTGCATGACCCAGTTCAAAACCAGGGACTGAACCCAGGACACAGCCGTGTGGAGTCCTAACCACTGGACCACCAGGAAACTCCCCTTGCAGTCTATTTTTTCTTTTTGTCTTCATAGCCTCTTCTGTTTTACAGGTTTTTAACCTTTATGTAGTCACCTCTGCCAATCATTTTTTATGTCTTCTGAGTTTTCAAAGGCTTTCCTACCTTGAGGCTTTTCAGAAAGAGTCTCTATCTTCCTCTAATACTCTAATGTTCTTTACATGTAAATCTTGAATCTATGAGGAATCTTTACGTCTCAAATGTGAGGTAGGGGTTCGCATGTATTTTTTACCTTAGAGATGTTACAGGTCGGCTTAACCATAAGAAATCCCTGCTCTATGTATCAAGTAGCCTTCCTGTGGGAACTTCCGACCACTTACTTGCTTCCTTTGCCTTTGAGATGGTCCTGTGAGAGCTGCATAGGAGCTGCACGACCCACAGGAGGGGCCCAGAGCAGACAGGTAGACAGGCCCCTCTGTTTTTGTCCCCTAGGACCTTCGGGGGAAGATCCTTGTGAAGGGGAAGAAGCTAATGCTTGAGGAAGAGGAGGAAGAACCAGAGGCTGAATTGGAAGCAGAGCAGGAGGCTAGGCTGGACTTGGAGGCCCAGCTGGAGTCTGAGCCCCAGGACCTGAGCCCTCGCAGTGAGGACAAAAAGAAGGTAGGCCAGAAGGGTGGTCTTTCTGCTCTGGCGTTTGATTAGTCAGTACTACAAGCTGAGACCCCATGTGTGAAGAGACTGGAGCCAGGCAGGGTGGAGAACCAAGGAGCAAAATGCTCCTTGCCTCCAATGACAAGAGGCATGAGAATCCATACACAGCATCATCATATAGATTGCCATATACAGACATATGGCAGTGGCTTTCCAACTTCTTTGTTCTGTGAGATCTTTTTTTTTTTTTTTAATGAAATTCTATATGGAAGCTCAGGTCACAAAATAGATATATGCAGAGTCATTCTGGTTGAAGTACTTCTTTGGCTCTCTCCTGGGTCTCCCAGGTGACTTCTGAGACATCTTTGTACTACTTCCCAGTCTCTTTAAATGATACTTCAAAAACCACTGATGTGTGCATGTGTGTTGTTATATTAGGTAAGTAGGGCTTACTAGAGTGACTGCTATGACCTCAACTAAAGTGGGTTTATTGCTAGAAAGTTTCTTGGAAAAGGTGAGTCTGAAAAGGGACCAGAAATAGCCAAAGAGGAGGAGCATGAAAGGTTGGGGAAGGGCTGCCAACAGTGGGATCACCAAGATCTTGCTTTGAAGTCTGCATTTCTCTCTCTTATGCACTTGCTTGGCTCAGCTGAATGACTTCTAGCTAATTATCCTGTTCTCTCTGGAGCTGTGTTGTCTCACCTGCTGCCATGCCCAGGGATGGAAATGGGAATTCAGAAAAATCTATAGATGTTACTCTGGGACTCTGACATACTTCCAGGTGTGAGTTCCATGACCATTTGCATAACTTGATGTATCCGGATTCATATACATTTTGATAAAAAATTAATTTGTTTTAAAAGATGAGAGGTAGTGAGGATGACATCTCTGTTTAGCAGTGATAAGTTAAAGACCTGTTACCTGCACAGTAACCCTTCAAGCCCAGAGGCTGAAACTGATCCCTTTAGTATACGTAGACTGCTTTTATTCCCATTCCCATCCTCAGGTTGTGATGTGCCCGCTGTTGTGTCGGCCTTTGTGTTGTCAGATTATGGCCCAGGCTCCTATTTCCAAGCCTGGGCTTCTTCTCTTTCCCAAGCAGGTGAGGCAGGAGGGAGGCAGCGGGCAGAGCCTTAGGTTGGGTGGGGAAGTTCAGATCTTGGCCACTGGCTTCTTCCCTCTTGGATTGCTAATGGCTCAACTCTGTCATCCTCTCTCTCCTTTTCCAGAAACCCAAGGCCATCTTGTGTCCAGCCCTCTCTGCCCTGGTTGTCTACTTGAAGGCTGTCACATTCTATAGCTTCACTCACTCGAGGGAGCACTACCACTTCTATGAAACATCATCTTTCTCTGAAACCAAGGCCAAGAGCCTCATCAAGGAGGCTGGTCAGGACCAAGAGGGAGGGATGGAAATGGGATGGGTAAAGTCAGGTCTGACGGGTAGGAGGATGAGTTCCAAGAAAGAGGATGAGGGAGCAGAGGGACGCGGAAGTTAAGGAACTCCCCGGACCAGGTATGGGGATAGGAGGTGAACAGTGGACTCAAGGCTCTAGTGGAAAGACAGCTGGGGGAGGTGGTCTGCATGGAGCAGAGACAGTCACAGCCTTAGGAGATGCTGGAGAGAAGAGTGAAGTAGGTGGGCGGGGGCTCTTGGGACCAAGGAAGTAGGAGGGTCCACTCCACCCACTACCATCTCAGGACCCACACCCTCTTTACAGGTGACGAGTTTGTGCAGCACAATGCCTGGCAGTTAAGCAGAGTGTATCCCAGTGGCCTGAGGACGGATTCATCCAACTACAACCCCCAGGAATTCTGGAATGCAGGCTGCCAGATGGGTGAGGGAGTGGTAGGGACAGGGAAGACGGAGTGCAAGGGCAATGGATGGGAAGTTGGTCCCTGGGTGGCAGCGGGGCCAGAGAGTGCTTCAAGGGGAGTGCCGGGCTGAGAAAGACATTCTCCAGTGTTGCCAGCAGCCCTTTTACACCCAAAAATTTCTCAGTCTGGTTTCCCTGGAAGATGGCTGCCTAGTCCCCAAGGTGACTCTTTCCTTTTTTTCTCCTGGGGTCCTCAGTGGCTATGAACATGCAGACAGCCGGGCTGGAGATGGACCTGTGTGATGGGCTCTTCCGCCAGAACGCTGGCTGTGGCTATGTGCTGAAGCCAGACTTCCTGCGCGATGCCCAGAGTTCCTTCCACCCTGAGAGGCCCATCAGCCCTTTCAAAGCCCAGACCCTCATCATCCAGGTATAATGGAAAGAAAAACCACTGGGAAGAAACTGGGATAGCTGAAATAGAGCCTGGGGCAGGGGGGAGGGGGGCAGGGGCGGCTAGGTCTGACAGGAGTGTAATAGAGGGAAAGTTCCTCATGGGGCAGCATGGACTTTGGAGTCAATCGCCTAGGTCCAAACCCATTTACTAGTCATGTAATGTTTGGCAAACTTAACCTTATTCTCCTCACCTGCAAAATTGGGGTAATACTGCCTACTGTACAGAACTGTTGAGATTAATCTGTGTGTGTGTATGTGTGTGTGTGCTCAGTCCTGTCTGACTCTTTGTGACCCCATGGACTGTGGCCCACCAGGCTCCTCTGTCCATGTAATTTCCCAGGCAAGAATACTGGAGTGGTTGCCATTTCCTACTCCAGGGGATCTTCCCAGGGATTGAACCCGAGTCTCCTGCACTGGCAGGCAGATTCTTGACCACTGAGCCACCTGGGGAGCCCCTCATTAATCTGAAGTGCTGACAACAGTGCCTAGGGCACAGAAGTGCTATAGAAGGGTTGCTGTCATAACTTTCCCACTTTCAGGCCTTATTAAATTTCTACTTGGATGAATTTTAAATTGCAGGTGAGGTACTAGAAGAAAATATATTACCCATGAGAATTAGTTTTGTAAACCATAAGCATATAGTGCAAGGTCCTATGTCTCCCCCTCCCCTCAGCCTTCCTCCTCCCCCCAGGGTGTGAGAGCTGGAGGGGGGCTGGGCTGAGCAGGAACTAGTGAGGTTCCAGAGCCCTGGTTGCAGGTAATCAGTGGTCAGCAACTCCCCAAAGTGGACAACACCAAAGAACAGTCCATTGTGGACCCCTTGGTGAGAGTGGAGATCTTTGGCGTCCGCCCAGACACAACCCGGCAAGAGACCAGCTACGTGGAGAACAATGGTGAGACGCTCGGCAGTGCTGGGGAAGTGGGAGGAGCATGGCTGTGGTTTCCCCACTGTCCAGGTCTCCGTTAAGCACAGTCCGTCACCCTTCCTGCCCCTCCAGGGGAAGCAGTGCAGACAGGACAAAGGAGGAGGACTTGGTCTGAAGCCAGGTCTCTCACTTACAGTGACCTAAGCAGACTGCTTATCCACTCGGTTTCCTCACCTGTAAAGTGCTGACTGCTCTGAAAATGAAGCAAGAGAACACAGGGCAAGCAACTCACCAGCGCCGTCAATAATGTCTGTTCCTTCATCCTTTCCCTCACTCACCCTCCCTGGCTCAGGTTTTAATCCATACTGGGGGCAGACACTGTGCTTCCGGATCCTGGTACCTGAACTGGCCCTGCTGCGTTTTGTGGTCAAAGACTATGACTGGAAATCCCGAAACGACTTCATTGGTCAGTACACCCTGCCGTGGAGCTGCATGCAGCAAGGTGAGATGGTCCTCCCTCTCCCGGCCCACACCCCAGCTCTGGCCGTCTTCCTGATGCTGTCCTCTCCACCCCTCCAACCACCCCCAGGTTACCGCCACATACACCTGCTCTCCAAGGATGGCCTCAGCCTTCACCCAGCTTCCATCTTTGTGCACATCTGCACACAGGAAGTGTCAGAGGAGGCTGAATCTTAAGGCAGCCACTTCACAGGCGGAGTGGATTCACTGGCTGTAGATGGTGAGAAAAATGAAAAAAACCTGGAAGGATGCTCCAGAAAGCAAACAGTGGTAAAAACCCGAGCTTTGGACTGTGCCTTCTCAGGCACAAAATGACTTGGTCCTTCCTGACAAGCAAATGTAGGACCCGATTTTTCACCTTCTTTCTCTTCCCTTTCTTCGTTTTCACAAGCTTCTGGCATCATTCCTGTCCTTTCCCTCTGCAGACTCTACACTGGAATTCCTTCCTTCCTCTGGCTATAGGCTCAACACCATACCCAGATCTAGGACAGTGCTTTCCCACCAACTCTGGCTCAAAGGCACATTGCAGCTAGAAATCCAGAGAAGGGCTTGGGGGCAGAGAAACCCAAAACCTAAACCTCCACCCCTAACTTCCTCAAAGTCCAGAGCCAAGGGAAAGACAAATCAAGCCTCAAGTCTCCCCAGGCAAAGGCTGGGGAAGGAGATCTGATCCCCTGTATTATGACTCTCAAGAGAACACTGCATGGCTCTGAGAGTCCCCACTGGACTCCTGCTCACTTGTGCCACCAGTATAAATAGAGCTTCTCTCTCAAATTGGCATGAGTGTGGTCTCTTATTGTTGGGCAAGGAGATATGAGGGTTGGGGGACATTTGGGTAAGACAGGTGGGGTAGAAAAAAGTGGGAAAACAGGGTTTCCCAGGCCCCTCAGGATTCACTACACAGAAAGAGTTAAGAAGTATGACTTCTACATGGCAGGGTAAAAGGAGAAGACAGAGAGTTACGTGATCCCAGGCTTCCTAAAGAGTTGGCCTGGAATAGTCTTGCTTTATGTCTGGTGTCTCAGCATAATTATTAATAGTACCCTCTTCGATTTTCCCAGTGTCCCAGTTTAGATGATTTATGATACAGTCACTGTGAAGCACCGACAGAATTCTGGGTGAGAGATTTACCTCCCCAACTGTCTGTCTTCCACTATCCTGTGCTTCAACTCCAGTCCAGCAGCTGAGCTGGTCTGAGGATGCTGCTGAATTAAAGCTGCTTCTATGAGAAGGCTGAATGGGTAGCAATCCTCCATCTACTGGAAGACAAAGGGACTTGGAAATAAGGAGAAGGCAAGGGCTAACTCAGGCTCTAGGACAGACAGAAGGCAGACCTGGTCCTGTTTCAGAACCAATCACTCAGTGAAGATGAAGGAGACAAAGGAGTGAAGGAGGCCTGAGAGGGGACAGGGCGCACTGAGAGACAGCCTGGCAGTATTAAAGTCGGGGACGTGGAAGAGTCTATATAAGCTACGAATCATTTAACCATGCTTTATGGAGCAGGGGGCACAATGGCACATGCGGTTAGATACAACTGTTTTGAGGATGCTGAGGAAATAGGAACTTGACACAGTTAAGAAGGAAAGAGATGAAGTGGGTAATCCACGATCTTATAGCCAGGGACTTTGGTGGGGCGATGGTGAACAAATTAAGAACACACAGGTCAAAAACACAGTGTGCCTCAACAGAAATCAATTTGTGGTCCAGGTCTCTCTTTTATATCAACTTCCAAGTACTACGGGCCAGATTCCCAGGAGGGTTCCAGCCTCATTTATGCCCTGAAGCCAGGCCCTCCCACAGCCCTGAGCTCCTCGGGCTAGCTCTGGGTCCAGTCGGGTCCACACCCTCCTAGTGTCTGGGAGGTGTCGGGGCTCAGCGTTTGGGTCCAGTCTGCACATGGGTCCACACCCTCCTCGTGTCTGGGAGGTGGGGGTGCTCAGCCCTCAGGTCCAGTGGGCGGAGCAGCAGGAGCGGGCGGGCCAGGGTCTTCCAGTTGCACATCGTGCAGATGCACCGTGGGAGTGGTGGGGTCTTTGCCCACGCCTTGGTTGGGGTCAGCCTGGTCAGGGTGGTGCCTGCGCACATGCTTGACCACCTGGAACTTCTGCTTGGCCTTGTAGCTGCAGAGGCGGCAGAAGAAGGGGTGGCGGTCGGTGTGGGTGAGGGCGTGATGGCGCAGGCCGGCGGCCCAGCGGAAAGCCCGGTGGCACACGTTGCACACGTAGGGCTTGGCCTCGCTGTGCTTGCGCAGGTGGGTGCGCAGCAGGAAGCGCGTCTTGAAGGCTTTGCCACACTGCTCGCACATGAAGGCCCGAGCTTCCCGGTGCCGTGTCTCCTGGTGCACGCGCAGCGCGTCGGCCCGGTTGGTGCAGTACTCACACTCGGGACACTGGTACGGCTTCAGTCCTGTGGGACAGGGGAAGGACAGGGAACGGGTTGCCACTGAAAGAGGTGGAACAAGGATCCATGGACCAGAAGTGCCACTGTGATCCTGGCACATAAGGAACGCAGCCAGCCAGCTGACAAAGGACCATGTCTCTGACATGTTCCGATCCTGTCTGATGTGCTCCCGTTCTTCCACACAATCCCTTGTAGACAGTGGGTGCTCAATGGATGCTGGTAACTAACTGGACCCCTAAGTAGCCAGCTGACAGCAATAAAGACTCAAATATACTAAGTTTTCTACATGGGGAATTCCAACCCCCTTTTGGTCCTGGGTCTTCCTCCCAAACCCCCCCATCAAGGCCACCACGAGAAAACCACCAGAGAAATCCCAGCTGAGGGACCTTCCACAGAATCCCTGAGCAATCCTTAGAATTGTCAAGGTCATCAAAGTACAGGAAGTCTGAGAAACTGTGCGTCCCAGAGGAGCCCAAGGAGACATGACAACTCAAGGTCGGGTGGGGTCCTGGGTCAGACGAGGATGTCGTGGGGAAAAGCAAGACAAGTGAAATCAACTCTGGGCTTCCCTGGTGGCTCAGATGGTAGAGACTCTGCCTAGAGTGCGGAAGACCTGGGTTCGATCCATGAGTCATGAAGATCCCCTGGAGGAGGAAATGGCAACCCACTCCAGTATTCTTGCCTGGAGAATCCCATGGACAGAGGAGCCTGCTGGGCTATGGTCCATGGGGTCGCGGAGAGTCGGACACAACTGA
Source organism: Bos taurus (assembly GCF_002263795.3). Classification (NCBI taxonomy): domain Eukaryota; kingdom Metazoa; phylum Chordata; class Mammalia; order Artiodactyla; family Bovidae; genus Bos; species Bos taurus. Next base: position 106,601,008 of record NC_037329.1, read on the forward strand.
GCGACTTTCACTTTGGTCCTGGAGTACTCATGGAACTGGGAATCTATTTAAATACAATTCCTTGTTCAACTCAGGAAGTAAAAGAAAATACTTAAGAGGGGAGAGGTAGAGGTAAAAAGTAGTGGCCTCCATAGAGGCAGAGGGTCTTTTTTTTTTTTTTTTTACTGCGGACCTGGCCTCACTGAGGCGTTGAGAGGCGCGGGGACCGGACCGGACCGGGTCTGGCTACATCAGGCCAGGCGGGAAACTGATCGGCAGAGGGTCTTGAAATGCACCTGGTTAATTCCCTTACAGGGTGGGCCATATGCAGCAATCAAGACATACCATCATTAACCCATCTCTGAGAACATGTGGTCCGTGAACTCTACTCAGGAGGGAAAAAAAGGACAAGTTAAGACAGGCAAGCCCTCTACTTTCTCCTCCTCACTCACAATAGTTCCATCCTGTTTCGACAGGAACCAGGTAGATCTGGTTCCTCATGCTCAAGTTGGGGGTTCTCAACAGGAAGGGGGTGACCGTGTGCCACAATCCCCTGGGAAGGTTTTGCAAAGCACACATGCCCAGACCCCCAGGTTCACCTCTCCTGATTCTGATAGGCTTTCAGTGGGTTGGGAAGTTATTCTGGCTTTTTAATTGACCCACTACCCTGATGTGAAAACTGATATGCACCCCAAATCTGCATAAGGACATACACCACCTCTGGGAGGCTGGGTGTGCCAGGGCACAGGGGAGCCCCTCGGGCCCGTGGAAACCACGCAGACTCACCTGTGTGCTTAGTCATGTGGTACTTAAGCTGGTTGACCCACTTGCACTTGTAGCCACAGTCAGGGCACAGATACTTCCGTTCCTCCTTGTGGATCCGCATATGGTACTGGAGGAGAGAAGAGCAGAGAGCACCCAGAGAACATGTGCCTAATGGGTACTCACTGGATGTGGAAATAGGGCTAACAGGCAGAGAAACTCCTGGCAGATAATCCTGTTCCCTGCACCAAGCCGACCCATCCCCCCCACTGCCAATCGGGTCCCCTAGGCCAGTCACTCGGACACCACCTTGATCCATTTGGCCAGTCTCAGGTATACCCAATCTCAGCTCTGCCACTCATTTAGCTGTGTTTTTGGGCAACCTAACCCCTAATTCTCAGTTTATTAATCTGTAAAATGGGAAACAGTGAAAGCAACTATATTTCATATTTTCATAAGGATTAAAATTAATGCCCAACATACAGTATAAGTGATCAAAAAATGTTAGCTATTATTATCTAGATTATCTACAACCTATTACATGCCTTTATCATATGCCAAGCATATATTACGGAATTCTTTTTTTTTTGGTTACGTGGCATGGGGGATCTTAGTTCCCTGACCAGGGATTGAGCCTACGCCCCCTGCACTGGGAGCACAGAGTCTTAACCATTGGACCACCAGGAAGTCCTGGAATTCTACCTTTGTAACAACGCTATGCAATATTATCCCCTTTTCTCACAGATGAGGAACCTGAGGCTTGGAGAAGTTAAGGGACTTGACCCAAGGCACAGAGCTAGTACTTGGAAGAATCAGGATTAGAGAGCCTAGGTGGTTTTAACTCTGCAGCCTGCCTTCCTTCCGCTTCTGGACCCCATGGCCCCTGACCTTACCTTGAGGCGAGAGGGGTCCGCACAGGCATAGGGACAGAGGTGACAGCGGTAGGGCTTTTCCCCGGTGTGGATACGGCTGTGCCAGGTGATCTTCTGCCGGTTCTTGGTGCTGTAAGCACAGTCCGTGCACTTGTAGAGCCGGGTGCCCCCATGCCCTTTCACGTGGTGATCGAGCACCAGCTGGTGGCGGCAGGCAAAGTCACAGAAGGGGCAGCGCAGAAGGGCCTGGCCAGAGTCCCCCTCCCCGGCTGAGGCTGCCGCTGCCTCAGAAGTCTCGTGCTGCTCCAAGTAGTGCTTCACCAGGCCCACCCGCTCCCGGGCAGCAAAGTCACAGAGCTGGCAGCGGTGGCTGAAATGCTGCTGCCTCCGGTGCTCGTCCAGTGCCGGCCGGCTGGGGAAGGCCTCCTGGCAGGCCCCACACTCGAGCCGGGGGTGCTGCTTCCGGGTGTGCCCCCGTAGGCTGGCGGGGCTGGCGCACAGCAGCCCGCAGCGGGTGCAGTGCAGGGGGCCCTCGGTGGCCTCTGCCGGAGAGCCGGGGGTGGGCAGCGTGGGCTCTGGATGCCGGCGCAGTGCGTGCTGCTTGAGTGCGGTCTCGGAGCTGAACTGGGCCTCGCACTGAGGGCAGGCAAAGGCTGGGGTGCCCTGGTGGCAGCTGTTGACGTGGCGGGTGATGTCATGGCGGAGGTAGCCGCTGTAGTCACAGAGGGGACAGAAGTGGGTAGGCGTTTTGTCGTGCACCCTCAGCCGGTGCAGGCGCAGTTTGGAGTTGGTTCCGAACGTCTGAGGACAGGAGTTGCAGCGGATGCGGCCAACCCCTGTGTGTCGGGACTGGTGGGCCTCGAGCCGGTACCGTCGGGTGGTGGAGAAGTCACAGAAGGGGCACTGATGCGGCTTCACCCCCTCGTGCTTCAGCCGTCGGTGCTGCTGCAGGCACCGGCTCTGCTTACAGGTGAAGCCGCAGTCCCCGCACTGCAGAGGGGGCCGGGGGCCTCGGGCCGGGGTGGCGGCGGGGTGCCGGCGCTTCTGGTGGAGCTTCAGGGCAGCAGGAGCGGGAGCAGTGAAGGGGCAGAGGCCACAGCGCAGCTCTCCAGAGGGCTCCAGGGGGCAGCCCCGGGTCTGGTGAGTCCGCAGAGCCCGCTCCTGCTGACAGCTAAAGGGACACGTGGGGCAGGAGAAGCGGGCTGCTTTCTGCTTTGGCAGCAGAGCCAGCTCCCCATCCCCTGGGCTGCGCTCTGTACTCCCACCACTCAGGGGTGCAGAATCCCCGCTGCTCAGTGGAGACAGGGCAGGCTGGGTCTGGACGGCCCCTCGCTTTCCTCCCCAGCCACGTCCACCCCGGCAGCCCTCAGCCACGTGAGAGGTGATGGAGGAGAGGCGAGAGCAGAGGAACGCGCATGAGTTGCAATGAAACTTGCCCTGCTCGAAGTGGAACTTCTCAGGGGCCTCTGAGGGCAAGGAGTCTCCCACAGGAGGGACTGTAGAGCCAGAGAGCAAGGCAAGAGGCTCCCCTATCTTCTCTGGCTCTCTAGAAGGCTCAGGAGCATCTCTTGGGAGCACGATCTCTTCTCCTAATGGTGCAGCTGGGGGCTTCCCACCTTCTGCATCCTCTGAGGCCGCGGTGCTTGGGGGCAAAGGCTGCAGAGTGATGGGTGAATCTGGTCTGGGCAAGCCCTTGTTCTTTCTGAGCAGAACTGGGCACTTCTTCAGCAGGTGTGTGCTGAGGCCACGCTGCTGCTTAAAGCTAGCGCCGCACTCGGGGCAGAGCAGGGGCTCTCGGCGGCCCTGGCACCCAGTCCTGGAGTGCAGACTCAGGGCTTTCTCCCGGCGGGTGATGAATGGGCAGTGTGGGCAGCGGAAAGCTCTCCCCTCTGCCTGAATCACGACCATCTGGACTCGCCCTTCCAGTACCAGTGCCTCTGCCTGCTCTTTGTCCTGCCTCCTTAGGGCCTTGAGTAATGACTCGGATTCAGGGAGCTGGGGCAGGGGTGCTGTCTCGGTGGCTGTAGTTGCCTTGAAGGTTCCCACCCAGCCATCTAGGGGCTCCTCTGAGGAAGGAGGATTGGTTGGGGGCTGAGAGCCTGATTTTTCCAGAATGGGTTCTTCAGCACCCAAGTCAGAAGTTCCAGCACCCTCAAAGGTAGACAGGTCTGTCAAAGTTCCCTCTGGCCCTTCCAGGCTCAGGGGCCCTGGGGGGTCCAGGGGCCTGAACTCCACAGGAGCTGTTTCGGTGACTTCCTCAAGGGGCGGGTCAGCCACAGGTCCCAGCTCAACTCCCAGGGCCTCGAGGTGTAGTGTGCAGCTGCCCTCGTCTACCTCCGCTGGACTGGGGCTGCCAACGAGGTCATCCCCCTGGGGAACCTCGCTGCTGTCCTGTTTCCCAGCACTGCCCTCCTCGCTGGTCTCTGGCAGGGCCTGGATCAGGGTGGGGTCTATCACTGCCCCGGGATCATGGTCCGGCCCCTCAGGCTGGGCAGACGGTTGACTTGCAGGCTCTGAGTCTGGTGAGGGTGTTGGGCACTGCCTGGCCCCTTCTGGCTCCTGGCTGGCACCACGAAGCTGCCAGACCTGGTCGCCGGGCACGTAGCCATGGGCCTTGCGCTTGTGGAAGAAGAGCGTGGTGTTGCTGAAGGTGCGGTAGTCACAGAGGGCACAGCGGAACTCGCGGAGGCGGGTATGCTTGCAGTTCTCGTGGCTCAGCAGCGCCTGCTTGTGGCGGCTCTGGTAGCTGCAGTAGCGGCAGGGGTAAAGCGGCACTGGAGTCCCGGGGTGGTGCTGGGAAGCCATGTGCTTCTGCAGCTCGTACTTCCGCTTACAGGCGAAGGCACACACCTCACACATCAGGGACTTGCCCTGGTGCCGCAGTTTGTGGCTGCTCAGCTGATCAGCCCGGTGGCAGCGATAGGAGCACTGGTTGCACTGGTATCTGCCAAAGAGGGAAAGATCACAATTATTAAGTTAATCATACCCACTACCAGTCACTCATAAATTCATACCACGGGCCAGGTTCCACATTTACTTGTACATGTGTCATCTGATTTAAAACATTTTCTTAAAAGTCTTTATTAAATTTGTTACAATATTGCTTCTGTTTTGTTTTTTTGGCCGCGAGGCATGTGGGATCTTGGTTCCCCAACAAGGGATCAAACCCTTACCTGGTGCATTGGAAGACAAAGTCTTGACCACTGCACTGCCAGGGAAGTCCCTTGTCATCTAACTGAATCATCTTTTCTGCTACCCTATGAACTAGGTATCTCCATTTTATCAGTAAGGAGACTAAGGCATATAAGTTAATAACTTGCCTCAAGTTACAAAGGAAGTGAAGGGCAGTGACAGTCTAGCTTCAGGGCTTGTATTCTAACTCTTAATCTATGTTTCTTCCTAAAGGGAAGATATGAATCAGCAAACTTCTGCAGACTTCCAGGGTGCTGACATGGCTACAGCCCCTCGGGCAGGTTTCTGCACCGAGTTCCCACTCTCCACAGAGGTGTGAAAGCTAAGGAGAGACTCCCTAGCCAGCTGAACCCACTGGTCAGAGGGGAACTTGCCGGGATGTGGAAGTGCCAAGGTCGGGGTCACAAGCATAGCCCATCTATGTCACCAGGACTGGGCTCAGAGCTCAAATGACACCTCAGTCTCGGGGCCTCTCCTCTGGGTCTGCACTCCCTTCCCTGAGCCCAGAGAGGTCTCACTGGGCTCAGATCTCAGCCTGGCCCACAGGCAGAGGTCAGTTGGAGGCAGTGGAACAGAGATGACAGGAGCAGAGGGGTGTGAGGAGTCTCTTGGAGCCGGAAGAGAGACGGGGCTGGGAGCCGACTTCAGCCAGCTTAACCCCGGGTCACTGGGGGAGGGAGGGAGGGAGGGAGGCACACGTGCGCGCATGCCTGAGGTCGCCTGCGTGCTTGCGCATGTGCACGCTGAGGTAGTGCTTCCACTTGGTGACGTAGCCGCACTCGGTGCACATGTAATCCTTGGTGCTGGAGTGGGTCAGCATGTGCTTGGACAGGTAGCTCACGTCTCGGCAAGTGAAGTCGCACAGTTCACACTTGTGGGGCTTCTCACCTGTGGGGGTGGGGTGAATGGGGAAAGGACACAGGTCAGACACGGACTGACTGAGGTGCCCTGATGCCTGGCAGGAGTGGAAGCTGAGGTGCTGATGGCAGAGTCAACGCTGCCTCATGGCCCTCTCGGATGATCACGCCTCCACCCCGAAACCAGGGAAGAGGGGCGGAAACAAAGACCCAGCTTTTTTCAAAGTTGGTTCTAGATTTGTTATACAGCTTACTGGCACTGGTGGCCAACTGCTCCACTTAGCCCAATCCACTTAGTTTTGTGGAAGAGGAGGAGGAAAAAATTAGGTAATATGACATAGTGGTTAACTCTGGAGTCCAACACAGTCATAAAGATATTAATAGCTGACATTTACACAGTGCTCACTACGTGCCAGGCGCCTTTCTGAGCACTTTATAAAAATGCCTCCCCTTACTGAATCCTCACAACAGCCCCACGAGGCAGGTGTTCTGATTCCCCCATGTTACAGAGGAAGAAGCTGAGGCACAGAGAAACCATAGAGCTATTCGGCAGTGGCTGAAATTCCAGTTTACTACTGTGTGGCCTTGGGCAGGTCATTTATCCCCTCTAAGTCTCAGTTTCCTGGTTTTCAAAAAGGTGGGGGGAGGGAAGGGACACAAAAATACTGACCTCACACAGTAGACATAAAGTTTAAATAAGATGCCCCAGAGGACTCCAGGACGAGCTGTCCGTGTAAGCTGGTCAAGACCTGGCACTGACTGGTGAGGCTGGGGCCATATTCCTTTCAACACCTTTCCCTGAGGCCCCTGCTACCCACTCAGCTTCTCCCCTGATGGTGAAAGAAAAGCAACCAGCTGGCTCTGGTTCTAATACCAGCTGTGGGATCCTGAAACAGGCCATTTAAATGTTCAGGGTCTCTCATCTTCACCTGCCTCCGTCACAAGATTGTTATGAATAATAAATATGGAAGAACTCTGTAAACTGTAAAGGGAAAGTGAAGTCGCTCAGTCGTGTCCGACTCTTAGCGACCCCATGGACTACAGCCTACCAGGCTCCTCCATCCATGGGATTTTCCAGGCAAGAGTACTGGAGTGGGGTGCCATTGCCTTCACAAACATCTCAGAGACATTATGGGCTCAGTTCCAGACCATTGCAGTAAAGCATATACTGCAACAAGGCAAATCACACAAATTTTATGGCTTCCCAGTACACATAAAAATGTTTTGTTCATATACTGCACTGAAGTCTATCAACTGTGTAACAGCATTCTAACAAAACAATGTGCATGCCTTGATTAAAAAATACTGCTAAAAAATGCTAACCATCACCTGGCAATGCAAGGTTGCCACAAACCTTCAATTTATAAAAAACATAGTATCTGCTAAGAATAATAAAGTGAAGTACAATAAAAGAAAACACGCCTATATTGATGTGAGGTTTTAGGAAAGGCCCCCCAAAATGAGATTTTGTGACTAAAGCCTATATAGTAATGAACTGTTTAATGGGAACAACAATGGCTTTGCCACAAGCTGCCTAAAAACCGTCCTCCCAAACTAAAGAATCTTTGATGAGATTTTTTTTAAATGTCTGGTCAATCCACCGATACTTACATAGAGATCACAGATGGGCAGATGCTATATAGCCAGGGAGCCTGATTTGGTTTTTACTCAAAGTACCAGTAATGCTGATAACCAATTAAAAAGTCTGAGTTGAAAAACCTGCAACTTTCAGGTCATGAGACGTGATCATCTTTCAGTGTCATGGCTGCCACGACTATAACATATAAGGATGGCTCAGTCCCCTCAGCCCCATCTCTCACAGCACATCACAGAACTTGAGGTACAAAGGCAGGCATCTGTCCTGGTTTGGGCTTCTTTGCTTTAACAGGCTAGGTAAACATGCCTGACTAGGGGTGGGCAGAACCCACCAGGGCATTAAAGGTGAGGCACAAGAGCACAGGGTCTGAGGAAAGTGAAAGTGAAGTTGCTCAGACGTGTCCGACTCTTTGTGACCCCATGGATTGTAGCCTACCAGGCTCCTCCGGCCATGGAATTTTCCATGCAAGAGTACTGGAGTGGGTTGCCATTTCCTTCCCCAGGGGATCTTCCTGACCCAGGGATTGAACCCAGGTCTCCCGCATTGCAGGTAGATGCTTTACCGTCTGAGCCACCGGGGAAGCCCCTGGGTCAGAGGGCCTGGATTCAAACCCCAGCCTGACCACTTTCTGAGTTGATGGACTTTCAGCTTAAGGCTCATTTGTGAACTTCAGATGCTAGATTTACCTCATGAGTCCTATGCAATGTATGCAAAGCCCCACCATGTGCCTGGCACACACGGAAAGCTCCCATTTGCCGCCATCATCACCGTCATCGCCCCCACTACACAGAGTGAGGGAAGCCACCTCACCGGTGTGCAGCAGCATGTGGCGGATGAGCACCCTCTTGTGGGCGGTGGCAAAGCTGCACTCGGGGCACTGGTGGATCTTCTCGTGAGCGTGCATCTTGCCCACATGGTCCTGGTAGGCCACCGGGTTGAAGGTGGCAAAAGGACAGAAGGTGCAGCGCAGCTCTTCACTGCCGGGGTGGCCCTGCTTCTTGTGTTTGCGGAACAGGTGCTTGTTGGAGCAGGCAAAGTCACAGTGGGGGCAGTGGAAGGCATAGTGGCTCTTATGGTGGGCTTCCATGGCTTCCACCGTGGCGAAGAGCATGGGGCACGAGTGGTGGCGGCACTCCACAGCCCGCACCCCGTGGGTCTCCTTCAGGTGCTTCACGAAGGCCTTGCGGTCGGGTGCCGTGTGGCCGCAGCCCTCCTGGAAGCAGCAGAGGGGCTGTGGCTCGGCCGCGGCGGCCACGGTGTGGCTCTTGAGGTGCTCCTTCAGGGCCTGGCTGAGGCGGAACTCCTCCCGGCAGACAGGACAGGCGTAGGTGTCTGAGTAGAAGTTGGAGATGTCCTCGTGCATGCTGGCCATGTGACGGTTGAGGGCATTCCTCTCCACGGCGCTGTAGTGGCACAGCGGGCAGCGGTGGGCCTTCTGGCCCAGCTCCCGCAGCAGGTGGGTCTTAAGCTTGCTCTTACTGGTGAAGAACTTCTGGCAGTTGGGGCACTGGAGACTGGGGTCTGGGAAGTGGAGGTGTAGGTGCTCCACCAGATGAGTTCGCTTCTTGAAGCAGCGCTTGCATTCTGGACACATGTGGGTCTTGAAGAGGGACTCGGTGCCAGAAGCTACAGTGCCTGGGAGAGGGAAAAAGGAGGGGAGGGTTGACAGTGAGATTCTTCAATAGGCCAGGGACTGACCATATAATGGGAGAACCACAGTCTGCCCAGACAAAACATGCACGCCTGCATGGCCTTGCTCCTTTCTCTCCGGGAAACCAAACAGTAGCATCTCAAACTCTGCAGGCTCGAAGAAGAGACAAGACATTCAAGTATTTAGAGAAAGAAAATCACAACGACTTCTCCGACCATGCTGTGGCCTGTAAGAAGTGCTTCACCCAGCCACCCTCTATTCCTAAGACTCTATCCAGAAAAGCTCAAAAGAACAATCTTGATGGAACATTCTTGTTCCTCCTGCCCTCCATGGGGGCAGTTGGAAGAATCAGGAGGGCTGGTTGGAAGGAGAAGGACCTCACAGGGAGTGAGCAGAGGGAAGACAAGGCAAAGTACTCTTACTTCTGAATACTCTGGTTAGAGAGCTGGTAATAAATATAATCAGATCCTTCCTGGTCATCTGTTGGTAAATATGCTCCCTGTGGGAATGGGCTTCAAATGCTGTTCTACTCAGATGGGAGTAGATGGGAATTCAAGGGTTCAGAAATGCAGTCTTAGGGGGCTCAATGTCAGACAAGACAGGCTGCCAGTTGCTAACCTCTGGCATCTTCGTACTATGAATATCATCCTCTCTCTCCTCACAGAAGAGCCTTCTGCCTGAGGAAAACCAACTCCGAGAGCAAACACTATTTACCTTTCCCTGCATCACCAGGGGCTTCCCAGGTGGTACCAGTGATAAAAAACCCGCCTGTCAATGCAGGTAGATGTAAGAAGCACAGGTTCAATCCCTGGGTTGGGAAGATCCCCTGGAGGAGTGCACAGCAACCCACTCCAGTATTCATGTCTGGAAAATCCCATGGACAGAGAAGCCTAGCAGGCTAGGAGGTCGCACAGAGTCAGACTGAAGCGACTTAACCCGCATGCACTATGTCACCAGGGACTATGCCCATCTATCACTTCCCCAGTAGCTGTGTTGAAGAAGAATGTTAGGAACGCAAGGATGTGAACCAAAACTCAGAAAACCAAACCCCAGAGCCTCGATGCCAGGCCCTCCAAGTCTGTTCCTCCCCACCAAGAGGTTCAAGCCCATCAGGCATTACCTTCCAGCTCCAGGGCTTTCTGGGAGCTCTTCTGGCTACCACGCTCCTCTTCCTCCTCTTCCACTGACTCCTGCCCAGGTGAGGGTGCTCCTGTCTCCTCTGAAGGCTCTCCCGTTCCTGGAGGCACTTTGGGAGCTGCAAGTGCAAAGAACTTGATGACTAGAGAAGCCAGCGCAGCACTGAGTGCTTGAATTTCCCTCTTACTGGCTGGGAAGAATCACCTCTCACTGTGAAGCATAAGAAAATCCTGGGTTCTAAGCACATACGTTTATTCCCACGGGGACAGAAAGATCAGGAGCTAAGCTGTTAGTAATGCTCCAATCTAAAGTAAATCAAGGGCTTCACTAGCGGCTCAGACAGTAAAGAATCCGTCTGCAATGCGGGAGACCTGGTTTCGATCCCTGGGGTGGGAAGATCCGCTGGAGAAGGGAACAGCTACCCACTCTAGTATACTGGCCTGGAGAATCCCATGGACAGAGTAGCCTGCCAGGCTATAGTTCATGGGGTCACAAAGAGTTGGACATGACTGAGACTTTCACTTTCACAAAGTAAATCAAACCTCAGATAACACCAAACTCAGACCCCTTGAAGGTAAGAGCTTTGAGGTCACTGGAGTGGGGAGAGGGACACAGAGTAGAGGAGGACAGACTAGACTGTACTTCCTTGACTCAGGTCCCCAGGGCTAACAGCTGGTGGCTCAGTGCGGGCAAATATCCCTGACGTCTAAACGTCTACTGAAAAATCCAACTCAGCAATTCAGGGACATAGCCTGCGCTCCAAACCCATTCCTTCTATCCCTCAATAGAGGCAGCTGCCACTGTAAGGCAAAGATGTATGACTTTTTCATTCCAGGAAAGAAGAATCTTCTGTTTGCACCAGAGCACAAATCAGTGGTAGCAAGCCAAATTCTCTCATCAGAACCCTGGCCCCGCTGGTCTGATTTCTCTATTTCCTCCTGCTCCTCTACTCACCTCACGCTCTCTTTTTGAGACCAAGAGGAATAAGAATCATTGAAGCACCACCTCCATTGAAGGTTTCTTTTTAAAATAACCCCAGCTTCTCCTGCCCAATTCCACTTGCTCTAACAGGAGTCCACAGGCATTCCACCAGTGGCTATAGCCACTGACGGGCAGGGCAATTTAGCTTCTGCCCTCAGAAAGTTCTAAGATGGATCAGAAGAGATGTTGGTTAAATCACTTCAGTGCAGCCTAAGCCAATCTTCAGTCATTGCCTGCCTGGTCCAGGATGTCTAGATGCCCTCCCACATCAGTCAGTAATCCTGACCTCCTGAGCTACTACTCTGGATTCTCTTAAATTCATGCATACATTCATGGCATCTGTAACAACTGCCTCTTCTACAGACCAACTGCAGCTGTGTTCCAGGCAGGAGACTGCTGGGCCCTTGACCTCATACCTGGCAGCAACTCCTGGGAAGGAAGACCCATTACAGCAGACAGTTCTTGCTGCGTCCCAGCCCCATGACTCCGCTGATGCTGCCGGAAGAGTTTGACGTTGGAGCCCACAAAGCTGCAGCGGTTGCAGTGGAAAGGGTAATGGGTCTGCCGATGCAGCTCCATGCCCTGCTGGCTCCCAAAGAGCAGGGGGCAGCCCCGGAAGGAACAGGGCACCGGAAGCGCTCTGTGGGTCAGCCTCAGGTGCTGGTGGAGCTCCTTGCGATCTTCAGTGGAGAACACACAGCCAGACTCTGGGCAGGAGAAGGTGTCGGGGGTGCCCCAGTGCATCTTGAAGTGGCTCTTCAGGGCCTGGGGTTGGGCAAACTCTTGTCTACACACAGGGCATGGCAGGGGGCTATCTGGTGGGCTCTGGCCCTGCAGAGGGCTGGGGAGAGTGAGGTTGCTGGGGGGCAGCTCTACAGAGCAGGGTGGGGTAGGGAGGCCCTGCACGGGCTGCATAAGGGTCTCAGTGCACTGGTGCAGGGCCAGCAGAGTGGGCTCTGCGAAGCTCTGCTCACAGCGCTCACAGAAGTACACCTCCATCACCTTTACCAGGACACCTGTAGGCAGAGGACCGACAGAGAAAGGCACAGAATCAGACAGAATGAGACTCAGAGGAGTTAGTTACCAGCAGAAAATATAAGTGGATCTTTTCATGTCTGCGGAATGGAGATGGACTTAAGTCTGATTCTACACCTGACTGTAAGCCCCTAAGGTCAAGGACAGTCTATCTTACATGATACTCAGCACAAAGTAGGCATTTCATAAATATTTGTGAAGTGAAAGTAACAAGCATTAACCAAATCCAAAAAGCATTAAGAAAAGGTGATATATTTTGCCCAAATGAAAAATTAGAAATTCTCACAAGAAGAAAATGACAATCTGGGGGTAATGTCTGTGACATACATGACAATATATATGTTTACTTTTATATTCTGTGAAAAGACTTTCAAATGCACAGTGACTCATAAAATGGAGGACAGCCTTTCTGAAATGAGCCAAATCACATTCATAGTAATTGCTGCCATTTCTTAAGTAATGGCAGGACCTTGACAAAGAAAGGCTTAGGAAACACTTTTACTTGGTCCTCCAAATGCCCTATGAGAAGAGGGACCTGGGATTCTGCAAGGTTAAGGCCACCATGCTTGTTAACGGTGGAGTCCAGGTTTGTCCTGCATTCTGGTAGTCTTTTTTCTCTTTATATTTTTCTTTGTTTAAATAAAAATTCAGTGCAACAGCACATCTATATAAGAATATCCACCTCCCAGCCTCACACACACAATTTGGTCTATATTTTTTCAGGCCTCATGGGGTCACATTTTCATAATTTTTTTTTTCTACTTGCTATATATCAAAGATATTTTTATCTAAAAGTAGTACATTTAGATCTATCTCATATTTTTTTTTTGTCCAGTTCACGATACTTCAGAGCATGGATAGAGCAAAATGAAATTAACCTTACTGATGGATATCTGGGTTGTTTCCAAATACTGTAAAGAAAGCTGCCCTACACATCCTTATTCCTGTATCTTTGTGTGTGTATGTGACACATTCTATAGAACAGATCCCTAGAAGTAGAATTACTGGGTCAGAATACACTCATTTAAATTTTGTTATGTGGATAAATTGACCTTCAAAAGATCACACTAATTTATACTCTCCATAAACTATAAGATAGGGTCTGCTTCCCATAGCCTCACCAACACTAGTTTTATTAAAAAAAAAAAAAAAAAAAGCTTAATTTTTGCCCAAGTGTTGCAAAACAGAAGTGGCATCTCATAGGTACTTTTAACTAGAATTTGTCTGTTAGTGAGATTATGGTTAGAGACTTTTTTTTAGTGAATTGCATGTAGGTTTCTTCCCCTCCCCTTAAAAAAAAAAAAACAAAACTGTTTCTTTTTCTTACTGTGCAGCTCTTTGAATTTTAAAGATATTAACTCTTCTTATATATTGCAAATGTCTTTCTAGGTTCCTTCTCAATTTATTTACTATTTCTTTCACCACATTAAAGTTTAGAAATGTTATACGATCAAACCAGCTAATCTTTCCCAGTATTCTTTGCACACTGACAAGGAAAATTGGTACAACTGTAGCTGGAAGATGACAGTTAAAAAATAGGGAAGCTACCCAAAAATAAGAAGTTGTAGATGTAGGAAGAATAACAGGGAGAATCTTTCTTCTAACATAAATTGTTCAACTCCCAGTCATAACGCATGCCTTGGGAGTTAAATATGTTATCCACAAGAAATCAGAGCAGGGAAATAGCAGATTACCTCTAGGAAGCCCTGCCAAGCCCTGGGTGGTAGAGGGAGGCTGGGCCTTTTGTTTAAACCCTGGCTGCAGTCCCTGGGTGGGAGGGTCAACATGGAGAAAAGAATCCCTGAGGACAATAGCAGTAAGAATTGGGCAGAGGTGTCAGAAAGGTCTTCCCTCCTGGATTACTGCCTAGCAGACATAAAGCCCTTTCAGGGAGACTGCCAAGAGCTTGGTACAAGTTGTGCACCACCTTGCCAGCCTCCAATCAACATTCACCAACTGCAAATCAAATTACAACATCTCTAAGTATAAAAATAGGATGCTACCTTGTGTCTTCATCTTGTTTATAGGCAAGGATCAAAAATAGCACAGACAAAAAACTCAGGCTTGCTTATCCTACTGCCCTGCTAGCAACTGTGTTTATACCTGGAGTCTCTCCAGGAGCACCTGGGGACAGATTTCCAGCTACTGCTTCCACAATGATCTCCATGTTCCCTGTGTCCTCTTCAGTGGCTGTGGCTTCTACCAACAGGCAGCCTGGGTCAGGAGGCAAAGGTGGAGGGTTCCCAGGACAGGGGCTATGGACAGGCTCTAGGATTCCATGGTTAGAGAGAGGTGGGGGGATCAGCAGTAGCTCAGGACACAGTCCATCCATCTCCCCAGTGCTGTTGGCTGGCTGTGAGTCCAACACGGTGTCCGTCATCATCACCAGTTTCTGTGCTGTGGCCTCTTATATGCTGATAAACCAACCAGAAGAAAAATCAAACAACATATAATTAGATATCTCACTTTCTTCCCAGTTGGGGTGGGTGCACAGCCCAATGCCTGCCCCAATTAGGCATGTCCTTGCATGGCAGCATGCCATACCTAGTTAACATGGACATTTTCTTTTTAAGACAATGTTTACCTGGGGAAGGAAATGGCAACCCACTCCAGTATTCTTGCCTGGAAAATCTCATGGACAGAGGAGCTTGGGGGGCTACAGTCCAGGGCATCGCAAAGAATTGGACACAACTTAGCAACTGAACAACAACAGCAACACACAATCAGACAGATTGTGATTTTTTTACTTTACAAAACTGTATTGGTTTTGCCATACATTGACATGAATCCGCCATGGGTGTACATGTGTTCCCCATCCTGAACGCCCCTCCCACCTCCCTCCCAGTCCCCATCCCACCAGCACCGAGGACCCTGTATCATGCATCGAACCTGGACTGGCGATTCATTTCACATGTGATAATTTACATGTTTCAATGCCATTCTCCCATATCATCTCGCCCTCGCCCTCTCCCACAGAGTCCAAAAGACTGTTCGATACATCTGTGTCTCTTTCGCTGTCTCGCATACAGGGTTATCATTACCATCTTTCTAACACATATATACGTGTTAGTATACTGTATCGTTACCATCTTACTAACACATATATATGTGTTAGTATACTGTATTGGTGTTTTTCTTTCTGGCTTATTTCATCTGTATAATAGGCTCCAGTTTCAGGAAATATCTCTTGACAGAAATGTGGCATAAAATGGAAAGTGAAGTGACCTAGCAATATGGAATATAGAGTTTTGTAAGAAATTAAAATTTGTGTATAGACTAATAGTTGCAAATATTCAAACAATAAAGTCTATGGCTAAAGGAGAAAAAAAAGAAGACAATGTTTAGAACAAAGGCATTAAAATGATAATAGTGGTCAATATAGCAACGAGACAAGAAATTGTGACCCATATACTAAACATTGTTTCTTGGAGCTAAGTGACCTTTGTCATATCAGTAAGCAATCTGGGTCTCAGTTTTCTTATCTGCAACAAAATTGGGTAGGGCCAAGCTATCAGGGATTCCCTGACAGCTCAGCTGGTAAAGACTCCACCTGCAATGCAGGACACCCCGGTTCAATTCTTGGGTTGGGAAGATTCACCAGAGAAGGGATAGGCTATCCACTCCAGTATTCTTGGGCTTCCCTTGTGGCTCAGTTGGTAAATAATCTGCCTGCAATGTGGGAGACCTGGTTTCGATCCCTGGGTAGGGATGATCCCCTGGAGAAGGGAAAGGCTACCCACTCCAGTATTCTGGCCTGGAGAATTCCATGGACTGTATAGTCCATGGGGTTGCAAACAGTCAGACACAACTGAGAGACTTTCACTTTCACTTTCAAGGGATCTCAGAGGTCCCTTCCCCTCTTAACATCTTAGGATCTCACTATTGCTTAGTTCACAGCCCTTCCTTCATGATCTGGCCCTGCTGCCCTCTCTAGATTCATCTCCCACCTCTCTCTGCAGAAGATCTCTGAGCCAGTGATTCAACTTTTCATTGATTTGCCCTTTCCCAGACTCACCACATTCTCTTCTGCTTCTATATACTATACATCTCTCAACTTGCTGGGCCTTCTCCCCTTTGTCATCTCTCTTGTCTGGCTAACCAACTCCTAACTATCTTTTAAGAATCTGTACAGGGACTTCCCTGGTAGTCCAGTAGCTAAGACTCGTGCTCCCAATGCAGGGGACCTTGGTCAGGGAACTAGATGCCACATACCACAACTAGGAGTTTGCATGCCACAAGTAAGATCAAAGATAACTCAGACCTGGAGCAGCCAAATAAATAAATGTCACTTTACTATGATGGCATCCTGACACGGTTCATCTAAGTTTCTGTCTCTAGGGTCCTCATGGCACTTCGTACATAGTTCTATCAGAAACATGTCACACTGCACTATTGTTTACTTGTCAGTCTCCCTCCCTAGACTTGGAGCTTTCTGAGTGGATTTTACGGGAAGTTATCACTTCACTGAACATAAATCACAACAGCCTATGCAAGTCAGACAAGGGATTCTAATGAAAAACTGTGATGCAGTGGTAAAGAATCTGCCTGCCAATGCAGGAGACGCAAGAGACATAGGTTTGATCCCTGCATCGGGAAGATCCCCCGGGGTAGGAAATGGCAACCTATTCCAGTATGCTTGCCTGGGAAATTTCAAGGACAGAGGAGCCTGATGGGCCACAGTCCATGTGGTCACAAAGAGTTGGACACGACTGAGCACACACTTACACACAGTTAAGAACTGAAGACAGAGATGCAAGGCTAGGCTTCTACTAAGATAACAAACCAGAGGCGCCTTATGTATAAAGTAACACACCTGGAGAAATTTCTCATTCATTGATTATGGACCTAATATTGAACATTGGAACTCTACTCAGAAGTGAATGTCAACTAAATTGCATATCCTGTTATGCTGCTGCTGCTGCTGCTGCTAAGTCGCTTCAGTCGTGTCCGACTCTGTGCGACCCCATAGACTGCAGCCCACCAGGCTCCCCTGTCCCTGGGATTCTCCAGGCAAGAGTACTGGAGTGGGGTGCCATTGCCTTCTCCATTGCTAAAATTAGTTTGCGCTAAGTAATTAGGAATTAAGGATGATAGTATAATCACTCCATGAAACTGAGGCATGAAGGTCAGGTAAGGGGCGCCTAGGGCTAGAAAATCATTTTGTGGGTAAGAATTCTGCAACTCAAAGACTCAGATTAGGGAAATTCAGAAGGTGGTAGAGCAGCGCACTTCCGCCCTCAGAGGGTTCTCTGGAAACCACAGACTCCACGTATCGCTGCTCTAAGGAATCTTCCAGCTCCAGTAATAATTGCCTTAACGGGGAGCCAAGGAGGAGGGGGTGTCGTCTAGACTGAGAACCGTCAGCCGCTGGAAGGCCGAGTGAGGTGGGACACAGATGGGCACAAGAGAAGAAATGAGGTTACCTTCGGGGCAGCGGTACCGAGGAAAAGAAAGGACACATTAAGGCAGAGAGAAGGCCTGGGGAAAGGGTGAGATCGGGTCTGGGGACCAAGGCACCCCATTTCCACTTGCCTGTGGGCTCTACTCACCGCGTGGCCTTGGGCAGACTGTAGTCCCCTCGCTTCCCGGGCCGTCAGCTTTCCTGTTTGTAAAGTGGAGGTGAAGACAGCCTCCACATCGTTGGGCGGGAGCGGGAATCACTATTGCCGGCAAACGGGAAAATCGTTTTGTAACCTGCAAGGCTAAGGAGGGAGCATCGTCATGCTTACTGTCCTAAGGAGAGGCAGCGTGTAACCGGGTGGGGTCCACAGCAATGACGCCGGGGTTGCTGATCTGATGCGCCGGGGCCTCGCTCGTCGCCGCGCTCCCTTCTGCACTTCTCCCGAGCGTTCCCATGGCCCAGGCCTATCCCTCATTCTGCGGTTTGAGAAACTTTTGCCTCCGGCCTGCTCCGCCCGCACTCCCTATTAGTTCCCGCCCCGCAGCCTCCAGCTTACCTCCGGCCCTAAGGCGGGCAGGAGCCTCATCTCTATGGTCGTCCAGCGGCTGGAGTGGCCTCCCGGGACGCTCTTTGTGCGACCGCCTCCGGCCCAGAAGCCTCTAGGACCGCGGCATATGGAGGCCGCTCTCTCTTTCCTTGTGAGGCTGGTGGAATACTCTCTCTATGGTTCTTCCTATCGTTTCCCCCCGCCCCCACCTCCTCTCGCCCTGAAGCCCGAAGAGTACCATCGAGAGTTGTGGAGCAGAGTGGTGTGGCCGTCTCGGTGGGTGTGACGGGAAGTAGATGAAAGAATTCAGGGGCGAAGCCAAGTGGAGAGTGCCCAAAGAGCCGAGGGGTGAAACCATCGAGAGGAAGGGCCAGAGAGTCATGGCGGTAAGGGGGAGGAGTGACTGATTGCTGCAAACCACGCTGCTGGAGGCACGAGCTGGGGTGTGGAGGGGGTTCGGGAGGAGGCTTCTGGGCGTCCGACAAGGACCAGGAGCTGAAAGGGCTTTGTCTGTGGCCTTCCACGCATAGGAATTTTGGAATTCTGGATCCTGTTCTGAGCTTCAGCAGAGTTCACTGCTGTCAGTTCACCGCACTGCGTGCCGGCATAAAGCAAACCGGCGGGGGGTCGGGTGAAGTGTGCTAGAAACGATTTGACCTCCTACCCCTTTTGGGATCTTACAGCCTAGAATCAGGCCCAGTCACATTTTATTGCGGGGCGGGGAGTGAAATTCGGGGGAATCTCCGTGGAAAAGGTAGCAGATGGGCGGGATTTGAACTCTATAGAGATTGAGGGAAATAAAATGGGCATTCCGAGTCAAGGAGGAAGGAGGCTTGTATATTTGTTCAACAGAGAATATTGGGAACTAAGCCATTAAAGGTACGTGGGCCCCGTGTTGTGGTGGCAGAGGAGTTTTCACCTAATTCAGGGACCTGTTGAGAGCCAGTCATTGGAGGTGTTGGAATAGGGAAACTAATGGCATTGAAGCAGAGCCTTATGAAGAACACTCTCGACCCCTGTAGAGCAGTTTGGTGAAGCATGACCAAAGTGGAGATCCACTAAGATGCCACTTCAAGAATTAAAATTAATTTCGAAGAGACAGTTTAGATGGGAGGTAATAAAAGGGCTAACAGGACATTAGAATGTAAAGTAGATGAAAGGATACCTGAAAGACATGATACGTGATAGCAAGGCATGAGGATATTGACAGATTGACAGAAGAGAGTAACTTCCCTGCTCATTCTGGCCAGTGGGCCCCTGTCTCAACTGATCCCAGGGACCACAAAAATGCTGTCCATCTATTATCCTGAAGTCGGTTATATCATTCAGTCAGGTTTAAGGAATTCCAGAATAGTGTCTGGCAGGACACAGGTATGAAACAGGATAATGAAAGGCAAAATGGGCCAAGTGGCTCAGTCTCACCCCTTGGGTCCAACACCAGCCCCACCTCATGAAGGGAGGGTATTGAAGGACGTTGTAATACTGACCTGTCATTCCTCTCCCAGCTTCTGTGGGGCGCGAGAGGAATTTGAGTCCTTTTTTAAAACTAATTAGTGCTTTATCCCATCTCTACTGCTCCCCATCTCCAGGTCTTGAAAATGCCTCGGGGCCCGTGAGGTTCAGTGTTTTCCTTTCAAGATGCCCCTCTCAGACTTTGTTCTGGCCCTGAAGGACAATCCCTACTTTGGGGCTGGATTTGGGCTGGTGGGTGTGGGCACTGCCCTGGCCCTGGCCCGGAAGGGCGCCCAACTGGGCTTGGTGGCATTCCGGCGCCATTACATGATCACACTGGAAGTCCCAGCTCGAGACCGGAGCTACGCCTGGTTGCTTAGCTGGCTCACCCGCCACAGTACCCGAACTCAGCACCTCAGCGTTGAGACGACGTACCTTCAGCATGAGAGTGGCCGCATCTCCACTAAGTTTGAATTTGTCCCCAGCCCTGGAAACCACTTTATCTGGTAAGGCTGGAAGCCAGAGAGGGCTCTGAGAGTGGAAAAGAATGAGAGGAGGTGGACTTGACCTGTTTGTTCACCTCATTTTGCTCATTCTTATTCAGGTATCAGGGGAAATGGATCCGGGTGGAACGGAGCCGAGAGATGCAGATGATAGACCTGCAGACGGGGACTCCTTGGGAATCTGTCACCTTCACGGCTCTGGGCACCGATCGAAAAGTTTTCTTCAATATCCTGGAGGAAGGTGTGGGATGGCACAGACGGCATTTTTGGGGGTGGGGTGGGGGTGGCAGTTGCAGGGATGGAGTATTTGACATCAAAGGAAGAGAAGCTTGGAGAGGCGTAATAGGAGGATCTGGGCCCATGGAGCAGGGCCTGGGGACTGTTTGGGCACAGCTCTGCCTAGTAGCATGGCAAAGGGTAGTTATGAGTTTTGTCTCATCTTCCCCCTCCCAGCTCGAGAGCTAGCCCTGCAGCAGGAAGAAGGGAAGACAGTGATGTACACTGCTGTGGGCTCTGAATGGCGCCCCTTTGGCTATCCACGCCGCCGCCGGCCACTGAATTCTGTGGTTCTCGAACAGGGTGTGACTGAACGAATTGTCAGAGACATCCGGGAATTCATTGATAACCCCAAGTGGTACATTGACAGAGGTGAGAAGCAGCTGAGGTCTTGGTGGCCAGGTGGGGCAAATATAAAGCTCTATCCTCATTCCCATAGATGAAAGGGAAAGAAAGGTTGCCTGAAAGGAATGATTGCTTCCAATGCCAAGGCCATCAGGCCTCCAGGGAGCAGGGTTGGGGATCAATGTGGACATCTAGGGCAGAGTACATGATTCATTTGCCTTGACGATCATCCTGGCTGTATTCCTAGGCATTCCCTACAGACGTGGCTACCTACTCTATGGGCCCCCTGGTTGTGGAAAGAGCAGTTTTATGTGAGTAGAGTCAAACTTATCTTAACCCTCAAATTAGAGAGAAATTGGGCTGGTGGGGTTGGAAAGGGAAATAAATGTGGGGAACAGGAAAACATGAGACACATGGAGCACTACTGTGAGGTGGTGGAAGGATTAGGCCTCAGATTCAAAGCTAGTACTGGGAGGAACAAGCAGTTGGACCCAAGGACCAGTTCCCAGCTTGCCAATTACCTGTCACCCCTCCATAGCACAGCCCTGGCTGGGGAACTGCAACACAGCATCTGCCTGCTGAGTCTCACGGACTCCAGCCTCTCAGATGACCGGCTCAACCACCTGCTGAGCGTGGCCCCACAGCAGAGCCTGGTGCTCTTGGAGGACGTGGATGCTGCCTTTCTCAGTCGAGACCTGGCCGCCGAGAGTAAGTGAGGGGGTGTTCACGGCACGGGGCGGGGGGAGAGAGGGTATTTCTCAATGAGGAACAGTGGAATAAAGGAGAAATCCAGAGAGCAGGTGGAGGATACCTGGGTTAGCAATCAGAGTCCACTGGAGACATGGATAAGTAGGGGGCACGGTAAGCAGGGAGCAGAGAGGGGTGCTAATTTGAAGTAGGGCTGTGATCACTCATGCTTCCTCTATGCCTTCCTCCAGACCCAATAAAGTACCAGGGTCTAGGCCGGCTCACCTTCAGTGGCCTGCTCAACGCCCTGGACGGTGTGGCTTCCACCGAAGCTCGCATAGTATTCATGACCACCAACCACATCGACAGGTAAGGAGTGAGGTACTCAGATCTGGAGGCGAGACTCCATCCCCCTCAGCCTCTCTGGAGGATCAGGAGGTTCGGAGGAACCATTTTGGGGGTGCCAGTGGCACTGCTGCTCACGACTGCTTTCGCTGCCTCTCTTTTTAGGCTCGACCCTGCCCTGATACGCCCCGGGCGAGTAGACATGAAGGAGTACGTGGGCCACTGCTCACGCTGGCAGCTGACCCAGATGTTCCAGAGGTTCTACCCAGGGCAAGCAACTTCCCTGGCTGAGAACTTTGCAGACCGTGTCCTTCAAGCTACAACACAGATCAGTCCTGCCCAGGTGCAGGGCTACTTCATGCTGTATAAAAATGACCCTGCAGGGGCCATTCAGAATGCAGAATCTCTGAGGAGGTGACAACTGGGCTGTGCCCAGCTTTCTTCTCCAGGAGATCAATAAACACCTGCCAAGCTACTTTAGTGTCTGACTTCCCTCCTACCCCGCCATATTGGCACTTGAATAAAATCCTGGGGCTGTAAACATAGATGCCTCCAGAGACCCTCAGGTATCCACGTATACAAATGCTAGGGACGTAGCCTGCCTAAGACAAGGTGGGAAGAAGAGAGACTGTAGTAAACAGGAAAGTACTATCCTCTACCTAAAGGTATTCAGATACATATAGACAGAGAAATGTGGCTGCATGCACAGTGGCTTATGTAGCAGGGTGGGGCCTGCATATTCTTAAATGTTGGCCTCTTCTGGTTTTCCTTGGAACCCACTATTCTAGCTGAGATGTCAGACTCTTCCTTTATCCAGACCTCAATCTCTTGGGAGAAGAGATTTCAGAACAAAATTGGGGCTACTCGGGCATGCTCGTCTTCCTGGAAATTTAGAAAGAGCCACACTTCACGGTTAGGCACTGGTGAGTAAGGAAAGCCAAACAAGGCCAATCTCTTTATTACCCATTCCCGACCCAATTCCCTGTCCCCCCACAGTACTGCTAGGAACCATCCTCTGACTCGAGGCTCACAGGTTCTCTTCGAGGACCAGGCCGGTAGGCTCCCCGACCCCGAGGCAGGCGGGGATAGGAAGAAGCTGGTGTCCGATTCTTGGCGCGTTCCCAGTGGGCACAGTCCCGAGTCCTGCGGGGTGGGGGACCCTGCCATTCGCCGGGCCCCTTATCTTGGGGAGGACCTTTACCCCCTTGGTTATGAGACTCTGGCTTTAGGTCCATGGACTCCTTGAGGGGCCCCTCAGGAGACTGCAGTTTCTGGGTGTCACTGGTACCTTTGAGGGTATTGCACTCCCCTCCTTTCAGGTGCCTCCGTTCAGGCTGTCTCCATGGGCCTCGACTGGCCCGGCGGGGATCGAGCACAGCTTTCTGGGTCTCGCCCAGCTTTGGCAGATGTGGCCCAGCCCCTGGAGTCTTCTCACATGTGTACTGGGAGGCCAGAGGCAGAGAAACTGACAGGGCAGTGTGAGTAGCTGATGTGGTGGATGGTTCGGTGGCAAGGGTGCTGGGCTGGTGGGATCCTCTGGAGACATCTATAGCTGACTCGGGTTCCAAAGGGGCAGGAGGCTAGGAGGAAGTAAGTAGAGACAGTGATGGAGATATAGTTCCTTAGAGCAGGGAACTGCAGGACCCTTGCCCAGAGTCCAAGCTGACCGCCATCAGCCTAGACCTCCCAGGGTAGAGCAAAGCTCACCCATGGGCCATGGCAGGGGGTTGCTGGTTAGGAAGGTAGCTGTCATCAAGGGAGGAGAGGGAAACTCTTCTCTCACCTGCTGAAGGCTGATGAAATACCGGTTACGCTCAGCCTCAAGGTCGATGATGCCCCCCCTCTCCTGCTGTCTCTGGTACAGCCTCTTGCGCTCTTCTTGCTGGCGCAAGCTCTCTGCATCAGGCTGGTACAGCTCCTGGAGGAAAAGGAGGAGAGTGGAACAAAGGGAAGAATAAACAGAAAGCAGACCTGAAATCCCTGCTCTTCCAGACTGCCTCAGGAGATGGGCTCAGGGTTCTTGGTTTTAACCCTTGGATTAGGCTCATTAGAGGGCTTCCCTCATAGCTCAGTTGGTAAAGAATCAGCCTGCAACGCAGGAGACCCCAGTTCAATTCATGGCTCGGGAAGATCTGCTGGAGAAGGGATAGGCTACCCACTCCAGTATTCTGGGTTGGAGAATTCCATGGACTGTATAGTCCATGGGGTCGCAAAGAGTCAGACATGACTGAGAAGTTGTGATGGAGAAGACTTAGAGTAGTGCAGCCATGAAATTAAAAGACGCTTACTCCTTGGAAGAAAAATGACCAACCTAGAGAGCATATTAAAAAGCAGAGACATTACTTTGCCAACAAAGGTCCATCTAGTCAAGGTGATGGTTTTTTCAGTAGTCATGTATGGATGTGAGAGTTGGACTATAAAGAAAGCTCAGTGCTAAAGAACTGATGCTTTTGAACTGTGGTGTTGGAGGACTCTTGAGAGTCCCTTGGACTGCAAGAAGATCGAACCAGTCCATCCTAAAGCTCAGTCCTGAGTGTTCATTGGAAGGACTGATGCTGAAACTGAAACTCCAATACTTTGGCCACCTGATGCGAACAGCTGACTCATTTGAAAAGACCCTGATTCTGGGAAAGATTGAAGGTGGGAGGAGAAAGGGACGACATAGGATGAGATGATTGGATGGCGTCACCAACTCAATGGACATGAATTTGGGTAAACTCCAGGAGTTGGTGATGGACAGGGAGGCCTGGCGTGCTGCAGTCCATGGGGTCACAAAGAGTCAGACGTGACTGAGCGACTGAACTGATTAGGCTCATTTGGAATAAACTTTAGATTTCTGCTGGGGGCCACGGCTTTGCAGAGGGGGCCCAGGCAGCTTAAGCCCAATTCCTGAAGTCCCATTCGAAGCAGACAAGATGCCATTGATCTTGATTTAGACTACAAGAGAGTTCTCTTACCATGGGCTGCTGGGGTTCAGGGGCTGCTTTCAGGGAGGCAAGATCGTACACGAGTGGCTCTCTGCACACTGGGCACTGCACACCAACGGCCTTCTGAAAAGAGAGGTGAAATCACACCCCAGCTTCCCAGCCCAAAGCACTCGCTAGCTGGCCAGCCTCAACTGCAGAGAGTTGGGACAAAGGGGCATGGGCCCACCCACGCAGCAGTGAGAGGGCACAGAGCGGGGGCTGCCAAGCTAGAGGTCTGAGAACCTTCTGAAACCACATGCAATATGATTACACAGATATAATGATGCCCTTTTTCCTGGACAGAGGTGAACTTTCATTCATCTCAAAGGTACCTATGACCCTGAAAAGGCTAAGGCGGCCCTGGAATGGAGGGATAGAAAGGCTGTGAGTCATGTAAACAGGGGTGAGGAGTCGACCTGTTCGGGTGCAGCATGCTGCCGTTCCTGCTCTCGCTCCCGTCCCTGGGCCTGCAGCTCATGCTCCATGTGCTGGATGTACCGAGCCAGGCAGTGGCAGTGGAAGTAGTGGTAACAGGGTGTTTTGGTAAAGGCCTCCTTCTCCTGGAAGGAGGGTGGAGGGGGGACACTGTCAGCACTCTCCCCCCTGAGCCCCTGTGTCTGTCACCTGCAGACCCCCAGGTCCCAAGAGAGTAACCCACCTGGAAACCATAGAGGCAGATGACGCACTGGCCATGGGGGATGTTGTTATCTGTGAGAATTTCCTTCCCTTTCTGAGAGGAGAGAAAAAGCTGTTCAAATAGGGAGGCAGGGGCCGTAACTGTGAACGAAGCTTGTCAAGCTATTCCCAGGAGTGACTGGCAGGGCTGTCTCTCATGGGGCCAGTTTATCTCGTGGTCATGCATTTCAGTCTTGGTGATCATTTCTGCTTAGAATCAATCCTTCCCTATGTGCCACTCCTCCCCTGCAAATCTACCTAGCTCCAAAATCCAATTTAATTGTTTTTCCACTAAGTCACTTGAAATACTGGGGATGAAAATAAAAACTTAGAAAAAAAAGTGTTCAGTTAAAACTCACATCTTCTGGGAAGCCTTTCTTTAAGTATCTCTCCCTCAATGGGCCTGTTGTGGAGTCAGCTTTCAGAAAGAAAGTGAAGGCATGGACACCCCAAACGGACAGAGAACTGGAAAGGCAGCAAGCTATGAAATACACATGCGCACTGTCACTTGGATAGCGACTACTCTGGAATTCCACAAAGTTCAAAGCTGCATCGTGGAGGCTGATTCAGAAATGCTACAGTGCTCCATGCCCATTCTGACTCTAGGCCACCCACCTTCATTCTTTTATGAACATTTTCCTTAAAAATTGAAAGCAGAGGAAAATAAGGCTGCATTTGTGTTTCTGATCTCAAACAAAAGTTAGCTGTGTATATTAACTTGTAGCTCGAGGCATAATTTCATCTGGGTTGTTTCCTTCATTAGGGTACAAACTCTGAGGAAAAGAACCAAGACTCTTTCTATTCAGCTCCACTGGCAGACTACCAGAGATCTCTTCAAGAAAAGTAGAGATATCAAGGGAACATTTCATGGAAAGATGGGCACAATAAAGGACAGAAATGGTATGGACCTAACAGCAGCAGAAGATATTAAGAAGAGGTGGCAAAAATACACAGAATTATACAAAAAAGATCTTCATGACCCAGATAATCACAATGGTGTGATCACTCACCTAGAGCCAGATATCCTGGAATGCAAAGTCAAGTGGGCCTTAGGAAGCATCACCACGAACAAAGCTAGTGGAGGTGATGGAATTCCAGTTAAGCTATTTCAAATCCTAAAAGATGATGCTGTCAAAGTGCTGCACTCAATATGCCAGCAAATTTGGAAAACTCAGCAGTGGCAACACGACTGGAAAAGGTCAGTTTTCATTCCAATCCCTAAGAAAGGCAATGTCAAAGAACACTCAAACTACCGCACAATTGCACTCATCTCATGCACTAGAAAAGTAATGCTCAAAATCCTCCAAGCCAGGCTTCAACAGTACATGAACTGTGAACTTCCAGATGTTCAAGCTGGTTTTAGAAAAGGCAGAGGAACCAGAGATCAAATTGCCAACATCTGTTGGATCATCGAAAAAGCAAGAGTTCCAGAAAAACACCTACTGCTTTGTTGACTATGCCAAAGCCTTTGACTGTGTGGATCACAATAAACTGTGGAAAATTCTTCAAGAGATGGGAATACCAGACCACCTGACCTACCTCCTGAGAAATCTGTATGCAGGTCAGGAAGCAACAGTTAGAACTGGACATGGAACAGACTGGTTCCAAATTGGGAAAGGAGTACGTCAAGGCTGTGTATTATCACCCTGCTTATTTAACTTTATGCAGAGTACATCATGAGAAACGCTGGGCTGGATGAAGCACAAGCTGGAATCAAGATTGCTGGGAGAAATATCAATAACCTCAGATATGCAGATGACACCACCCTTATGGCAGAAAGTGAAAAGGAACTAAAGAGCTTCTTGATGAAAGTGAAAGAGGAGAGTGAAAAAGTTAGCTTAAAACTCAACATTCAGAAAACTAAAATCAGGGCATCTGGTCCCATCACTTCATGGCAAATAGATGGGGAAGCAATGGAAACAGAGACAGACTTAATTTTTTGGGGGTCCAAAATCACTGCAGATGGTGACCATAGCCATGAAATTAAAAGATGCTTGCTCCTTGGAAGAAAAGTTATGACTAACCTATATAGCATATTAAAACGTAGAGATATTACTTTGCCAACAAAGGTCCATCTAGCCAAAGCTATGGTTTTTCCAGTAGTCATGGATGGATGTGAGAGTTGGACTGTGAAGAAAGCTGAGCACCGAAGAATTGATGCTTTTGAACTGTGGTGTTGGAGAAGACTCTTGAGAGTCCCTTGGACTGCAAGGAGATCCAACCAGTCCATCCTAAAGGAAATCAGTCCTGAATATTCATTCGAAGGACTGATACTGAAGATTAGCTCCAATACTTTGGCCACCTGATGCGAAGAACTGACTCAGTGGAAAAGACCCTCATGCTGGGAAAGATTGAAGGCAGGAGGAGAAGGGGATGATAGAGGAGGAAATGGTTGGATGGCATCACTGATTCAATGGACATGAGTTTGAGTAAGATCCGGGAGTTGGTGATGGACAGGGAGGCCTGGTGTGCTGCAGTCCATGGGGTTGCAAAGAGTCAGATGTGACTAAGCAACTGAACTGAACTGAAATGGCAGACTACTCTTCAAATGTTCATTTATGGCTAGACCCTCCAGGCAAGATCTCTAGCTACTATCAGTTGCCAATGCCAGGAGAACAAGAAACACACTCTTGGTGAAGCATGAAAAATACAAGTTAAAGAGAAAAAATAATTTTGTCAAGATGCTGGTACACCCGTGGTGGATTCATGTCAATGTATGGCAAAACCAATACAATATTGTAAAGTAAAAAAAAAAAGATGCTGGAATAGGCAACTTGGGGAAGCTACAATGCTGTCTTTTGGGGAGATTTTTTGAAACAGAAGACAGTCTCATCTTTCTGGATCAGTTTTGGCCTTACTCAAACAAGAACTAAATGAATGTCTCCAAACATATTTAAGATTCTAGGCTCAAAACCTCTGTTGAGAGACACTGCTGTAGCTGGAAGGGAAGGACATTTCCGCAGGCTAGCACATCTCTTACCTCGATGAGTTCATAGAGCATGGCAGTACCCAGTCCAGCCTCAGCCACGTGACTTAGCGCCTGTGAGATCCTGGCGGGAGAGGGCAAAGCAAACATAAGGCTGCCCTTTCCACTCCAGACTGAGTTGTTTCCCACATTTTCCCTGCTCTGACTAGCCCGACTCACTTGTGGATCTGTTCATCTGAGAGTCCTCGGGGGTTACGGATAGAGATCTGTGGCACCTCATGGGGATACTAGAGGGAGAAAATAACATGTTACTGCTAAAGCCCTCTACCCCAAGGCCTCTCCCTTCCTCCCGTTGCTGCCATAGAGGCCTCACCTGTGTTGGAACCTGAAGCACCAAAGTGAAGCAGACATACTGGGAATCCTGGTCCTCTGCAGTGGCAGGGTGCAGGGTGATGTAGATTTCCCATGGTGATGACCTGCAGGTGGATGAAGTGGAGACCTGGGATGTGACTGTGCAGGGGCTTGATGAGAAGAGAGTGAAGTGGGCAGAAGAAGTGAGCTTCAGGCTCGCTCTTTTGGGGTGATTAAAGGAACAGTGTTTGTCTATATGACAGAAATATTTTTGAATCAAGGCTCACAGATACTGCATGGAATCCTCTTATTACCAAGGGGACTCCTGCCCATCTCCAGTTGAACACGTACCTGCCATTTCCTTTAACCACCTGTAGTTCGTCCAAGTAGATAGACTCTAACACTTCAACTTCAGAGGGAAGGACCCTAGAGAGACCAGGGGAGATTGACTTACTGTTACAACTCTTCATATTAAGTCCTACTAAGGTCAAAAAAGGCTGGCTTTGTAGAAAAATGGCCATCTGTCTGAGTGTATTCTCTTGCTGACCTCCATAAAAATTCAGGAAATGTTTGTCAAGTGGCCAGGTAGAAGCATGGGAATCAGTGTTTTAGAGATCATTTCTGCCAACAGATGAGCAAACAGATTCCCAAAAAGATGAAAAGGCTAGCCCAAATCTCAAGACTTAATGGAGGCAGAATTGGGACCAGAGCGGTTTCCAGCTGCCTGTTTTAAGTTTCATTGCACTGTTGGCTGTTTGTTAGTGGCCATCTCCCTGACCCAGAAATATGACATTCATTGATTAGCATTAAAGTTACCAATACCACTTCTGGCTTTCCTTACACCAGTGTTCATCATGGATCCCAGCATCTACACACACTGCCAATACCAGTCATTGCAAACCTCCTCAAAGGAGATACCAACTTGAACAGAACAGATCTATGTGCTGTAAAGGCTGTGCTGCAATGGAAGAGCCATCAGCCTTGGAATGAGGAACAGGTACCAATCACTTACCAGCTATGTGATCTGAGTAGGCTCTTTTATCTGTCAGCCTGAATTACCCCGTCTGCCACATATAGATACCATCACCCACTCCAGGGTTATCATAAGGATGAAAGGTGATTTGTTTATGTGAAGTGCCTAACAGTATTCTGACTATACTAGTTAGTCTATGTCCCCTTTTTTTCCTGTTTGTGTATAACCTTTTCCCATAAAAGGAAAGACAGAGGGATGTAGTTAATATATTTATGGTCCCTGTTGTCTGACTGATCTAGCTCAACCTGCCCAGGTCAGGATCCTGTGGTCCTGATGTAAATCAGAAGACACACGTTTCCTTAAAAGAAACAGGAGATGTAATGCCACTGAAGATGAGTGGCTGGCTAGAGGGCACCGCTTTACCCAGATAATATGTGGAAAGATACATGTTTGGTTTGCTTTCTCATACTTATATCTTATCCCTTCTTCACTAAGAACAGAGTTGCCCTAGCTTGATATATGTGTGTGTGTGTGTGTCTGTGTGTATACAGAGAAAGATTGATTCTCAAAACTTTAAAAGTCTTTTTAAGTCTTAAGCAGACAATATATAAAATAGATAATGTAGGTAACAGTTGAGTAGTTCCAGCTGGCAAGAGAGTCAGAATGTTAGAGCACCACAGACTAGCTGTACAGTCAGTACTGCGCTTGTCATGGCACAAAGTGTCCCCTTAGAATCTTAAAGTCCCCCTGAATAAGTTGTAAACTACATCTAGGAGGTCTCAAAAAAGGCTAGCACTGGCTGGGCTCCCTGAACCAACGAAACACTGAGGTACAGCCTCCATCAAGAGGTCCTTCAATACTTCACACACCCTACCTGTGACTTGGGTTCTGGATGTGAGATACGGGATGGGACGGTGGTAAGATGGTGACAGATAAAAAGGGAAAGGGGAACTGTAAAATGCCCTAGAACTAAGAACTAAGTTTTGGAATCAGATAACCTGGATTCCTAGTGATTACTATGTACCTTTTGGCAAATCATTTAATCTCTTCAGGTCAAGTCGTCTCAGGTGCTATACCACAGAGTTGCTAATGAAAAAGAGGCTTCTGTATGTTACAAACCAATCTTGATTCTCTCAGCTATTCTGAGGTGGATGACACACCCACTTTTTTAACATTTAAGGACACTGACTCACAGAAGCTAGGTGGCCTGGTCAGCATCACATAGCTAATAAAATGTGAAGTGAATTCATATTTATTTCCAAACCCCAGAGTCCTCCCAGGTTCTGGTCCCCTTGTTAAGAATGTTTAAGAGAAGGACTAGGAGAGCTTTTGTGAGGTGTAAAGCTTTATTCAGACAACAGTCCTCATTAATGCTATCGGTAAGGGAGACGGCTGAGGCTGAGGAAAGCCTCAGCGAAATAGACTGATTCAAGGGGAATGAGGAACGGGGGTGCTGACTGGAGGATATCGGTTCCGGGGATAAGGGATGGGGGAGAGATTTGATAAACTGGCATTCCCCCGCACCGGGACCCTGAGCAAATCCACTTCAGATAAAGAAAATGGGACGGGGTGAAGTCGGATGATCGAACCAGATAAGGCGCGGCCTGAACTGGCCAGGCCGGCGCTGATGCGGTCTCCCGGTCAGACAAGCGCCCCTCCACCACCCGCCCGCTCCTCAGCCCAGAACTCTCTTAAGTAGAAATGTCAGCGTCTCTAACATCCCTCATCCCTCGCCCCGCCACACACGCCCGCCGTACGGACCATCCGCGGCTGCCGCTAGTCCCCTGGACCGGATTCAGGCGGTCAGCCAAAGCCCATGCCCCCAAAGTTACCAGTCCTCATCCCCTGCAGCTACCGACGCAGACACCGCCATGTCTTCTGCAGCCCGCAGCCGGAACCGGAAATACTCTTCGCGCAGTCGGAGGCGGCGAGTTAAACAGGGGAGGGAGGGTGGCTAGCGGCCGTTTCTAGGCAACCGCCGAGTCCGGGTCCTTAGACGGTCCTGATGGCCAAGGGACGGTTCGGAAGTGCCCTTAGGAAGTGCCTATGGGCGGCCCACTGTCTCGCCCACACCCCTGAACCTCTTTGTTCTCCGAACCTCTGACCAGTTCTACCGAGTAAAATTGGTAACAGTGTGAGTCTAAAGAGACCGGCAGTGGGGGTGGAGAAGAACGCTAACTCAGGCAAAGTACGAAGGCAGCCAGAAGGGGCGGAGCTGAAGGCCAGGGCCGGCGTCCCTCGGCCTGAGGAGCTTGAAGCTCCTAGGCTGGGGGTAAGAGAGGGGCTCCTGTCCGCTGAGCGCGCGGGGTGAGGGTGCTGAAGAGGGTGGCAGTGGCAGGAACTTTGGGGTGGCTGGAAGGGGCGGGGTCCGTGGGCGAGGCTGGACGGAGGGGGCGGGGTCGGGGGGGGCGTGAGGCTGAGTAAGGGGGCGGGGCCGAGGGGAGAGGCCGAGTGAAGGGGGCTAGGGTCGGGCGGGCTAGGCTGGGTGGACGGGGAATGGGTCTCGGGGTTGGGTGGGAACGAGGTTTGGTTGGGGGGCAGCAGGAGAAAAGGAAAAACTACAGGAGGCGCTCTGCTTCAAGATAACATCTTTTCATCCACTACACCCTACCTTGTTTATGAGACCTGGATTGTTACGAAAAAAAAAAAGAAAAGGCAAGCCGGCTAACGTTAACCTTTCTTCCGTGCCCGAGCCAGGCCTCCCAGATGTGTGGAACTGTCCCTGGAGCTGACCATCTCTACTTCCTTCCTTCAGAGTGATCCTGAAATCTCTGTCATGGAAAAGTACCACGTATTGGAGATGATTGGAGAAGGCTCTTTTGGGAGGGTGTACAAGGGTCGAAGAAAATACAGTGCTCAGGTGGTGAACAAGGAGGGACATCTCTTGGGTGGGATTCCACACTCTGAACCCCAGTGGAGTATGGGACCAGAGCAGTGACCTGTGTTCCTAAGACACTGACTCCTTCATACTTATGGAATATGAGCTCTGAAATTGGCTTACTTGGGTTCAGATCATAGCTCCACCACTTTGTAGTTTTAGAACTATAGACAAGTTACTCAACCTTTCTTCTGTCTCAGTTTTCTCATCTATAGAATGAAATTAAGAACAGTGTCTGAGTGATGGGGTTTGAGGATTAAGTGTGATGTCACACTGAATCACTTGACACAATGTTTGGTACCTAGCAAACAACAAATTATTGTTATGAGTAGTAGTAGTATCTGGGGCTTCCTGGGTGGCTCAGACTGTAAAGAATCTGTCTGCAGTGTGGGGACCCAGGTTCAATCCCTGGTTTGAGATCTGGAGAAGGGAATGGCAGCCCACTCCAGTATTCCTGCCTGGGAAATCCCATGGACAGAGGAGCCTTGTGGGCCACAGTCCATGGGGTCTCAAAGAGTCAGACATGACAGAGCAACTAACACTTCCACTTACCATATAGGAAGGGATAAACCACTTGAGCTCTATTCTACCCTCTTAATTTTTCCTTTCTTCCCTTTCTCCTAAATCCCTTAAACTTTGAGTTCTTTATCCAGATCAGAACACCTCTCCCAGAATCCACCAAAAGGATCTAACTGACAAAGGCAGTTTCCTCCTAGGGCAAGAGGCAGGGGAAGCCTGGGTAAGGTCAGTTGGAGGCTACCCATGGAGGGTACCATGGGTAAGGTGGATTGGGAGACTAGCAAAGTACAGGGAGAATTGTTCTCAGACAATCTAAAGCCAGCTCCAGAGCCCTGGTGCTAATGTTTCAATAGTGCAATTAGGCCTTGACTCTTGACTTTACCACTGACAGGTGGTGGCCCTGAAGTTCATTCCAAAACTGGGACGCTCAGAGAAGGAGCTGAGGAATCTGCAACGGGAGATTGAAATCATGCGGGGTTTGCGGCACCCCAACATTGTGCATATGCTTGATAGCTTTGAGACTGACAAAGAGGTGTGCTTTGGTTTGGGGGGTCACTTCTCCCCAAGAGGAAGGGTCCCAGGAATTTCCCAGCCTCAAAATGCATACATTTGGAGCCATCAGCAGCACTGCCTATTCCCCGCAGGTGGTGGTGGTGACAGACTATGCTGAAGGAGAGCTCTTTCAGATCCTCGAAGATGACGGAAAACTTCCAGAAGACCAGGTATTCCCGGCTCAAACTTCTCCCGCCCCTGACCTCTCCTCAGGTTAAGAACTGTAGGGAGAGCTGAGGGTGCAGAGAGTCTCTATTCTGAAATCTCCTGAGTAAAATATAAGAGTCTGTGTGTATATGGAGGCAATGTGGTATGACAGTAAGGTATGTGAAAACTGGAACCCAAGTTCTCTGAATACAGAGATTAGGTCTGACACTTTCTAGCTGGGTCTTCTTTGGCAAATTAGTTTAGCCTCTCTTTACTCAGTTTCCTCATTTTAAAATGGAAATAATAATAATGTCTACCTCGTAAGGCATTAATGGGAAGATCAATGAGTTGATTCATGTAAAGTGTTTGAAAGAGTACCTGACACACACTATTCAATAGTTAGCTATTATTTTAGGGAGCTAATATTCCTGTTGTTAGGCACCTTTAGGAAAGAAGTCCAGGTGTGGTGGTACCAGAGAGACAGGAAGGGATAAGAGTTGTGGTTAAGGCAGGATTCACCACCAAGACACAGTAGTTAGCAGTAGGTTGAACACATTCTCCAGCCATATTCATTCCAGGGATTTTTGTGTACTCTGGCAAGTAGGCCCCCATCAGGACTTCCTGTCACAGCATCCTGCTTCCTTCCAAACAACCATCATTATTTGTAAGTCATCACCTTGTTTATTTTGTCTGTCTTATTTGTTTGGCTACAGCTCTTGGGAACAGGGACTTTGTTTTATGTAATAACAGTTAATATATATGAATATATAATTCATATAATATATGTGAATGCTTACTAAGTTCCAGGCACCATTCTGAGTGTTCCATCACTTTACATGCTTGAACTCATTTGAATCCTCACAATGATCCTATGAGACAAGTAAAATCATTATTGTTGCCTTATCAATAGATGATGAATCTGTGAGGCACCAGAAAACAAATGAATAAACAAATGAAATACAAGAACTAAGAAAGATATGGTGTGATGCTCTGGAAGAAAGGGAGGGAAGAGAAGGTCATGTCTACAGAACTATTAGGGTGGAGTCCTTGGGCTCCTTCCTTTAACCTTTCCTTTCTTCCTCCCACCTGACTGTTTGACCTGTAGGTTCAGGCCATTGCTGCCCAGTTGGTGTCAGCCCTGTACTACCTGCATTCCCACCGTATCCTCCACCGAGACATGAAGCCTCAGAACATCCTTCTTGCCAAGGGTGGTGGTATCAAGCTCTGTGACTTTGGGTGAGGAGCCTGACCTTGTGTCGCCACTTCTGGTTTTGCAGGGAGCCGTGTACTGTATGCTTGACTTCCCTGGGCCTCCTTTTAGAACCTGGGCTGGAGAATGGGATTCCTGCTGGGTCTTTTAGAAGGCATTCTCTCTGTTCAGGTTGGGGCGATCTCACACAGTAATAGCTAGCAGTGAGCAGCTCTAGTTTTGACTGAATATCTTCTCTCCATTTCCATTCGATCATCTCCTGCAGGTTTGCCCGGGCTATGAGCACTAACACAATGGTGCTAACATCCATCAAAGGCACACCACTCTACATGTCCCCAGAGCTGGTGGAGGAACGACCTTACGACCACACTGCGGACCTCTGGTCGGTGGGCTGCATATTGTATGAGCTGGCAGTAGGCACCCCTCCCTTCTATACCACGAGCATCTTTCAGCTGGTCAGCCTTATTCTCAAGGACCCTGTGCGCTGGCCCCCCACCATTAGTCCTTGCTTCAAGGTAATGGATATTGACAGATTGCTTTTGCATCAGAAACCTGTCTCTGTCCTATTCCCTTTTCCACAGTTTTTTTTCCAGAGCTGGGGTTGCACTTTGAAGTTACTGAATTAATGCAGGAGCTGGGGCAAGCTGCCTTGCTTTTGTACTACAGGGGCTTATTCTGGGAGGGTGACCTAAGGTCTGCCAAGCCTGCGAGTCTTCCAGATGGTCCTATATCAAAATGAAGAAGAAATTTCAAGATCCCAGAAACAGTTACTGCTCCCTTTCAGTTCAGTTCAGTTCAGTTCAGTCACTCAGTCATGTCTGACTCTTTGCAACCCCATGAATTGCAGCACACCAGGTCTCCCTGTCCATCACCAACTCCCGGAGTTCACTCAAACTCATGTCCATCAAGTTGGTAATGCCATCCAGCCATCTCATCCTCTGTCGTCCCCTTCTCTTCCTGCCCCCAATCCCTCCCAGCATCAGAGTCTTTTCCAATGAGTCAAGTCTTCGCATGAGGTGGCCAAAGTATTGGAGTTTCAGCTTTAGCATCAGTCCTTCCAGTGAACACCCAGGACTGATTTCCTTTAGAATGGACTGGTTGGATCTCCTTGTAGTCCAAGGGACTCTCAAGAGTCTTCTCCAACACCACAGTTCAAAAGCGTCAATTCTTCGGCGCTCAGCTTTCTTCACAGTCCAACTCTCACATCCATACATGACTACTGGAAAAACCATAGCCTTGACTAGACAGACCTTTGTTGGCAAAGTTATGTCTCTGCTTTTTAATATGCTATCTAGGTTGATCATAACTTTCCTTCCAAGGAGTAAGCATCTTTTAATTTCATAGCTGCAGTGACCATCTGCAGTGATTTTGGAGCCCAAAAAGTAAAGTCTGACACTATTTCCACTGTTTCCCCATCTATTTGCCATGAAGTGATGGGACCAGATGCCATGATCTTAGTTTTCAGAATGTTGAGCTTTAAGCCAACTTTTCTACTCTTCTCTTTCACTTTCATCAAGAGGCTTTTTAGTTCCTCTTCACTTTCTGCCATAAGGGTGGTGTCATCTGCATATCTGAGGTTATTGATATTTCTCCCAGCAATCTTGATTCCAGCTTGTGCTTCTTCCAGCCCAGCATTTCTCATGATGTACTCCGCATAGAAGTTAAATAAGCAGGGTGACAATATACAGCCTTGACGTACTCCTTTTCCTGTTTGGAACCAGTCTGTTGTTCCATGTCCAGTTCTAACTGTTGCTTCCTGACCTCCATATAGGTTTCGCAAGAGGCAGGTCAGGTGATCTGGTATTCCCATCTCTTTCAGAATTTTCCACAGTTTGTTGTGATCCACACAATGGCTTTGGCATAGTCAATAAAGCAGAAATAGATGTTTTTCTGGAACTCTCTTGCTTTTTCCATGATCCAGCGGATGTTGGCAATTTGATCTCTGGTTCCTCTGCCTTTTCTAAAACCAGCTTGAACATCAGGAAGTTCACGGTTCACATATTGCTGAAGCCTGGCTTAGAGAATTTTGAGCATTACTTTACTAACGTATGAGATGAGTGCAATTGTGCAGTAGTTTGAGCATCCTTTGGCATTGCCTTTCTTTGGGATTGGAATGAAAACTGACCTTTTCCAGTCGTGTTGCCACTGCTGAGTTTTCCAAATTTGCTGGCATATTGAGTGCAGCACTTTCACAGCATCATCTTTCAGGATTTGAAAGAGCTCAACTGGAATTCCATCACCTCCACTAGCTTTGTTCGTAGTGATGCTTTCTAAGGCTTGACCACATTCCAGGATATCTGGCTCTAGGTGAGTGATCACACCATCATGATTATCTGGGTTATGAAGCTTTTTTTGTACAGTTCTTCTGTGTATTCTTGCCACCTCTTCTTAATATCTAATGCTTCTATTAGGTCCATACCATTTCTGTCCTTTATCGAGCCTATCTTTGCATGAAATTTTCCCTTGGTATCTCTAATGTTTTTGAAGAGATCCCTAGTCTTTCCCATTCTGTTGTTTTCCTCTATTTCTTTGCACTGATCGCTGAGGAAGGCTTTCTTATCTCTCCTTGCTATTCTTTGGAACTCTGCATTCAGATGCTTATATCTTTCCTTTTCTCCTTTACATAGTCTCTATTCTTCTAATTGCCTATCAGATGCAATGTCCGAATGATTTCTAGATTTGCCAACAGAGCCATCAGTCCTCTTCCTGAAAGGAACAATCTTCAGATATCCAAATGGCCAGAGCTAGTGGAGCTAGCTCACTTATTAGGAGCAGAGTATAGAGATGGTGCCTGTTCATTGCAGTTAAATCTCAGTAGGCCAGGGAGGGAGGAAAAAGAGTTGACCCTTTTTATTTCAAGGGCCTGATTTGAGCCTTCAATAAAGTCTAAATGCAGCCTTCTCCCAGAGTAAAATCTCATTATAACTTTCCTTTATTTTAGCTACGATGAAAAGAGAGAAGTTTCTCCCAAACCTATTTAGTTAAGGAGGCCCAAACAATGACCAAAAAGAATCTGAATAAAGGAGGGACTTCTTTGGTGGTCCAGTGGTTAAGACTCGGGCTTCCACTATAGGGGGCATGGGTTTGATCCCTGCATGGCGAGCACACAGTAAATAAATGTGCGTGTGCTCAGCTTTTAAGACATGTCTGCTGGAAGAATGCACTCTGGGGACTTCCCTGGTGGTCCATTGGTTAAGAAACTGCTTTGCAATGTAGGGGACGTGGGTTGGATCCTTGGTCGGGGAACCGAGATCCCACATGGCATGGAGCAACTAAGCCCATGTGCCATAGCTAGAGAGTCTGTGCTCTGCAACAACAGCTCCCAAGTGTTGCAACTAAGATCCAACACAGCCAAATAAATAAATAAGTATTTTTTTAAAAAAAAGTCTTGGTTGACCAGTTCTGATGAGTTTGAGAGCCCATGGGGAAGTGCAGACTGATGAGGTATCCTTTCTTTCCACAGAACTTCCTTCAGGGACTGCTCACCAAGGACCCCCGGCAGCGTCTGTCCTGGCCAGACCTCTTACATCACCCCTTTATTGCTGGTCGAGTCACCAGTGAGTCCTTAGGGTTCCCAGCGCTCTCGGCCCTGGCCCCAACATCTGGATCCAATGTATATTCTTTACCCCTCCAGCTTGAATTTTCTTTTTAGCCTTTTGCATGACCCTTGCACTTCCCTTGTAACCCCCTTCCCTCTTTGTCACTTTGTCTGAAGGGCCTCTTTGCACAGAAGCCTGAAGATGCTGCCATTGTCTCTGGCCAGGTGGAAACAGTGGCATAGCTCCAGCATGATCATGTGTTCCCTCTTCTCTTTCTGCAGTACTAACCGAGCCAGCAGGCCCAGATTTTGGTACCCCATTCACCAGTCGCTTACCCCCAGAACTTCAGGTCCTAAAGGACCAACAGGCTCATCGGCTGGCCCCCAAGGGCAATCGATCTCACATATTGCGGCAAGCCTGTAAACGCATGGCTGAGGAGGCCAAGCAGAAGGTGAGTGGGGGCAGAGGGGTATGTGTGACCTAGCCAGACTAGTGACTGGGGAAGCTAGAGCAGGAGGGTGACTTTCTAGGTTTGGGAAAGGGCTTCGAATGAAATTCATAGTGTCTTATGGCAACCAGATAGTTCTGACTCAGTGTCTCCTGCCCATTTCCTGCAGAAACACCAGAACACAGAACCTCCCCTTGAGCAAGAGGATAGGACCAGCAAGGTGGCTCCTGGCACAGCCCCTCTGCCCAAACTCAAGGACACTCCTCAGGAACCAGGCCTCTTAACTGGGGTTGTAGCATCAGAAATGAAGAGCAGCTGGGCTGAGTGGGGTGCTGGAGAGGCGCCCCCTGCACCTCGGTGAGGAGGGTAGAGCGCAGGATCTATAGGATAACATGATTTGCAGAGCTTTGGCTCCAGTCAAAGCAAATGCAGCATGGTTCTTGTCACTCATCACTGCCTAAATGTGGACAGGGCTCTGGAAGTCTAAGTTTTGGGTTCTTGAATTCTGATTCCAGATGCTTTCCTGATTTCATCAGGAAACATGGTAACTTTCTTTTCTCTATATCTCAGTTGTACATTAACCAAAAAGAAAAAAAAATCATCTCCAGACACACGGAAAGATTATTTGAGTTGAGAGCTACAGGGGAAAACCACCAAGGTAGATTTGAAAATAAGATTCACAGTGGGAGGCAGTCAAGGATATGTGTGTAGTGAACATATGCTGTCCTGGCCAGATCCTAGAAGATCTCCTCTAGCCAGTCCTCTATGGCTTTCCATTCCTACACTGGACCTAGAGGGAGGGACAAGTTAACCCTAAGCCTCACAGGTCTGGAACTCATCCTACTCCCTGCTTCCTCTGGCAGGGAAAACTGGATCACTCAGGACTGTGAGCAAGTGTTCCCAGAGCTGAGGCCAGAGGTGAAGGGCCAGCAGAGCCTTGATGCAGTGGATCTGGAAAATGAGGTGAGTCCCTGCCATGGGTGTTAGGTCTTGGTAGCGGTTTTCTGTAACAGTGATTCCCAACCATCTAAGGATGAGTCCCCTCGTGTTAAAAATTGCTTCCTTCTTATTCATAGATTTTAATTGCATAGTATGTGAACATTTAATTATAAAAAATCGGAGTACATTAGTAAAAAGGAAAGTCCCCCTTAGCCTTATCTCAGTCCCGAGGTATCTGTCTGCTTCCAGACTTTCTGTGGTTTTATACGTATGTATGTAGCTACATAGAATATATTGTTTGGCTGTTTTTACATTACTGAGTCCAGACTGTAGGTATTGTTTTGCCTCATGCATCTATTACCGTATAATCTGTTGTTAAGATTTTTCTACGTCAACTTTAATCTTTTGTTTTTTTAGGGTTTTAACTTTTTATTTTGAAAAGGTTTCAAATTTAAAGAATAATTGTGAAAATAGCACCAAGAATTCCTATATACCCTTTTACTCAGATTCACCAGTTGTTAAAATTCATTTTAGGGTGAGTTTCAGATATGCCCCTTCATTGCCAAAGACCTTAGTGCATATTTGCTAAGAGCTAGGTGATGCACTTGCACTACCTCAGTACAATTTATAGAAGTCAGAAATCTGACATTGCTATGGTTCTGTTCCTTAATCTACAATCTATATTTTGATTTTCCCAATTGCTCCAGTAATGTTTATAGCAAAAACACATTTCCCCCCCAGTCCACAATCCAGTCCAGTGTCATTCATTGCATTTAGTTGTTATACTTCTTTCCTTGTTTTTCATGATTGACAGTTTTTAGGTGCCCAGGTCAGTTATTTTGTAGAATGTTCCTCAGATTGATACTTCCACATGGTTAGACTCAAGTCATGCATTTTCGGTAAAAACGGTACATGAGTGATGCACTGTCAGTACTATGATCTTTTTTTTTTTTTTTTAAGATTTGCTTGTTTGTTTATTTTTGGCTGGGCTGGGTCTTTGTTGCTGCATGCAGGCTTTCTCTAGTTTCGGCAAGAGAGGGCTACTCTCTAGTTGCAGGGAGCAGTCTTCTCATAGCGTGCTGGCTTCTCTTGTGGTGGTGCACAGGATCTAGGACACCTGGGCTTCAGTAGTTGTGGCGTGTAGGCTTAGTTGCCACACGGCATGTGGGATCCAACCTGTGTCCCCTGCTCTGGCAGGCGGATTCTTAACCACTGGACCACCAGGGAAATCCTAGTCTTTTTAATAACTTCTTAGTGTTTCCTAACATGGATGTGCCATGATTTATTATTCCTTTACTGACTAGCTTTATGATGTTGTTATTATAAACCATGCAGTGGACATTTTCCTAGGTATCTCTTTATGTACACATGCTAGTGTTCTCCAAGAGACTTTTCAAGACCTCTCACATACTGCCAGTTGCATCTTTTTAAATTGGTGGCTGAAAAAAATACAGCTGTGCCAAAGGAGTCACTGGCTTTTTGCAGTTACTTCATGATTCCCTGGGCTTCCCAGGTAAAGAATCTGCCTGCAATGCGGGAGACCTGGCTTCGATCCCTGGTTTGGGAAGATCCTCTGGAGAAGGGAATGGGAACCCACGCCAGTATTCTTGCCTGGAGAATCCCATGGACAGAGGAGCCTGGGGGGCTACAGTCCATGGGGTTGCAAAGAGTCCATCATGACTGAGCAACTAACACTTTCATTTTACTTTCATGATTCCCCAGGGTGGGAGCTATTGCCTCAAACCTAACACATGCCTCCTGACCTCTTTCTCTCTCCGATACCTCAGGAGCAAGACAGCGATGATGAGTGGCAATACCTGCTAGAGACTACCGAGCCTGTGCCCATCCAGCTGAAGGCCCCTCTCACCCTGCTGTGCAATCCTGACTTTTGCCAGCGCATCCAGAGTCAGCTGCATGAGGCTGGAGAGCAGGTAACTGGCAGAAGGATACCATGGATGGGACTGGAGACTGTTTGCACAGATGAGGTGTTAAAAAACATTAATTAGCATAAGGAGAAAGTCCCTTTCCAATGTTCTTTCACTACTGTCTGTTTAATTTAGGGAGGTTTGGTAATTTCTTTTAGTAATACAGAAAGAGCAGACCTTGGGTTTCTCTTTCTAAAGGGAAAAAGTATTCTTCAGAGCAAGGATAAGCAAGCTTTCAGCTGTAACCTTTTTAGGCGTTGACTGCCAAGAGGGAAAAAAATGGAGGATATCATTTAATTGCTTCTTTTTTTTTTAAAGATTTTTTAGATGTGGACCATTTTTAAAGTCTTTATCGAATTTGTTATAGTATCGCTTCTGTTGTTTTATATTCTGGTTTTTTGGCCAGAGGCATGTGGGAGCTTAGCTCCCTGACCAGGGATTGAACTCACACTCCCTACACTGGAAAGTAAAGTCTTAACCATTGAACTGCCAGGGTAGTCCCATAACTACTTCTCTAATGAGAGAAAACACGTTTCTACAAAATTTTTGACAAAATTAAAAATACAGATGTAACAATTTATTTTATTTTCTAATACAGATATACTAATGATCACCATAATTCAGCTTTAGAATATTTTCATTACCCTAAAAAGGTAATTCCTAGCTATTTACAGTTAATCATCATTCCTACTCATAGCACTTACAAGGAGATTGCTTTCTGTCTCATAGATTTGCCTTTTCTGAACATTTCACGTAAATGTGATCATACAATGGATAGTCTTTGGTTTCTTTCTCTTAGCATGTTTTTTGAGGTTTCATTCATGTTGTACCCTGTTTCAGTACTTAGTTCCTTTTTATTGCTAATTAGTATTCTATTGTATGTATATATCACATTTTGTTTATTTGTTCCACCAATTGATGGAAATTTGGGTTATTTCCACTTTTTGGCTTTTATAAGCAATGCTACTTTGAACATCCATGAGGAAATCTTTGTGTGAACATATGTTTTCCGTTTCATTTCTGGAAAAGGTCAGTTTTCATTCCCATCCCAAAGAAAGGCAATATTCAAACTACCACACAATTGCACTCATCTCACAGGCTAACAAAGTAATGCTCAAAATTCTCCAAGCCAGGCTTCAACAGTATGTGAACTGAGAACTTCCGGATGTTCAAGCTGAATTTAGAAAAGGTAAAGTAACCAGAGATCAAATTGCCAACATCCATTGGATCATAGAAAAAGTAAGAGAGTTCCAGAAAAACATCTACTTCTGCTTTATTGACTATGCCAAAGCTTTTGACTGTATGGATCACAACAAACTGTGGAAAATTCTTCAAGAGATAGAAATACCAGACCACCTGACCTGCCTCTTGAGAAATTTGTATGCAGGTCAGGAAGCAACAGTTAGAACTGGACATGGAACAACAGACTGGTTCCAAATTGAGAAAGGAGTATGTCAAGGCTGTATGTTGTCACTCTGTTTATTTAACTTCTGTGCAGAGAACATCATGTGAAATGGCAGGCTGGATGAAGCACAAGCTAGAACCAAGATTGCTGGAAGAAATATCAATAACCTCAGATATGTATA
This sequence comes from Bos taurus, assembly GCF_002263795.3. NCBI lineage: Eukaryota > Metazoa > Chordata > Mammalia > Artiodactyla > Bovidae > Bos > Bos taurus. Next base: position 106,644,261 of record NC_037329.1, read on the forward strand.
TGACACCACCCTTATAGCAGATAGCAAAGAGGAATTGAAGAGCCTCTTGATGAAAGTGAAAGAGGAGAGTGAAAAAGTTGGCTTAAAACTCAACATTCAGAAAACTAAGATCATGGCATCTGATCCCATCACTTCATGGCATGTGGAAGGGGAAACAATGGAAACAGTGACAGACTTAATTTTCTTGGGCTCCAAAATCACTGTAGATGGTGACTACAGCCATGAAATTAAAAGACTCTTGCTCCTTGGAAAAAAGCTGTGACCAACCTAGATAGCATATTAAAAAGCAGAGACATTACTTTGCCAACAAAGGTCCGTCTAGTCAAAGATATGATTTTTCCAGTCATCATGTATGGATGTGAGAGTTGGACCATAAGGAAAGCTGAGTGCCAAAGAACTGGTGTTTTTGAACTGTGGTCTCAGAGAATACTCTTGAGAGTCCCTTGGACAGCAAGGAGATCCAACCAGTCCATCCTAAAGGAAATCCGTCCTGAATATTTATTGGAAGGACTGATGCTGAAGCTGAAGCTACTGTACTTTGGCCACCTGATGCGAAGACCTGACTCATTGGAAAAGACCCTGATGCTGGGAAAGATAGAAGGCAGGAGGAAAAGGGGACAACAGAGGATGAGATGGTTGGATAACATAATCGACTCAATGGTCATGAGTTTGAGTAAGATCTGGGAGCTGGTGATGGACAGGGAAGTCTGGTGTGCTGCAGTCTATGGGATTGCAAAGAGTTGGACACTATTGAACAACTGAACATTTAGTTTTGAAATGAAATGATTTTTTTCATTTCTCTTGGCCCTATGCATAGGAGTGGAATTGCTGAGTCAGATAGTAAATTTATGTTTAAGAAACTGCTAATCTGTTTTCCAAAGTGGCTATACCATTTTGCCTTCCCAGCAATGTATAAGGGTCCTCATTTTTCTACATCTTTGCCAACACGTATTCAGTTCAGTTCAGTTTAGTTCAGTAGCTCAGTCGTGTCCAACTCTTTGTGACCTCATGAACCACAGCACACCAGGCCTCCCTGTCCATCACCAAATCCCGGAGTTTACCCAGACTCATGTCCATTGAGTTGGTGATGCCATCTAACCATCTCATCCTCTGTCGTCCCCTTCTTCTCCTGCCTTCAATCTTTCCCAATATCCCATCCCTCCCAACTTCTATCTTTTCAAATGAGTCAGCTCTTCACATCAGGTGGCCAAAATATTAGAGTTTCAGCTTCAACATCAGTCCTTCCAATGAATACCCAGGACTGATTTCCTTTAGGATGGACTGGTTTGATCTCCTTGCAGTCCAAGGGACTCAAGAGTCTTTTCCAACACCACAGTTCAAAAGCATCAATTCTTCGGTGCTCAGCTTTCTTTATAGTCCAATTCTCACATCTATATATGACTACTGGAAAAACCATAGCCTTGACTAGACAGACCTTTGTTGGCAAAGTAATGTCTCTGCTTTTTAATATGCTGTCTAGGTTGGTCATAACTTTCCTTCCAAGGAGTAAGTGTCTTTTGATTTCATGGCTGCAATCACCATCTGCAGTGATTTTGGAACCCCCAAAAATAAAGTCAGCCAACATGTATTATTATCTGTCTTTTTGAATATAGTCATCCTAGTGAGTGTAAAATAGTATTTCATTGCTATTTTAATTTGCATTTTGCTAATGACTAATGTGAGCATCTTTTCGTGTGCTTACCAGCCATTTGTAGATCTTCTTTGGTGAAATATCTAATCATTTGCTTTGCTTATTTTAAAGTTGTCTTCTTATTGAGTTGTAAGAGTTCTTTATATATTCTGGATATAAGACCTTTATCAGATATGCGATTTGCAAATTTTTTCTCCCAGCCTTAATCTGTCCTTTTATTCTTAGAAGAATGTCTTTTAAAGCACAAAGGTTTTGGATTTTGAAGTCCAGTTACCATTTTTTCCCTTTGTGGATTTTGCTTCTGATATTATATTAAGAATTCTTTTTTTAAACCCAAAGTCTTAAAGATTTTCTCCTATATTAAAAAAAATCTTTCCAGAATTTTAGCTCTGGCGTTTAGGTCTCTGACTCACTTTGAGTTGATTTTTATGTGTATTTTGAGGTAGGGATCTAAATTCATCTTTTTGCATGTGGATATATAATCATCCCAGCACCACTGGCTGAAAAGACTCTCCTTTTACCATTGCATTGTCTTGGCACCCTGCACCTCTCATTTGGCCCCTACATGGCCTCCTTGTGTCAGATAATTTTTCAGTGGGAAAGGAGGTTAACAACTCTGCCTCCAGGGTAAGACTTTCTGAGTTGGAATTCCAGCTGAACTACTGTGTGTGTTTATTTATTTACGGCTGTGCCGGGTCTCTGGCTGCCAGGCTTTCTCTAGTTGTGGTGAGTGGACAAGGGCTTCTCATCGAGGTGGCTTCTCTTGTTGTGGAGCACAGGCTCTAGGGTGCATGGGCTTCAGTACTTGCGGCTCCTGGGCTCTAGAGCAAGGGCTCAGTCGTTGTGGCGCGTGGACATAGTTGCTCCTCCTGGGATGTGGGATCTTCCAGGACCAGGGATCAAACCCACGTCTCCTGCATTGGCAGGAGGATTCTTTACCACTGAGCCACCAGGGAAGCCCCCTGTATGTGATTATTGACTGTTTACTTAACCTGTCTGGAAGCTTCGGTCTGCTTCTCTATAAAGTTGGTAATTGTATTTACTCCACAGTAACTGAGGTTATTGTAAAGATTTGAGTAAATAAATGAGCAGATTTAGAACGGTGAGTGGCATATTGTAAAGTACTTGATGTAAATGTTGGTCTTCTTTTGAAAAATAACCTTTTAAAAAATAACCATTTAAATATAGTACTGTCCTTAGCTTATAAGCTGTATGAAAATAAGTAGTAGGCTGGATCTGGCCTGCAGGTCGCAATTTGTTAACCCCAGAGGCAGAGCTGAATAATACTGTTTTGTCTATCTGGAGTTGAACAGCACTGTTTTGTGCCCATTGTTTTTAATTTTCAGAAATGTGTGTGTGGTTTCATTTCATTTTATTCTAAGGTGAAGGACTGGAGAAGGAAGGGAGCAGATAGGAATGGTCACTAGGTCTGTCACTGACTGAGGGGGAGATCCCGCTCCCCCTTAGTCACCTCTAAGTCAGGGACCCTGGCCACCTATAGTTCCCTTTCCTGGTGCACTTTCCCTGTTTCTCTGTTCTCCTTCTCTGGGTTTTAGATTTCCAAAAAAGGAGTAAGAACACTGGGTCTTCTTTGTCAGCTTCTTGGGGACACTTGGTATCTGTGACTCTCTTTTATCTCTCACAACATGGATTACTGTCTCTTTCCCTCGTGTCACCCAGATCCTAAAAGGCGCCCTGGAGGGTGCTCCCTGCATCCTTCCTGCACTCCGGGTACTGAGCAGTCTCCTGTCCAGCTGCAGTGACTCTGTTCCCTTGTATTCCTTCTGCCGTGAGGCTGGGCTCCCCGGGCTGCTGCTTAGTCTCCTCAAACACAGCCAGGAGAGCAACAGTATCCAGCAGGTAAGTGCTGCCTCTCAGGACTGACTGGCATTTCTTCTCTTTGGATTTCTTTTCTTCAAACTGCCATCTCTATCGGCCCCTCTGCCTTTTCTTTCTCTTCTTCCTATCTGCTTAGTAGATTATGAGTTGCAAATTCTCACGCCTTCCAAGGCCAGGCAGATAACGTTATCAGGGGAGTAGACCATGTGTGACTATATGAATAGCAGGAATATGAAGAACTGAGGTCCCGTACCCAGGCTCATCCAGCTCACTGTTGCTCGGTGGGAAAATGGGCTTATGGTGCCACATCTTCCAGTTTTCTGAGAGAAGCTAGAAATCCAGATTTTTCTGTGTAATTTCTCAATATTCATAGATTAACTCACCCACGGGCACTACCCTGTAAATGGTCATGGAGACGACCAGCGGGAGAGCTCAGGTTGAGACTCAACATCCGTGTGCCCATGCTGTGTCCTGTCACAGCTGAACCGAGAGGCTGGAATGCAGAAGTGTTTACTGGGCTAAGGCTCAGGTGGCTGGAAGTGCACTCTGCTGATGAGTGTTAGTCTTGAGTGTTTTTAAGGCATTTAGAAGAGAATTTGTGCTATTTTGAAAAATATAACCTGCTATACTCCAAAATGCTGTCCAGACCAAACAGGACACATTTTGGGCTGTTCATAGCCTGTTGGCCACCACTTGTGACCTTGAGATCTCCTCTCTCTGTCTAAAGGTTCTCTTCACTCTGTCCCTTTCTGTTTGGTCAGCCTAATTGGATCTCTGACCCATTTTTCCCTTGGTCTTTGTTTCTGTCCCCTGAGTTTCGCTAACTCTCTGTCCTCTTCCCTGGCAGCAATGTTGGTATGGGGCCTTCGTACAGGACCTGGTGGCTGTGATTCAGGCCTACTTTGCCTGCACCTTCAATCTGGAGAGGAGCCAGACAGGTGACAGGTGGGATGAGAGGCAGTCTTGCGCTGCTGGCCAGTTTGACTTCAGTTTCTACCCCCATTTCTTCCCCTCCCCATTATGAAGAGCCTAAGTAAGGAGAAGCCATGATTTGTGACAGGTTTAAGGGTCAGCTGAGTGACCTCTCAGAGTACAGCAAGTTCTTTTTTTTTCAGCAAGTCCTTTTAAGGACCTTGAGTCACCTCCAAATTTGCCCACAGAATTTCAAGTTCTAAGGGTCAGCGGTAGTCACCATACACTGAATGGAAGGCTCAGGGTGGGAATAAACTAGAGAAAATGGCAGAGAAGAGGCCTGGAGGTGTGTATGTGAGACCCTGTGTGTATGTGTGAGGAGAGAGAGGGAGAGCGTTCTGATGTGTTCCTTTGCAGAGATTTTCCTACCCGCCGTGAACTGACCCATTCACCACATGTGGGCATTTAGTAGAGAGATGAGAAGAAACCAGGACTCATTTTTTCCCAGCCTACAGGTATTTCAGGAGGCCGCCAGCCTCTTTCTGGACCTGTTGGGGAAACTGCTGGCCCAACCAGATGACTCCGAGCAGGCTTTGCGGAGGGACATCCTTATGGTAATCTGCTCTCCCTTCCAGATTTCTATCTCTGTTTTTCCCCATATTCCTCCCATTCTGTTTCTCATGACTGTATAGAGTTAGATCAAGTAATACAACAAATGTCTGTTGCCTGCCAACTATGTGCTGTATACCATCTGAGTTAGAGAAAGTCTGTATCTTCAAGGGTCAGGGCTAGTCTAGTAGGATAAATGTGATAAAGGACAACAGTGTGAAAAGTACAGTAGAAGGACTTCCCTTGTGGTCCAGTGGCTAAGACTCCAGGAAACTAGATCCCACATGCTGCAATCAAGATGGTACAGCCAAATAAATATTAAAATAAAATGTATAAAAGTAATAAAGTAAATTAAAAACACTAGAACTTCATATAAAACACAGAAGCACCACTGAGGAAGACTCACACTACCTGGAGCGTCATAGGAAAAGTCTTTTTTTTTTTGTTTTTGGCTGCACCATACAGTATGCAGGATCTTAGTTCCCTAGCCAGGGATCAAGTCGGGACCCCCCTATAGGGGAAGTGTGGAGTCCTAACCAGTGGATCATCGGGGAAGTATGTAGGATCATAGAAGAAATCTTGAAGAAGGAAATCATCTCTGCTAGGATTTGAAGGACACCCAGAAGTTTGCCAGGTGGATGAGACAAGGAAGCAGGGAGGACATTCCAGGCAGAAACAGTAATGTATATTAAGGTGCAGAAGCAGTATGCAGTGTAACCTATTTTAGGGAACCACAAATAGAAGTAATTTCTTCTTGAATAGACTTACAGATCAGCTAGTATTCCCAACCTTGTTTGTCCTACAGACTAGCAACCTAGATGGGTCAACTCTGCATGTGAGGGACAGGAAGGGAGGATTGAAAGAGAAAATAGCTGAGTTCTGACTGGTCTCAGAAGAGACAGTTAAGAGAGGAACGTGTGCAAGGAAGGAAACAATTGTCTGTTTAGTTTCAGACTGGCAACTGGGAGCACAGATGTGGGCTGCAGTCCTACCTCCAGCTAGCAGTCCATTCAATCTCTTCTAGTCTGGGAGCCTGTCTTAACATCACTCATCCTTTCTGGTCAGGAAGCTGTTAATGTCTAACCTAAATTTTGGCCAGTAGTGACTCACATTATTGGTCAGCACTTTTCATATGTCACTGTGCAGTGAGTAGCATGGGGAGTTTGGAATAAATTCTGAAGACTGGGTTGGGAAGGACTCACGAATCCCCAGGAATTCTTATATTCGGGGTCCACGATATTACTTCGAGAAATATCATTTAGGAAGCAGCTGATCAAAATAGGATTGACACCTAAAAATCCTGTTCCCAAACATGAAGGCAATTTACTCTGCACTTTCTCTGTGAGGAATACTTAGAATTCAACAACTGGTCCCCCTGGGTTTTCCTCCTCCTTTCTCAGGTTCTCCGGGAATGCTTGCTCCTTACCCTGATTCCAGTCTGGTTTCTGATGTGCTAATGTGAACCCTGCCTGTCTCCCCTAGTGCTTTACTGTTCTGTGTGAAGCCATGGACGGGAATAGCTGGACCGTCTCCAAAGCCTTCTACTCCAGCCTGCTGACTACACATCGGGCTGTGTTGGACGGGCTCCTTTATGGCTTGACAGCTCCACAGCTCCCTTTCCATAGCCCCCCAGGTAACGGGAATGGGGAGGGGAGGTTCTCTTGACTGACTTGTCAGCAGGACCAGCACTGCTCTTTTTCCTGCCGGTTGCCTAGAATAATGTCTGGCATTTAGCGAGTGTTAAGTAACTATGATGGAGAAGGCGATGGCACCCCACTCTAGTACTCTTGCCTGGAAAATCCCAGGGACAGAGGAGCCTGGTAGGCTGCAGTCCATGGGATCGCAGAGTCGGACACGACTGAGCGACTTCACTTTCATTTTCATGCATTGTAGAAGGAAATGGCAACCCACTCCAGTGTTCTTGCCTGGACAATCCCAGGGATGGGGGAGCCTGGTGGGCTGCCATCTATGGGCTTGCACAGAGTCAGACACGACTGAAGCGACTTAGCAGCAGCAGCAAGTAACTATGAACTGAGAGAAAGAAGGGAGAATTTGAAACAACCCATGCCTTTCTGCATTCTTTGCCTTTTGCACAGGAGCCCCCCAGGTGAGCCAGCCGCTTCGGGAGCAGAGTGAGGATCTGCCTGGAGCCATTTCTTCAGTGCTGGCGGCCATGTGCACGGCTCCCGTGGGGCTGCCAGGCTGCTGGGAAGCCAAGGAGCAGGTCTAAGCTACAAATTTTTTTTCAATTTTTATTTTAAATTTTATTTATTTATTTATGGCTGCGCTGGGTCTTGGTTGCTGCATTCAAGCTTTCTCTAGTTTCAGAGAGTAGGGGCTACTCTCTAGTTGCAGCGAGTGGGCTTCTCATTATGGTAGCCTCTCTCGTTGCAGAGTAGAGGCTCTAGAGCGGAGGTTCAGTGATTGTGGTGCATGGGATTAGTTGCCCTGCTGCATGTGGGATCTTCCTGAGCCAGGGATCAAACCCGTGTCCCTTGCACTGGCAGGCAGATTTTCGACTACTGGATCACCTGGGAAGTCCTGAACTACAGTTATTTGTTCTTGTTGTCGCTGTTGCCAGAGTTGGGGAGGTTGGCCCCAGTGTCTCAGAAAAGCAGAAAAACAAGCTTCTCTGTCTGCCTTTACTCAGTACTTCCAGAAGCAGGTGCTAACGACTAGGTTTGGGCTACTTGTTGAACATGATGTAGCCAGAATCCCAGGGCCCTTGGCCAGCTGATTGAAGAGCTCCATGACAAACTGCCCATGTGGTGGGGTGGCTGATCCGAAGCCACCAGTGATGCTTGCTCAAGGGTTCAGGGTTCAGATTTCCCACTCCTTTTGGCCAGCAACACTTTCCTCTGTACCTGCCTGCAGTGGGACTTACCTAGGCCTTGTCTTTTGCTTTTCCAATGAGCATGAAGACTGGGGATAGAATGAGGTCTGAGGTTCCTGGTGAATCTGGGGAAGAGTGGCAAGCAAGGGGTTGAGAGTCCTGATTAGTTGGAGGTACGAGAGGAATAGGATTGGAATAAAGGGAATGGGATTGAGTCTTCAGGTATGTCTCCACAGATCGCTCAGCATCTGGCTGATCAGCTCACCAAAGACAGCAACCACCTGAGGTCATCCCTCATCTCTGCCCTGCAGCATCCCATCTTGTGCCTACCCCTTCTCAAGGTACTGCCTGCCCAGAACTCTTGGCCCCTCAGATTTCTTTTTCATTTCCAGGAATGAGAAAGAGAGAGAACGAGACACTGAGAGAAACAGAGAGAGATGAGAGACATCCCCCCCTGTTGCCCTCCCATAGAGGAGGACCCCTTTCTGCTTTTAAATCAGTTCAGCCGAGATAGCCCAGCTGTCAGCCAGTCCTCACTAGAACTGAGACATGTCTGCATCTCAGTCTCTCAGCAAGAGGTGGACATGGCCTGAATTTCTCTGACACCCCTAGATCTGTCAAGAGGCTAGCCTGCTTTCAGCTGAGCCTTCCAGTCTAGGACCTGCCTCCCTGACCAACTGCTTCCCACACCCCTTAGGTTCTCTACTCCTGCTGCCATGTTAGTGAGCGCTTATGCCATCTTCTTGGGCAAGAACCCCTGGCCTTGGAGTCACTGTTGAACTTGGCCCAGGGCAAGGTAGGCCAGTGGCACAAGTGGGCATCTCTTAGGGGGTCCCACCATCTCAATCAGAGGACACTCTGATGCCTTGGGTTTCCTTTATAGGTAAAGGTAGTAGATAGGGAAGAGTCTACTGAAGTGACTCTCTACCTCCTCTCCCTTCTTGTCCTGCGCCTCCAAGATCTGCCTTGTGGGTGAGTCATAAAGTAGGGTCACCCTGACATGGATTATGGGGAGTGACACCATACAGCCTGTCCTTGGGAGGGACTAGGACAGAGTGAAGGTTTCTCTGCAAAGAAGAGACCTAGATTCCCATGAACTCTGTGCCCTGGAGGTGGACATGCAGCTTTGGTGGAAAGCGCCATCCAAGGGAGAGGGCAGGTCACTCAGCAGCCTCCTTTCACACGGCTGCATCCCTGATGTATCTCCTTATTCCAGAATGGAGAAGCTAGGCAGTGAGATTGCTACCGTCTTTACGCATTCGCACGTCGTCTCTCTTGTGGTGAGTTCTCAGCGTTCATCTTCCTCGCCTTTTCACCCTATCATCCCACCTTCTGGGAGCGGGAGAGTTGTTTCCTAATGTGCAGCTGTTTGTGAGGCATTCTTCTGGAGACAGACACCCTCTCCACCTGTCCTGAGTACCATTCAGATTGGGACATTCCTCCTCCTCATCTGACTCTCCACAGAGTGCGGCGGCCTGTCTGTTGGGGCAGCTTGGTCAGCAAGGGGTGACTTTTGACCTGCAGCCTGGGGAGTGGATCGCTGCAGCCACACATGCCCTGTCTGCCCCTGCAGAGGTGAGTCCTCCCAGCGCTGAATGCAGAGATGTGCTTTCTCTGAGTCAGATAAGGTCTGTGTTCAGGGAGAAAAGTCTGAAGTTCCAGTAAGCCTGGAGGGAATCCAGGAGTCTTTCCTGTCCTGTCCTTCTGCCCTCGGATAATATAGGTCCCTCTGAGCCCCAACTGTCAGGGCTTTAGATTTATTGTTAACACACAGGACCTCTGAAGGGGGAGGAAGAGGCATCGTCTTTCTCCTTCCTTCCCTCCCTCTTGCTCTCTCTCTCAGGCTCTGGCCCTTGCCTCCTGAAGGATCTCTACTCTCTAGTGTTCTTCCCTGATGCCAAAGTGAGCTTTCTTAAAGGAAAACCTGCCTATTGCTCAACCAGTCATTATTTCACACATAAATATGTGCTGAGTACCAGGCACTAGTCTTACCTATATGGATGGAGCTTGTGTAGGTCCTCAGTAGCTTCCCACGGAGTTTCTGGGTTAATGTCCACATTTGCTAGCAGGCCACACAGAGCTCATCCGTTACCCCTGGGCTCTCTAATCCTCCTCTACCCAAGAGTTCACATTTCAAAAATTCACTGTGGCCTTTCATGACCTGTCTTTTATATAAGCTGTGCCTTCTTCCTTCCTTGTCTGCCTTTTGAATCCCATCCGTTTCCTACCTCTAAGGGCAAAGTTAGCATCTCAGCTATCCCTCCTCCCTCTCCACAGCCCCTACCTCACAGCCTCTTATTCAGTAAGTGTCTTCCTAAACTGTAGTTGTTTGTGTGGCTGGTTACCCTACCAAACTGCGTGTCTTTAGGACAGAGATAGTTGTTGAATGAATAGGCAGGAACCAAGACACACAGTGATAAAGAATCTGCCTGCCATTGCAGGAGCTGCAGGAGATGTGGGTTTGATCCCTGGGTCAGGAAGATCCCCTGGAGGAGGAAATGGCAACCCACTCCAGTATTCTTGCCTGGAAAATTCTATGGACAGAGGAGTCTGGCAGACTGCAGTCTATGGGGTCACAAAGAGTCGGACACAATTGAGCACGCTGTGCATCCATCCATCCATCCAAGACTCCTAAGTCCAGAAGAACTCTCCCCACTACTCTGGGCCGAAGAAGAGCTCCTTCTGCCTGACTTGGAGTGGGCTGTGCAGGTCTGTGCGGTCAGCTCGCCCCTCTCAGGGATCTGCTGTCTTCCTGACTCTCTCTACCAGGTCCGGCTGACTCCACCTGGTGGCTGTGGATTCTATGATGGCCTCCTCATCCTTCTGCTGCAGCTCCTTACCCAGGTACAGCTGCATCCCAGGATGCGTGGGAACTAAGGAGAGAGAAACTGGGCGCTTTGGGGGGCCGCTGGCCAAGAGGAAGGAAGAAACCACACAGTCACCTCCCCTCTCAGAGTACCAGTGATGGCCTTAGATTGGGCCCATGTGCACCAGTACAGACCCTTTAAGGGGAACCATTCAGCTGCATCCCTTAGGATTCAGTGGAAAGAAAGCTGTAATTGCCTGGTTTCCAGTAAGCGTACACATGGGTTGAGAGGTCAGGGAGGTTAAGATGTGATAAGAGAGGAAACTGAGACAACAGGGAAATCTTAGGTGGAAAAACAGGAAGAATTGTTTCTGGGACTCCCCTTCCTCATAGATCAGGAAGAAGAGTGAAAAAAAGGCATTTTTGACTCCTGACTTGGACCTCCCCCTTCTCCCCTTCTCAATTTTGGCTTTAGCAGGGGAAGGGTAATCCGATAAGGGACATGGCCAGCTCAGAAATGTGGACCGTCCTGTGGCACCGCTTCTTCATGGCTCTGAGGCTCCCCGAGGAGGCATCTACACAGGAAGAGGAGGTGTCGCTGTCCAGCCCACAAAGCCCAGAGCCAGACTGGACGCTGATCTCACCCCAAGGTATCTCACTTCCGACAGCGTGGCTCCTTTTGTCGGGCCAGTGTACTGATCCGTCTTCAAGAGGAAACAGCCTGGAACTGGGTTGGCCCATGGAGAGGGCTACTAGTGCTGCTGTCTTGGGAGGGGATGGCAGAGTCTGTGTGGGAGCTGCTGTAGGATGGGGACGGGATCAGGGAACAGGTGGTGCCCCTGAGAACCATGGGGATGCATCTAGGCCTCTTGCCTGCTCCACTGGGTCTCTACTGTTGGTGTTTCCAGGCATGGCAGCCCTGTTGAGCTTGGCCATGGCCACCTTTACCCAGGAGCCCCAGTTATGCCTGAGTCACCTGTCTCAGCGTGGAAGTATCCTCATGTCCACCCTGAAGCATCTGCTTTCGCCCAGCTTCCTGCATCACCTGGGCCAGGCGTGAGTTGAAAATTTCAATTCTATTATGGATGGGATGGACGGGGGGCAGGCAGGAGAGAAAGAGCTGACAGCTTGAGCTGTGAGGCAAGAAATGTGATTACTGAGGTTAGGGAAGGAGGGTTGGGGGAAGAATATGGAAGGCTGGGTGAGCCAGACCGAGTCCATCCTTCCACGCTGCCCTCCTTAGGCCACAAGGGTCTGAGTTTCTCCCCGTCGTGGTGCTCTCTGTCTGCCAGCTCCTCTGCTTCCCTTTTGCCCTGGATGTGGATGCTGACCTCCTTGAAGGTGTCTTGGCTGACCTCACAGACTCAGAAGTCACCGCCCACCTACTGCAGGTACCAGGGAAGCCACCCAGGCAGGAAGGTGGTCAACCTTGTGTCACATTCACTTCTTGACAGCTGTAGGGCTCTCCCAGGTCCCTGGAGGCATATAGCATCTGAGACTGGAGTGGAGGAAGCATGCAAGCCTGAACAGAGGCCTGTGGTGGGAGCTTGGGCTGGTGACTCCTCTCTCCATCAGTCCCTTGTCTGGATTCTCTTGATTCTCTCATCCTGGTCTGGGCCCTGAAGACGCTGCTCCTAAGCCAGGAATCGCTTCTCTGGCGATTGTTGGCACTAAACAGTGAGTGAGTCTCTGAAGGCAGAGAGACCAAGGCCTTGCAGACCGCGGCCTGGCCTTGGGAAGGACACGTTCTCCCAGGCGCCAGGTTGTGTGTGTCTCGCGTGCGGTGCTGTGGTCAGGTCTTCCAGGCCCCTGTGGTGTTCTCTGCAGAACTTGGCTTCTTTCCCAGGTTTTGGGCTCCTTGTTATTTCTCAGCAGTGCATTCTCCCTCTCCCTGAACTGTTTTGCCCGCACCCCTCCCCCTTCTTCAGGTCTGCTGCCACCATCTCCCACTGACACAAGTCGAGCTGCCCATCAGTCTCCTCACACGCCTGGCTCTCTCGGATCCCGCTTTTCTCAACCAGTTTGTGAACACAGTGGTTGCCTCCCCTAGAACCACTGTCTCATTCCTGTCCACTGCCCTCCTGGGTGACCAGCCTCTGCTGACATCTGACCTTCTCTCCCTCCTGGCCCACACTGCCCGGTTACTGTCTCCTAGCCATTTGTCTTTTATCCATGAACTCCTGGCTGGCTCCGATGAATCCTATCGGCCCCTGCGCAGCCTCCTGAGCCACCCAGAGACTTCTGTGCGAGCCCGTACTTACGGGCTCCTGGGACACTTGCTCCAACACAGCATGGCCCTGCGTGGGGCCCTGCAGAGCCAGGCAGGACTGCTCAACCTTCTGCTGCTGGGGCTCGGAGACAAGGACCCTGCTGTGCGCCGTGGAGCCAGCTTCGCTGTAGGCAACGCAGCCTACCAAGCTGGTCCCCTGGGACCTGCCCTGGCAGCCGCAGTACCTGGTATGACCCAGTTGCTTGAAGATCCTCAGGCTGGTATCCGGCGCAATGCCGTATCAGCTCTGGGCAACCTGGGGCCTGAGGGTCTGGGGGAGGAGCTGCTACAGTGCCAAGTGCCCCAGCGGCTCCTGGAGATGGCGTGTGGAGACCCCCAGCCAAATGTGAAGGAAGCCGCCCTCGTTGCTCTCCGCAGCCTCCGACAGGAGCCCTGCATCCATCAGGTACATCCCAGGGGACGTGTGAATCATCATGACAGGGCTGTTTTCAACATTTTTTCTGAGATAGTCTAAGGAATTGGGACATCTGGAAACCCAAGCTGCCTCCTTCTCTGGGAGCAGGAAACTCAGGGGGCATGACTTGGACATGAGTTTTTCACCTAATATCTCCCACCTGGAGATGGGAAGGGGCCTGAAGAGGGCTCCACTGGGCTTGGAAATGCCTGGGTTGTCAAGGAGCAGTGTTACTTTCTTCTGGAGGCTGTGCAGGAGAGGGGGAGGGAAGACTAGAGGTGCTGAGGCAGAGAGTCATTTTTTTCTGAGGGCCATGAAGATGCTACCTTTTCTAGCGCTTACCATATGAAAAGTACCATGCTTAGCATTTTAGCTGCATTATCTGGTTTAAGCTATGCTTCTCACTTGGCAGGCAATGAAACTGAGGCACAAAGAATTTAATCACTTGTCCCAGTCACACAGCTAACATGTGGGATTGGACTTTTGAACTCGAGAGTCTGAGTCCAGAGCCCATGTTCTTTTTGGTCATGCCATTTGGGATACCAGATCTTAGTTCCCTTCCTGATTGAACTCGTGGCTCCTGAAGTAGAAGCTTGAACTCTTAACCAGGAGCCCATGTCCCTAGAGCCCATGCTCTTAAGCACTGCTTTATTCTGTTGTTGTTTTTTTTTTTGCTCAATTTTCAGTATATAAACAGCCCAATTGAAAAGCACACATCTACCTAGGATAAAGTTGTGTGCTGTGAGTGCTTAGTCGCTCAGTCGTGTCCGACTCTTGAGACCCCATGGATTGTTGCCCTCCAGGCTCCTCTATCCATGTAGATTCTCCAGGCAAGAATACTGGAGTGGGTTGCCATGCCCTTCTCCAGGGGATTTTCCCAACCCAGAGATTGAACCCAGGTCTTCCACATTGTAGGCAGATTCTTTACTGTCTGAACCACCAGGGAAGCCCATGATAAAGCTAAACCCCCAAATTATAATAGCTCCATGTGGTGGCATTGGGCAGTTCTTGCAGAAGAGAAGTTTTGATAGGATGGTGATGATATACACTACAGAATTTTCTGTAGTCTGTGTGGGGAAATAATAAAAGGGATTTTTGGTGGTAATTCACACTGGTCTAGATCCACGGTAGGGAGTCTCACCTTCTGGCTGCTGCATTTATTATCTCTTCCTGGGGACAAGTTCATGGGTCCTTTGGTGCCTTGGTTTCATGGTCTGTGACCAAAGAGAACGGAAGTAGTCTGGTCCTAGTGGTTCCTGTCTCCAAAATCTTTCTTTTCCCACATAATCTGAGTCCCCGAGAGCTCATATTCTTTTGCTTTCTTTTCTAGACTGGGAATTGCTTGGCCAAACGAGAGTACTCTGCATGTCGTGTTTTGTCATCTCTCTCTGTCCCACAGGTGCTGGTGTCCCTGGGCGCCAGTGAGAAATTAGCCTTGCTCTCTCTGGGGAATCAGTTACTGCCACACAGCAGTCCCAGGCCTGCCTCTGCCAAACACTGCAGGAAACTCATCCACCTCCTGAGGCCAACACACAGCACATGACCCCAGCTTCCTGGGGTCCAACCTTTGTTGCCCTGCTGTTGCCAACACTTCCTTCTACTCAACAAGCCACCTACTAAAGAGACTGAAACAGATAAGCCGCCAATCTGCTGATTTGAGAACGAGAACCTAGAAGAGATTTATGTATAAAGCTCCTCCTTTCCCCCAGATTCAGGATGATTTTAACCAGTAAACTTCATGATTGTTGGTGCCAGAGGAGATGTGTTTCTTCTCTACATCAAAGAGTCTTTTCTCCAATAATGTGCCTTTAAACCCCAGGGGCATGCTTCCAGGACATCTTCTGCCTGAGAGGTTTTCTTCCTTTCTGGAGCTCCTGAAATTTTCCCAGCAGGTTCTTTTATTTAGACCTTATTTTCATTGCCCATTGTCTATATTTATATTTTGGCAAAAATAACATATTTTCTAGAGACCACCATAATTTCTTCCTATCCAGATTATTTCATTTCAATTCAACATATTTATTTGTTTTTTAATTTATGTTTAATATTTATTTATTTTTAATTTATTTATTTGGTTGTGTCGGGTCTTGGTTGTGGCACACAGGATCTTTTTTGGGGGATGCGCAGGTTTCTCTAGTTGTGGGGCGTGTGGGCTCAGTAGTTGGAGTGAGCCAGCTCAGTTGCCCCAATGCATGTGGGGTCCCAGTTCCCCAACCAGGGACTGAATTCATGTTCTTTGCATTGGAAGGTGGATTCTTAACCACTGGACCACCAGGGAAGTCCCTAAATTTATTTTTTTATTGAAATATAGTTGAATTACCATGCTGTGTTAATTACTGCTGTATAGCAAAGTGACTCAGTTATATATATATATATATTCTTTTGCTGGGAAAGATTGAGGGCAGGGGGAGAAGGGGGCAACTGAGTATGAGATGGTTGGATGGCATCACTGACTCAATGGATACGAGTTTGAGCAAACTCCAGGAGATAGTGAAGGACCAGGAAGTTTGGCATGCTGCAGTCCATGGGGTCACAAAGAGTTGGAGACGACTGAACAACAGTTCTTTTTCATATTCTTTTCCATTATGGTTTATCACAGGATATTGAAGATAGTTGACTGTGCTATATAGTGAGACCTTTTTGTTTATCCATTCTGTATATACAGTTTGCATCTGTTAAACCCAAACTCCCAATCCAACCCTGTCTCATGCCCCTCCCCACTTGGCGACCACCAGTCTGTTTTCTACAACATATATTTATTGAGTCCTTTCTATATGCCAGATACTACTCTTGGCATTGGAGGTAAAGCAGTGCTTGTTTGTCAGAGACTTTCTATTCTGGTCAGGGAGATTGAGAGCTTATTAAAATAAATGAATTGTTTAGTATGTAGGAATGTGATAAAAGCTCCAGAGAAAAGTAAAGCAGGAAGAAGGGGATGAGGAGAGCTGAGTTGGATAGCCGGGGTAGGCCTTTCTTAGAAGGTGACGTTTGAATAAAAACATTTGAACGAAGCAGTACAGCTCTCTCAGGGGAACGACTATGCAGGGAGAATGGTCTTCAAAGGCCCTGAGATGGAAGCATGCCTGGAGTGCTGGAGGAGCTGCGAGGAAGCCATGTTGGATGAAAGACGTGTAGGAGGGGGAGAATCGTAGGAGATGAGGACAGGAAGGTAATGGGGACCAGATGGAGGCCTTGCAGACCTACTTTACACAGAGCAGGGATCTATTAGAGAGTTTGATCAGAGGAGTTCTAAGATCTACCTTATGTTCTAGAAGATTGCCCTTCATTCTGGTGTTGTGAATGGACAGGGGAATGGGGAGGATGGGAAGTAGGGGGAGTATTTAGGAGGCTTTGTAATACTCCTCATGCGAGATAATGGTGTCCTGGACTGGGGTGGTGCCAATGGAATGGTAAAAAGTAGCCAGATTTTGAATATATTATGAACATGGAGAAAATAAGTTTTCTGGACTGATTGGATGTGAGAACGTAACAAAAGAAAGCAGTCAAGAATGACTTTTTGGCCTGAAAAGTTGGAAGGATGGAATTCCTGTTAACTGAATGGGGAAGGCCATTAGTGGAGTGGTAATGGGTAGGGAAACTCGAGTTTAATTTTGAACATATTATGTCTATTAGTTGGAAACTTTCAAAGGTACACACAAAAAGATTAGTTCAGTGAATGCCATCAACACTTCACTAGCTACCTTATCCTTGTATTACTTGAGTATTTTAAAACAAATCCTGGACAACATATAATGCTATCCATGAGTACTTTGAGTACTTTTATCTCTAACAAATTAAAACTTCTGGGTTTTTGGTTTTATCAAAACCATAGTACTTCCCTAAGACCTGTCTACATTAAGACAAATATGTAAACAATATTGTGTCTTTAAATCTGGATATTTTTTTCCTAAAAGATAAACAAAGGGGAAATTACCTTGTAAAAGAATTGTCTTTTCCAAATAATTTGTTAAATACTAGCTTGAAATATCTTGCTTATCTGATACATAAACAATTTAATGTAGAGAAATCACATTTACATCAAAACTTTCTAGGCTATGTATTGCATCAAACAACAATCAGTTTAGAGGAAGCATAATAAGAAAATATGTTCCCATCCCTGTGAGTTTATAGTCTAGAGGATTAGAAATATGTAAACAGTTTTACACCCAGCAGTTATCACAGTGCTGAGGGGATTTGGGGTGAAGTCCGAGTGGTGCCTGGGATTTAGAGAATGTCTGGAAGGCTTGAGGATTTGTGCTTCTTTTACATGCATACATGAAGGAAATGGCAACCCACTCCAGTATTCTTACCTGGAGAATCCCATGGACAGAGGAGCCTTGTGGGCTATGTCCATAGGGTCACAAAGAGTCTGACATGACTGAAGCAACTGAGCATACATGCATACAAGGGTGTATGTATTTAAACTTTTGGGGAGGGGAGAAGTAGACTAAAGTTTTCAAACACAAAAAAGTAGAATGGCAGGTGAAACACCCATGTCCTGATCTCACAAATTCAGCCACCATCAACATTTAGTCACACTGGTTCTACCTGTTCCATTTTAAATTTTGTTACTGCTATCTGTTGTCATTGGGTCGCTGAGTCGTGTCTGATTCTTTGTGACCCCACGAAGCACACCAGGCTTACCTGTCCTTCACTATCTCCCAGAGTTTGCTCAAATTCATGTCCATTGAGTTGGTGATACCATCTGACCATCTCATCCTTTGTCACCCCCTTCCTCTCCTGCCTTCAATCTTTCCCAGCATCAGGACCTTTTCCAGTGAGTCAGCTCGTCACATCAGGTAGCCAAAGTATTGGAGTTTCACCTTCAACATCAGTCCTTCCAGGGAATATTCAGAGTTGATTTCCTTTAGGATTGACTGGTTTGATCTCTTTGCTGTCCAAGGGACTCTCAAGAGTCTTCTCCAGCACCACAATTCAAAAACATCAATTCTTTGGTGCTCAGCCTTCTTTATTGTTATTGCTATAGTTTTAAATTATTTTTTGGAAATAATAAGGACAGTGTGAAGAATTCCCATACACCCTTCACCCAGATTCACGAATTCTTAACATTTTGCCACAATTGGTTTTATCATATTTTTCTGAACCATATGAGGCTAAGCTGTAAATACCATGCTCTTTTACTGTTAGAAAACTTGCATTTCGGGGACTTCCCTGGCAGCCCAGGGGTTAAGACTCTGCAGTTCCAGTGCAGGGAGCACAGGCTTGATCCCTGGTTGGGGAACTTCCCTGCATGCCATGCAGTGCAGCCCCCCAAGACTTGTATTTCTTAAGATCAAGGATATTTACTTATATAATCACAGTATAAGAAATTCAACATTGATATAATGCTATTTAACCTACAGCCATCATATCCCAGTTGTTCCAATAATGTTCTTTTTTTTATTTTATTATTATTTTTTTTTACATGTGTTCCCCATCCTGAACCCTCCTCCCTCCTCCCTCCCCATACCATCCCTCTGGGTCGTCTCAGTGCACCAGCCCCAAGCATCCAGCATCGTGCATTGAACCTGGACTGGCATCTCATTTCATACATGACATTTCACATGTTTCAATGCCATTTTCCCAAATCTTCCCACCCTCTCCCTCTCCCACAGAGTCCATAAGACTGTTCTATACATCAGTGTCTCTTTTGCTGTCTCGTATACAGGGTTATCGTTACCATCTTTCTAAATTCCATATATATGCGTTAGTATACTGTATTGGTGTTTTTCCTTCTGGCTTACTTCACTCTGTATAATAGGCTCCAGTTTTATCCACCTCATTAGAACTGATTCAAATGTATTCTTTTTAATGGCTGAGTAATACTCCATTGTGTATATGTACCACAGCTTTCTTATCCATTCATCTGCGGATGGACATCTAGGTTGCTTCCATGTCCTGGCTATTATAAACAGTGCTGTGATGAACATTGGGGTACACGTGTCTCTTTCCCTTCTGGTTTCCTCAGTGTGTATGCCCAGCAGTGGGATTGCTGGATCATAAGGCAGTTCTATTTCCAGTTTTTTAAGGAATCTCCACACTGTTCTCCATAGTGGCTGTACTAGTTTGCATTCCCACCAACAGTGTAAGAGGGTTCCCTTTTCTCCACACCCTCTCCAGCATTTATTATTTGTAGACTTTTGGATCGCAGCCATTCTGACTGGTGTGAAATGGTACCTCATAGTGGTTTTGATTTGCATTTCTCTGATAATGAGTGATGTTGAGCATCTTTTCATGTGTTTGTTAGCCATCTGTATGTCTTCTTTGGAGAAATGTCTATTTAGATCTTTGGCCCATTTTTTGATTGGGTCATTTATTTTTCTGGAGTTGAGCTGTAGGAGTTGCTTGTATATTTTTGAGATTAGTTGTTTGTCGGTTGCTTCATTTGCTATTATTTTCTCCCATTCTGAAGGCTGTCTTTTCACCTTGCTAATAGTTTCCTTTGATGTGCAGAAGCTTTTAAGTTTAATTAGGTCCCATTTGTTTATTTTTGCTTTTATTTCCAATATTCTGGGAGGTGGGTCATAGAGGATCCTGCTGTGATGTATGTCAGAGAGTGTTTTGCCTATGTTCTCCTCTAGGAGTTTTATAGTTTCTGGTCTTACGTTGAGATCTTTAATCCATTTTGAGTTTATTTTTGTATATGGTGTTAGCAAGTGTTCTAGTTTCATTCTTTTACAAGTGGTTGACCAGATTTCCCAGCACCACTTGTTAAAGAGATTGTCTTTAATCCATTGTATATTCTTGCCTCCTTTGTCAAAGATAAGGTGTCCATATGAGCGTGGATTTATCTCTCGGCTTTCTATTTTGTTCCATTGATCTATATTTCTGTCTTTGTGCCAGTACCATACTGTCTTGATAACTGTGGCTTTGTAGTAGAGCCTGAAGTCAGGTAGGTTGATTCCTCCAGTTCCATTTTTCTTTCTCAAGATCGCTTTGGCTATTCGAGGTTTTTTGTACTTCCATACAAATTGTGAAATTATTTGTTCTAGCTCTGTGAAGAATACTGTTGGTAGCTTGATAGGGATTGCATTGAATCTATAAATTGCTTTGGGTAGTATACTCATTTTCACTATATTGATTCTTCCAATCCATGAACATGGTATATTTCCCCATCTATTAGTGTCCTCTTTGATTTCTTTCACCAGTGTTTTATAGTTTTCTATATATAGGTCTTTAGTTTCTTTAGGTAGATATATTCCTAAGTATTTTATTCTTTTCGTTGCAATGGTGAATGGAATTGTTTCCTTAATTTCTCTTTCTGTTTTCTCATTATTAGTGTATAGAAATGCAAGATATTTCTGTGTGTTGATTTTATATCCTGCAACTTTACTATAATCATTGATTAGTTCTAGTAATTTTCTGGTGGAGTCTTTAGGGTTTTCTATGTAGAGGATCATGTCATCTGCAAATAGTGAGAGTTTTACTTCTTCTTTTCCAATTTGGATTCCTTTTATTTCTTTTTCTGCTCTGATTGCTGTGGCCAAAACTTCCAAAACTATGTTGAATAGTAATGGTGAAAGTGGGCACCCTTGTCTTGTTCCTGACTTTAGAGGAAATGCTTTCAATTTTTCACCATTGAGGATAATGTTTGCTGTGGGTTTGTCATATATAGCTTTTATTATGTTGAGGTATGTTCCTTCTATTCCTGCTTTCTGGAGAGTTTTTATCATAAATGGGTGTTGAATTTTGTCAAAGGCTTTCTCTGCATCTATTGAGATAATCATATGGTTTTTGTTTTTCAATTTGTTAATGTGGTGTATTACATTGATTGATTTGCGGATATTGAAGAATCCTTGCATCCCTGGGATAAAGCCCACTTGGTCATGGTGTATGATCTTTTTAATGTGTTGTTGGATTCTGATTGCTAGAATTTTGTTTAGGATTTTTGCATCTATGTTCATCAGTGATATTGGCCTGTAGTTTTCTTTATACCTGTTTTTCTCCTGGTCTAGGTTCTAACCCAAGATCATGCTTTGTGTTTGGTTATGAGATCTCTTTTGCCTCAAATCTAGAACCATTCCTCATTCCTTCCTTAATTTTATGATCGTGATTGATATTTTGAGTGTGTCTGATATTTCTTTGTAGTTTGTGTAAATCTGATGTTTGGGTGTATCTGATTTTCTGTATGTGTGATTTGATGCTGGTTATACATTTTTGGTAGAAACACTATGTAAGTGATGGTGTGTCCTCATAGTACAATGTATCCGGAGGCTGATGATATAACTTATTCCCATTATTGGTGAAGTTACATCTATGATTTGGTTAAGGTGGATGAGGCAAATTTCTATTGCTAGGTTTTTGGGGGTTTTTTTAGAATTATATATAAAGACTTTATATTTTAGAACAGTTTTAGATTTACAGAAAAATTGAGCAGATAGTACAAAGAGTTCATATATTATGCCTTGCCTCTATTATACACAATTTCCCCTATTATTAGCATCTTACATTATTTTGATATATTTGTTACAATTAGTGGAATCAACATTGATACACAGTCGACTCTTGAAAAACTTAGGGCTTGGGGGGCCATTACCCCCACACAGTTGAAAATCTGAGTATAATTTTATAGTCAGCCCTCCATACCTGAGGGTTCAACCAACTGTGTATTATCTAGTACTGTAGTATGTATTTACTGAAAAAGATTCACGAATAAGTGAATTCATGTGGTTCAAACATTGTTTAAGGGTGAACTGTATTATCAACTAAAAACCTGCATTTTATTCAGAGTTCCTTAATTGTTACTTAGTGTCCTTTTTCTGTTCCAGGATCTCATTACACATCATTTAGTTGTTTCCTTGAGCTCCTCTGGCTATAAGAGTTTCTTTAGAAATATCTCATTTTTGATAACCTTGACAATTTTGAGAAGTACTGGTCAGGCATTTTGCAGGATGCTCTTCTATTGGAATTTGCCTGATGTTTCTCACGACTAGATTGGAGTTACGAGTTTTGGGGAGGAAAATCAAAAGCAAAATGCCATTTTCATCATCTATCAAGGGCATATACTATCTACATGATGTTGACCTTGATCACCTGGCTGAAGTGATGTTTGTCAGATTTTTCTACTGTTACTACTTTTGCCTTACGCTACCCCCCTTTTCATACTGTACTCTGAAAATAAGTCACTCTGCACAGCCCAAACTCAAGGAATGTGGGTTATTCTTCCCCACCTTTAGGGCTGAATATCTACATTTTTTCTTTTAATTTTTCTGCATAGGAGATTTGGCTCTTTATCACATTTGTGAATACATTCAACCATTTATTTACTTTAAAATTTTATTTATTTTTGGCTTCACTGGTTCTTCACTGCTGCATGCAGACGTTCTCTAGTTGCATTGAGTGGGTTTCCCATTGCGGTGGCTTCTCGTTGCAGGGCATGGGCTCTAGAGCACACGGGCTCAGCAGTTGTGGCACAAGGCCTTAGTTGCTCTGCGGCATGTGGGATCTTCCTGGACCAAGGATCAAACCCATGTCTCCTGCATTGGTAGGCAGATTCTTTACCATTGAGCCACCAGGGGAGTCCTCAACCATTTATTTATACCAGTGACTCATGGATATTTGTTTTATACTTTGGGTTATAAAAGCACTGTTACTTTAATTTTATTGCTCAAATTGTTCCAACTTTGGGCATTGGGAGTTCTTTCAGTTAGCTCCTGTTACATCTTCCCACCAGTCTGTTGTTTTGCTTTGTTCTGGTAATACTTTCTTTCTGGCACTGCCAGGTGCTTCCAGCTCATTTTGTGTATTTCCTGCCCTAGTCCTAGAATCAGCCATTTCTCGGAGGAGGCCTGGTTCCTGGTGTGCTTAACCGCTCAGTCATGTCCAACTCATTGAGACCCTATGGACTGTAGCCTGCCAGGCTCCTCTGTCAGTGGGATTTTCCAGGCCGTAATACTGGAGTAGGTTGCCATTATCTTCTCCAGGGAATCTTTCCAACCCAGGGATTGAACCCAGGTCTCCCATATTGCAGATGGATTCTTTACCACCAGGGAAGCCCTGGTTCCTGGTAATGGAGTGATATTAGAAACTAAGACCTGGGTGTTAGGTGTGCTCATTGCTACTCCAGTGTTTGCTGTAGTATTTTAAAGCACACACACACACACACAAAAGCAACTCGTTGGCATCATGTCATTTAATACCTTAAAGTATCTGGTAAAAAATAAGGATATCTTCTTAAATAATGTCACAATATCCATCCTGTGGCTGCCAACACATTACCACAAATTTGGTGACTTAAAAGAACAAATTCTCTCGTGGTTCTAGAAGCCAGAATTTTGAAATCAGCCTGTCTGAAGAACCTCATTTCCTCAGAAGATTCTAAGGGAGAATCCATTCTTGTCTCTTCCACTTTATGGTGCCCCCAGACATTCTACTTTGCTCTGATATCTACCTTCTTGGTCACAAGTCGCCTCTTCCTTTTTTCTGTGTCTTCTCTGTGTCTCTCCCATCTCTTTCTGCCTTACTAGGGATTCTTCTTATTGGATTTAGGGCCCACTCAGGTAATCCAGGAAAATTCCTTAATCCTTTCAAGACCATCTCAAAATCATTAATCACATATTTTGCCAAATAAGGTAATATTTACAGGTTCCTGGAAGTAAGGCAAGGATATATTGGGGGGAGGGGAGGTTGTCACCATTCAGTAAACTAACTTAAAAAACTTAATAATGATTTCTTAACGTTATCTATGTTCTTAATGTCCCCTGTTTATATTCAGATTTCTCTATTGTCTCAAAAGACAATTGCAGTTGGCTTATTTGAATCAGTATCTAAACAAGGTCCACTCATTGATGTGATTATGTCTCTTAAGTATCTTACAACATAGGAAACCTCACTCTTTTTTTATACTCTGAATTTGTTGAAGAAATAAGGTCATTCCTCTATACATTGGCCTACATTCTGGATTTGTCAGATGGCCTTCTTGTGACAGTTTCTCTTTATTTCCTGTAAACTGGAAGTTGGAGCCAAAAGCTTGATTAGATTCAGATTCAACTGATTTTTAGACAAAAATATACTACTTTCTAATGTTACTGTGTAATTCAAATTGCATCGCATCATGAGATATAATTTATAGCTAATCAGTGACTGTTGCCTGAATCAATTATTTATTAAGCATCTTTGCTGTGGCCCAGATTGTTTTCCTTAAATTAGTTTCATCTCTTATTGTTCCTATTATTTCTGTAGCAGACTATTTAGAAAAGCTCTTTTCACCCTCCAGTTCTTCTGAAATCTCTGAATTCAGAAGAACCAGGGACGTCTGAGTCTGAGGGGGCACTATCTATCCTGCCTGGGGAGATAATTAATTGAGTCAGTGTTTGCTAATGTTCACACTTGAAGCTCAGAAAGCAGGTGACTGTAATTGGAGCCTGCTGCTTGGGTTGGGGTTAGGAGAAGGTAGGAAGAGCGAAGCATAGCGGATCTGGCGCTCTCTTCTTTCCTGGGGTCAAACGCAAAGGCTTTTAATTGGAAAGTACTACAAGAAAATTATTTAATGAACTCTGAGTTCTTTGGTTTTAGAGGAGCGAATTAAGGCACGGCCAAAGAAAGAGTCCATACGGGTTAGGTAGAATCAAAGTATAGAGGGTCCTGGCGTGCCGGAACGTAGCCTTTCAGGGCTTTAACCTCGAGACTACACCTCCCAGAATTCCGCTCTGCGAGTCCCACCCGCGTTAAAGTGGCTGCGCGTGCGCGAGCCCTGTGACCGCCGCCTTTCCAAGCTCCATTAGCCCCGAGATTCCGCGCGCCTGCCTCCCTCCCGCTGGGATCGCCCCTTCAGGCCCTCCGTGCGTCCGCTGGGGGCGCGCGCAGTGCGTGTCTGGTGGCAGCCGCGCTGGCGGCTGAGAGCGCGGGTCGCGTGGCCGTGCGTGGTTGCTAGGGGAGCCTGAGGCCGCCAGCTCGCCCGCAGGCCGAGGGAGGAAGCAGCGCGGAGCCGGCGCCCAGCCGCGGCGAAGCTGAGTCCGCTGGGTGAGTGTGGCCGCGGAGCTGGGGCAACGGCCCTCTGCCGGCTCGACTCTCTCTCCCCTTCTTCTGCCCCGGGCCTTTTGACGCGGCCTCCAGCCCTCTGGCTGCTCCTGCCCAGCCCTGCTTCCTGCCAGCCACCTCTCCATCACCTGGGAAGAGAGGGATCCGCGGCCTCCTACCCTGCCAGGTCTTCGCGCCTCCTCGGAACCCCTCTGCACCCTTTCTTGACCCCCTTTCCCGCCGCACCCAGTGAACTTAGTCGCCCCTCCTCTGGTTCCCCGAATCCTGCAGCATCTTTTCACCCTAGGCCTCGAGCTTCCTTTCCCGCCCCACTGTAGTTTAAATTCCCCTCTCTTTAGTGTGAGCCCAAGGTCCTCTCAGGCCTCACGGCTGAATTTAACATGAATACCCCGCTTTTAACTTCCCCATCTTCACTGTCTGTAGAGAAATACTTTCCTTAACTGTGTAGAATTTAACTCTTCATGTGTTCATCAATCCATTACTTCCTTTAATCATTTAACAATTTTTAATAAGCATCGACAAATACTTAGTGAGCCAGGGCATTATGGAAGGCACTGGGGGATACAGGGGTGCACAGGGCAGGCATGTTTGCACAGAGTTTAGGGGAAATTTTAAGCATGTAAACAGCATTTGTCATATTGTGTGGTGTGTGTTCTAATAGAACATTAGAAAAATATTTAACCCAAATTTATTTGGAAAACTCTGTTATCTTCACATTTCCATTCTACATCTAGGAAATGTTTTAATCCTTCCTTCCTTGGGGAGTTACTCCTATCTACTCAGATACTCCAGATTCCATCTTCCTTAACTTAATTACCTGTTGATTTAGGCAGTCAACAAGTAGCAGGGGGGCCCTTTGGGAAGGTGTTCTATCCTTAGTTATTTGCAATAAATACTGAGGTACTGTTTGTATGAAAACCACCCCCTCTTAGTTCCCAAAAGTTAGGAGCTCTTTATTGATTGGACTGAATGTAGCACTGAAAAATCATCAAATGTTTTCTGGGAATAAAGAGGTGAGAGGACCTTCCAGATACAAAGTATCTTTAGTAAAGATACAGCAAGGCCTGAAAAGAGAACTGGAAACAGTCTGACAGACCTGAGCTGGGTTTGCAGGGAACTTTCCTGCTCAGTTCTATCCTACTCTTTGCTGCCCGATGGACTGTAGCCTGCCAGGCAGGCTCCTCTGTCCATGGGATTTCCCAGGCAAGAATACCAGAGTGGGTTGCCATTTCTTTCTTCAGGGAATCTTTCTGATCAGAAATCAAACTTGAGCCCCGCTGCAGTGGAAGCTCAGTCTTCAGCACTGGAAAACAAGGGAAGCCCCACATGCAGTTTTAGAAGAATCAATTTCCAGATCCTTAGCTTCCAAATGAACTCTTCTGAAACTGACCTTACAAGAAAAGGGGTAGAGAGTGTCATATCTCTTATGCTTCCAAATTTTGCTGTAGTGTGTTATTCTGTGTATAAAAACCAGGTTGGGGGTGGTCCCAAGATGGCAGAGGAATAGGACAGGGAGACCACTTTCTCTCCCACAAATTCATGGAAAGATCATTTGAATGCTGAGCAACTTCCACAAAACAACTTCTGAATGCTGGCGGAGGACACCAGGCACCCAGAAAGGCAGCCCATTCTCTTCGAAAGGAGGTAGGACAAAATATAAAACACAAAAAGAGAGAACAGAGTTAGGGATGGAGACCTGTCCTGGGAAGGGAGTCCTGAAGGAAGAGAAGTTTCCAAACAGCAGAAAACCCTCTCATTTGCGGGTCTGTGGGCAGTTTTGGAATCTCAGAGGGCTACATAACCAGGAGGAAAAAAAAAAAAAAAACCCACAGAATACACGCCTAACCTCAACTTACAGCGGAGAAGTAGCCTAGTTGCAGGCACGCATCCGACACCAGCGATCGGGGGGCTGGACAGGGAGGCGTGGGCTGCATGCTTTAGGGTAAGGACTGGACCAGAATGCCCTGAGGACAATCTGAGGGAGCTAACGTGAAATAGCAACCCAAACCATCGGATAGCCAGAGAGGGAAAAAAAAAAAACTTTCCCGCGAAAGGCTCTAACCTAACCCAACCTGCAGCCTGGCCGACTCATAGAACAAAGAATTGAGCAAAAACCAAAGGAGAGCTAGCTGGCTGCACACAGGCTCCTCCCCCACCAGAGGCAGAGAGGCAGATGTCTGACAGCCAGAGCCAGAAGGCAAGGGGCAATCTTGGCCCCAGAGACTGGGATCCTCCACCAAACTGTGAGCAGGCTCCCAGTTGCTAACCACGTCTTCCTGGGATCCTGGATGGTTGACATCTGCCAGGAGGGTCGCAGCCTGAGATCATCTCCCCAGAGGAGACATGGCACACCTGAGACGGTGCTCTTGCTACGCACCTGGGAAACAGAGTGGCTGGACCAGGGAGGTGATTAAGACACACGGCCCACCTGGGACAGTGTGCTCGCCAATCACCTGGTCACCTGAGCTGCTCTGACCTGGGAAGGGCACAAAATGCACGCCCAACTGAGTCTGTGCCCTTGTGGAGTAGCCGAGAACCTGAACCTGAGCATCTTAGACCTGGGAAGTGCACGAAACTCAGGGCCCACTTTGGACAGTACCCCTGCAGAGCAACCTGTTGCCTGAGCATTGTAGACCTGGAAAGCACGCGCTGCCGTGAGCTGGGGCAAACCCAGTGTGGTCCATACATTGCAAGCACTCCCCACACATGCCAGTGATATTTGTTTGCAGTGTTCCTCCCTCCCCACAATACAACTGAACAAGTGAGCCTAAATAAGTGACCACCTTCGCCCCTTTGTGTCAGAATGGAAATTAGACACTGAAGAGACTTGCAAAAAGAGGAAGCCAAAATAAACGAAGAGGAAACCACTCTGGAAGTGACAGGTGCAACAGATTAAAACCCTGTAGTTAACATTGACTAAGCATTGGAAGGGGCCTATTAGACCTCGAGAACAAGTACAAGCTGGAACAAGAAACTATCTGAAACTGAACTGACCCCACACAGCCCACAACAGCTCTAGAGAAATTCCTAGATATATTTTTACTATTATCATTTTTTGATTTTTAAGTTCTCTATTACTCCTTTAATTTTCATTTTAATAACTTACTATTACCTTGCAAAAAAAAAAGTGCATTTTTAAAGCAAATTTCATATATATATTTTATAATTTTTGTGATTGATTTTGTTTTGTATTTTTAACGTATTTTTGAGAGTCTAACCTCTACTCTAGATTGTTAATCTTTGCTTTTTGGTATTTGTTATCAATTTTGTACCTTTAAGAATCTAATCTTCAGTATCTTTTTTTCACTTAGGGGTGTGATTACTGGCTTGATTGCTCTCTCCCCTTTTGACTCTCCCTTTTCTCCCCCAGGTCACCTCTTTCTCCTCCCTCCCCCTTCTCTTCTCTGCTTAACTCTGTGAATCTCTCTGGGTGTTCCGGGCTGTGGAGAATGCATAGGGAACTGATTACTGGCTAGATTGGTCTTTCCCCTTTTGACTCCCCCCTCTTTTCCTCCTGGTAACCTCTGTCTCCCTCCTCCCTCTTCTCTTCTCCATGTAACTTTGTGAACCTCTCTGGGTGTCCCTCACTGTGGAGAATCTTTTCACCATTAACCTAGATGTTTTATCATCTGTGCTGTCTTGAAGCTACTGTAAGAATAAGACTGGAAGCTAGAGGCAGGAGGCTTAAATCCAAAACTTGAGAACACCAGAGAACTCCTGATTCCAGGGAACATTAATAGACAAGAGCTCATCCAAAAGCCTCCATACCTACACTGAAACCAAGCTCTACCCAAGAGCCAACAAGTTCCAGAGCAAGACATATCATGCTAATTCTCCAGCAATGCAGGAACACAGCCCTGAGCATTAAAATACAGGTTGCCCAAAGCCATGCCAAACCCATAGACACCCCAAAATTTACTACTGGACACTTCATTGCACTCCAGAGAGAAGAGATCCAGTTCACCCACCAGAACACAGGCGCAAGCTCCCCTAATCAGGCAGGAAACCTTGACGAGCCACTAGACCAACCCTACCCACAGGGAGCAAGCTCCACAATAAAGAGGAATCACAGACTTACAGCCTACAGAAAGGCCACCCCAAACAGCAATCTAAACAAAATATAAAGGCAGAGAAATATTCAGCAGGTAAAGGAACACGATAAATGCCCACCAAACCAAACAAAAGAGGAGGAGATAGGGAGTCTACCTGAAAAAGAATTCAGAATAATGATAATAAAGATGATCTTAAATCTTGAAAACAAAATGGAGTTACAGATAAATAGACTAGAGACAAGGATTAAGAACATGTAAGAAATGTTTAACAAGGACCTATAAGAAATTAAAAAGAGTCAATCAGTTATGAGTAATGCAATAACTGAGATCAAAAGCACTCTGCAGGGAGCCAACAGTAGAATAACTGAGGCAGAAGACAGGATAAGTGAGGTGGAAGATAGAATGGTGGAAATAAGTGAAGCAGAGAGGAAAAAAAAAAAGGACAACCTCAGAGACCTTTGGGACAGTGTTAAACACCCTAACGTTCGAATCATAGGCATCCCAGAAGAAGAAGACAAAAAGAAAGGGCATGAGAAAATACTTGAGAAGATAATAATTGAAAACTTTCCTAAAATGGGGAAGGAAATAGCCACTCAAGTCCAAGAAACCCAGAGAGTCCCAATCAGGATAAACCCAAGGTGAAACACCCCAAGACACATATTAATCAAATTAACAAAGTTCAAACACAAAGGACAAATATTAAAGCAGCAAGGGAAAAGCAACAAATAACACACAAGGGGATCCCTATGAGGATTACAGCTTATCTTTCAACAGAAACTCTTCAGGCCAGAAGGGAATGGCAGGATATACTTAAAGTGATGAAAGAGAAAAGCCTACAACCTAGATTACTGTACCCAACAAGGATCTCATTCAAATATGAAGGAGAAATCAAAAGCTTTACAGACAAGCAAAAGCTGAGAGAATTCAGCACCACCAAACCAGCTCTTCAACAAATGCTAAAGGATCTTCTCTAGACAGAAAACACAGAAAAGGTTTATGAACTTGAACCCAAAACAACAAAGTAAGTGGCAGCAGGATCATACTTATCAACAATTGCCTTAAATTTAAATGGGTTGAATGTCCCAACCAAAAGACAAAGACTGGCTGAATGGATCAAAAACAAGACCCCTATATATGCCGTCTACAAGAGATCCACCTCAAAACAAGGGACACATACAGACTGAAAGTGAAGGGCTGGAAAAAGATATTTCATGCAAATGGAGACCAAAAGAAAGCAGGAGTAGCAATACTCAAATCAGATAAAATAGACCTTGAAATAAAGGCTGTGAAAAGAGACAAAGAAGGACACTACATAATGATCAAAGGATCAATCCAAGAAGAAGATATAACAATTATAAATATGTATGCACCCAACATAGAACCACAATATGTAAGACATATTCTGACAAGTATGAAAGGGGAAATTAACAATAACACAATAATAGTGGGAGACTTTAATCCCGACTCACACCTATGGCTAGATCAGCCAAACAGAAAATTAGCAAAGAAACACAAACTTTAAATGATACAATGGACCAGTTAGATCTAATAGATATCTGTAGGACATTTCACCCCAAAACAATTAATTTCACCTTTTTCTCAGGTGCACACACAACATTCTCTAGAATAGATCACATCCTGGGCCATAAATCTGGCCTTGGTAAATACAAAAAAATTGAAATCATTTCAAGCATCTTTTCTGATCACACTGTGGTAAGATTAGATGTCAACTACAGGAAAAAAAAAACTATTAAAAATGCGAACATATGGAGGCTGAACAACATGCTTCTGAATAAACAACAATCTCCGAAATACAAAAAAATCAAAATATGCATAGAAACAAATGAAAACATGACAACCCAAAACCTATGGGATTCAGTAAAAGCAGTGCTCAGGGGAACATTCATAGCAATACAAGCTTACCTCAAGAAACAAGAGAAAAATAAAATAAATAACCTAATATTACACCTAAAACAACTAGAAAAAGAAGATATGAAGAACCCCAGGGTTAGTAGAAGGAAATAAATCATTAAAATTAGGGCAGAAATAAATGAAAAATAAGCGAAGGAGACTGTAGCAAAAGTCAACAAAGCTAAAAGCTGGTTCTTTGAGAAGATAAAATAGACAAACCATTAGCTAGGGAGAAGAATCAAATCAACAGAGTTAGAAATGAAAATGCAGAAATCACAACAGACAACACAGAAATACAAAGGATCATAAGAGACTACTGTCACCAACTGTATGACAACAAAACGGACAACTTGGAAGAAATGGACGAATTCTTAGAAAAGTGTAACCTTCCAAAACTGTACCAGGAAGAAATAGAAAAATCTTAACAAACCCAACACAAGCATGGAAATCAAAACTGTAATAAAAAATCTTCAAACAAAAGCCCAGGACCAGATGGCTTCATAGGTGAATTCTACCAAAATTTAGAGAAGAGCTAACACCTATACTACTCAAACTCTTCCAGAAGAAGGTAAACTGCCAAACTCATTCTATGAGGCCACCGTCACCCTAATACCAAAACCAGACAAAGATGCCACAAAAAAAACTACAGACCAGTATTACCAATGAGCATAGATGCAAAAGTTCTCAACAAAATTCTAGCAAACAAAATCCAACAACATATTAAAAAGATGATACATCATGACCAAATGGGTTTTATCCCAGGGATGCAAGGATTCTTCAATATTTGCAAATCAATGTGATATACCACATTAACAAATTGAAAGATAAAGACCATATGATTATCTCAATAGATGCAAAGAAAGTCTTTGACAGAATTCAACATATTCAAACCCTCCAGAAAGCAGGCATAGAAGGAACATACCTCAACATAATAAAAGCCATATATGATAAACCCACAGCAAACATTATTCTCAATGGTGAAAAATTGAAAGCATTTCCCCTAAAGTCAGGAACAAGACAATGGTGCCCACTCTCACCACTACTATTCAACATAGTTTTGGAAGGTTTAGTCACAGCAATCAGAGAAGAAAAAGAAATAAAAGGAATCCAGACTGGAAAAGAAGAAGTAAAACTCTTACTGTTTGCAGATGACATGATCCTCTACATAGAAAACCCTAAAGACATCACCAGAAGATTACTAGAGCTAATCAATGAATATAGTAAAGTTGCAGGATATAAAACTAATACATAGAAATCCCTTGCATTCCTATACACTAACAATGAGAAAACAGAAAGAGTAAGTAAGGAAACAGTTTCATTCACCATTGCTATGAAAAGAATAAAATACTTAGGGATAAATCTTCCTAAAGAAACAAAAGACCTATGTATAGAAAACTATAAAACACTGATGAAAGAAATCAAAGAAGACACAAATAGATGGAGAAATATACCATGTTCATGGATCAGAAGAATCAATATAGTCAAAATGGGTATACTACCCAAGGCAATCTATAGATTCAGTGCAGTCCCTATCAAGGTACCAACAGTATTTTTCACAGAACTAGAACAAATAATCTCACAATTTCTATGGAAATACAAAAAACCTCGAATAACCAAAGAAGAATGGAACTGGAGGAATCAATCTGCCTGACTTCAGGCTCTACTACAAAGCCACAGTTATCAAGACAGTATGGTACTGGCACAAAGACAGAAATATAGATCAATGGAACAAAATAGAAAGCCCAGAGGTAAATCCACACACCTTTGGACACCTTATCTTTGACAAAGGAGGCAAGAATATACAACGGAGAAAAGACAATGTCTTTAACAAGTGGTGCTGGGAAAACTGATCAACCGTCTGTAAAAGAATGAAACTAGAACACTTTCTAACACTATACACAAAAATAAACTCAAAATGGATTAAAGATCTAAACGTAAGATCAGAAACTATAAAACTCCTAGAGGAAAACATAGGCAAAACACTCTCTTGACATAAATCACAGCAGGATCCTCTATGAGCCACCTCCCAGAGTAATGGAAATAAAAGCAAAAATAAATAGGACCTAATTAAACTTAAAAGCTTTTCCACAACAAAGGAAACTATAAGCAAGGTGAAAAGATAGTTTTCAGAATGGGAGAAAATAATAGCAAATGAAACAACTGACACAGAATTAATCTCAAAAATATACAAGCAGCTCCTGCAGCTCAGTACCAGAAAAATAAATGACCCAATCAAAAAAGGGGCCAAAGAACTAAGCCGACATTTCTCCAAAGAAGACATACAGATGGCTAACAAACACATGAAAAGATGCCCAACAGCACTTATTATCAGATCAGATCAGATCAGTCGCTCAGTCGTGTCCAACTCTTTGCGACCCCATGAATCGCAGCATGCCAGGCCTCCCTGTCCATCACCAGCTCCCGGAGTTCACTGAGATTCACGTCCATAGAGTCAGTGATGCCATCCAGCCATCTCATCCTCTGTCGTCCCCTTCTCCTCCTGCCCCCAATCCCTCCCAGCATCAGAGTCTTTTCCAGTGAGTCAACTCTTCGCATGAGGTGGCCAAAGTACTGGAGTTTCAGCTTTAGCATCATTCCTTCCAAAGAAATCCCAGGGCTGATCTCCTTGCAGTCCAAGGGACTCTCAAGAGTCTTCTCCAACACCACAGTTCAAAAGCATCAATTCTTCGGCGCTCAGCCTTCTTCACAGTCCAACTCTCACATCCATACATGACCACAGGAAAAACCATAGCCTTGACTAGACAAACCTTTGTTGGCAAAGTTATGTCTCTGCTTTTGAATATGCTATCTAGGTTGGTCATAACCTTCCTTCCAAGGAGTAAGCGTCTTTTAATTTCATGGCTGCAATCACCATCTGTAGTGATTTTGGAGCCCAGAAAAATAAAGTCTGACACTGTTTTCACTGTTTCCCCATCTATTTCCCATGAAATGGTGGGACCGGATGCCATGATCTTCATTTTCTGAATGTTGAGCTTTAAGCCAACTTTTTCACTCTCCACTTTTACTTTCATCAAGAGGTCTTGAGTTCCTCTTCACTTTCTGCCATAAGGGTGGTGTCATCTGCATATCTGAGGTTATTGAGATTTCTCCCGGCAATCTTGATTCCAGCTTGTGTTTCTTCCAGTCCAGCGTTTCTCATGATGTACTCTGCATATAAGTTAAATAAACAGGGTGACAATATGTAGCCTTGACGAACTCCTTTTCCTATTTGGAACCAGTCTGTTGTTCCATGTCCAGTTCTAACTGTTGCTTTCCTGACCTGCATACAAATTTC
The DNA here is from genome assembly GCF_002263795.3 of Bos taurus. NCBI lineage: Eukaryota > Metazoa > Chordata > Mammalia > Artiodactyla > Bovidae > Bos > Bos taurus. The sequence continues at coordinate 106,678,832 of NC_037329.1, forward strand.
TCAAGAGGCAGATCAGGTGGTCTGGTATTCCCATCTCTTTCAGAATTTTCCACAGTTTCTTGTGATCCACACAGTCAAAGGCTTTGGCATAGTCAATAAAGCAGAAATAGATGCTTTTCTGGAATTCTCTTGATTTTTCTATGATCCAGCAGATGTTGGCAATTTGATCTCTGGTTCCTCTGCTTTTTCTAAAACCAGCTTGAACATCAGGAAGTTCACGGTTCACGTATTGCTGAAGCCTGGCTTGGAGAATTTTGAGCATTACTTTACTAGCGTGTGAGATGAGGGCAATTGTGCAGTAGTTTGAGCATCCTTTGGCATTGCCTTTCTTTGGGATTGGAATGAAAACTGACCTTTTCCAGTCCTGTGGCCACTGCTGAGTTTTCCAAATTTGCTGGCATATCGAGTGCAGCACTTTCACAGCATCATCTTTCAGGATTTGGAATAGCTCAACTGGAATTCCATCACCTCCACTAGCTTTGTTCGTAGTGATGCTTTCTAAGGCCCACTTGACTTCACATTCCAGGATGTCTGGCTCTAGGTCAGTGATCACACCATCGTGATTATCTGGGTCGTGAAGATCTTTTTTGTACAGTTCTGTGTATTCTTACCATCTCTTCTTAATATCTTCTGCTTCTGTTAGGTCCATACCATTTCTGTCCTTTATCGAGCCCATCTTTGCATGAAATGTTCCTTTGGTATCTCTGATTTTCTTGAAGAGATCCCTAGTCTTTCCCATTCTGTTGTTTTCCTCTATTTCTTTATATTGATCACTGAAGAGGGCTTTCTTATTTCTTCTTGCTATTCTTTGGAACTCTGCATTCAGATGTTTATATCTTTCCTTTTCTCCTTTGCTTTTCACTTCTCTTCTTTTCACAGCTATTTGTAAGGCCTCCCCAGACAGCCATTTTGCTTTTTTTGCGTTTCTTTTCCATGGGGATGGTCTTGATCCCTGTCTCCTGTACAATGTCACGAACCTCATTCCATAGTTCATCAGGCACTCTATCTATCAGATCTAGGCCCTTAAATCTATTTCTCACTTCCACTGTATAATCATAAGGGATTTGATTTAGGTCATACCTGAATGGTCTAGTGGTTTTCCCTACTTTCTTCAATTTAAGTCTGAATTTGGCAATAAGGAGTTCATGATCTGAGCCACAGTCAGCTCCTGGTCTTGTTTTTGTTGACTGTATAGAGCTTCTCCATCTTTGGCTGCAAAGAATATAATCAGTCTGATTTCAGTGTTGACCATCTGGTGATGTCCTTGTATAGAGTCTTGTGTTGTTGGAAGAGGGTGTTTGTTATGACCAGTGCATTTTCTTGGCAAAACTCTATTAGTCTTTGCCCTGCTTCATTCCGTATTCCAAGGCCAAATTTGCCTGTTACTCCAGGTGTTTCTTGACTTCCTACTTTTGCATTCCAGTCTCCTATAATGAAAAGGACATCTTTTTTGGGTGTTAGTTCTAAAAGGTCTTCTAGGTCTTCCTAGAACCGTTCAACTTCAGCTTCTTCAGTGTTACTGGTTGGGGCATAGACTTGGATTACTGTGATATTGAATGGTTTGCCTTGGAAACGAATAGAGATCATTCTGTCATTTTTGAGATTGCATCCAAGTACTGCATTTTGGACTCTTTTGTTGACCATGATGGCCACTCCATTTCTTCTGAGGGATTCCTGCCCGCAGTAGTAGATATAATGGTCATCTGAGTTAAATTCACCCATTCCAGTCCATTTTAGTTCGCTGATTCCTAGAATGTCGACATTCACTCTTGCCATCTCTTATTTGACCACTTCCAATTTGCCTTGATTCATGGACCTGACATTCCAGGTTCCTATGCAATATTGCTCTTTACAGCATCGGACCTTGCTTCTATCACCAGTCACATCCACGGCTGGGTATTGTTTTTGCTTCGGCTCCATCCCCTCATTCTTTCTGGAGTTATTTCTCCACTGATCTCCAGTAGCATATTGGGCACCTACTGACCTGGGGAGTTTCTCTTTCAGTATCCTATCATTTTGCCTTTTCATACTGTTCATGGGATTCTCAAGGCAAGAATACTGAAGTGGTTTGCCATTCCCTTCTCCAGTGGACCACATTCTGTCAGATGTCTCCACCATGACCCGCCCATCATGGGTTGCCCCACGGGCATGGCTTAGTTTCATTGAGTTAGACAAGGCTGTGGTCCTAGTGTGATTAAATTGACTAGTTTTCTGTGAGTATGGTTTCAGTGTGTTTGCCCTCTGATGCCCTCTTGCAACACCTACCATTTTACTTGGGTTTCTCTTACCTTGGGCGTGGGGTATCTCTTCACGGCCGCTCCAGCAAAGCACAGCCATTGCTCCTTACCTTGCATGAGGGATATCTCCTCACCGCTGCCCTTCCTGACCTTCAACGTGGGATGTGTGTTATTCAATCAGATAGTTAAAACTCACTAAATCATCATGAAATATTTGTTTCAATTACAGTTAACCCTTACCTTAGTTCTTTCTATAAATTGTTTAGTATTTTCTACCTTCTCTTAATAAAAGGATAAACTTGTGATGAAAAATTTTAGAGTTCAACTTTAAGATGTACAAGGAATACATGGGTTTAATTTTTTTTTTTTTGGCCTGTACTCTCTGGCTTGTGGGATCTCAGTTCTCTGACCAAGGATTGGAACCTGGGCCATGGCAGCGAAAGCCCAAATCCTAACCACTAGTCCACCAGGGAACTCCCTAAGGAATATATGGTTTTAAACATTCCTTGGGGAATTCTTGGATAAAATCTGAAAAAGTATATTGCGGGAAAACTGTGGAAAGGTAATTAGCAGGAAGGTAACATCAGATCTGTCTTTAAGGTTACCGTAGTGTCAGTGTGCAGTTTGAATAAGTAAGATTTTAGACTGAAATCTGGAAGTCAGTGAGAAAACTAGAGACCAGGCCAGAGACCATGAGGGCTTTATGGTGGTTGTAATGGGGGAGAGGGTTTAGATTAACAGTGGTAGGGGCTTCCCTGGTGGGTCAGCTGGTAAAGAATCTGCCTGCAATGTCGGAGACCTGGGTTCGATCCCGGGGTTGGGAAGATCCTCTGGAGAAGGGAATGGCTACACACTCCAGTATTCTGGCCTGGAGAATTCCATGGACTGTATAGTCCACGGGGTTGCAGAGTCAGACACAACTGAGCGACTTTCACTTTAACAGTGGTAGAGTGGACAAAATCTGGTGGCAAAGTAAATGTCAGGAGAGTGGGACCAGGAGCAGTCTAGAATGATCCTAGGTTTCTGAATTTAGTGATCAAATAGGTGGTGCTGCAGGATGAGGCAGGAGGAGGAGGGGCAGCTTTGAGGACAAAGGTAAAGAAGTTACACTTTGGACATGGTGAGTTGAGGCTCCTTCAGCTTGAGAGGTTGTTCTGTAGGCCTGAGAGATGGAAGAAAATTGGAGAATGTAGGATGTGGTTGAGATCATGGGATAAAAGAGGCTGCTCTGAGAGAGTCTGTGTTAATAGTTGGATCTGCCATTTATTGAGCACTTATTGTGTGCCTCCTTTGGGGGAAGGGGGAGAAGGGAGAAGACTGCATGTGGAGGACACTGACTTTGAGGGAGTAGGTAGGGGAAAAGGGATGGAAGAAGGGAGGCAGAATATTTAAAGTCAAATCCAAAAATGAGTATGTAAATGAAAAGTAACTTTTTCATTGACAAAAGTTTTTCACTGAAAGACTAAGTGTTAGTTGCTCAGACGTGTCCAACTCTTTGTAACACCATGGTCTGCAGCCTGCCAGGCTCCTCTGGCCATGGAATTCACCAGGCAAGAATACTGGAGTAGGTAGCCATTCTCTTCTCCAGAGGGTCTTCCCCATCCAGGGATCGAACAGGATCTGGTACTTATTATGTGGAGTTGAGTTTAGCTTTCCTGTTAGATTCCTTCATCCTATGATAACCTTGGAATTGTCTAGTCATAGGCGTTCTGGACTTGAGCGTGAAATCAGATGCTTTGATCTGTCACTGAAATGTGAGAAAACTTTTCTTTAATGCTCTTAACTTCTCACTGTCTCTTCTGGCAGAACTGGGAAGCCAGACCTGGTGTTTTGGAATAAATACTGAGAATGCTAATTTCTGTTAGGACCTGAAATGAAAAAGACCTCATCCTTAGGAGCCTCTTGGATATTCTGGACAGGCAATGCCATTGTAGACCAGAGCTTTCAAGCTTTTTGGTCTCTTATGTGCACTTTTTTATTAAAGATTTTTGGAATCTTCAGTATATTCTTTTTAATGTGGAATATATATCTACTCCACATTAGAAATTGAAGTATTTATTAATTCAGTTAGAAATAATAAACTCATTACAAATAAACAAGTCACATTTTTAAAAATGAAAAATGGTATTGTTTCAAAAATGTTAGAAGAGTAGCGTTATTTTTGAGAATCTTAATGTCTGGTTTAATTGGAGACAGCTGGATTTTCCTACTTTTTTTCTGTTGTTTCAGTTGGTTCAGTGTACTGTTTCGTTGAATTATGTGGATTATCTAGCCTCATATAGAGGATTAGTTGCAAGAGGGAGGAATGTTTGTGTAGCCTTTTCAGATAGTGGGTATTCTTTGGTGCTGCTGCTGCTGCTAAGTCGCTTCAGTCATGTCCGACTCTGTGCGACCCCATAGACGGAAGCCCACCAGGGTCCCCTGTCCCTGGGATTCTCCAGGCAAGAACAGTGAAGTGGGCTGCCAATGCCTTCTCCGATTCTTTGGTACTACACAGACGTTAACAAGGGGTGGTGTTATGAAGGTTAGCTGCTATGGAATCTGAAATGTTATCAGGGAGGTTTTCATACTTCGTTACATTAGAATCCATTGGTCTATCTCTGACCAGATCTTTTACCCATGTCTGATTTTTTGACATTGTGTGATAGATAATTTGGGAAAATACTGGTTCATTGAGTTGTTGCCACATTCTATATGACAGTATAAAAAAATAATATTACCACAGTCATCAGAAAAATGGCTAAGTTTTGGGAAGCTGTCAAACTCATGGTGGCAGATACAATTTTGCCCAAATTCTCATTTTCTCTTGGAAGCTCAAATTTTATCATTGGCAACAAACACTGTCAGTTGTTTCCCTTGAAGTGACAGGCGTCCTCTGTTTCATTTTCTAGAGAACGCCTGCCAAGTGTCAAAGTCTGAATAACCATCATTTGTGTATCCTTCATTCTTTCAAGTAAACATGATGTTCCACAAAAATTTTGCAATTCAAATAAGTGCTTTACTTACAGATAACCGTTGTCTTCTGTTTTATATGTACTTCTTATTTTATCACACAGAATGTTAAAAAGATATACTTGAGGATTGGGATTTCATTTTTCACTGTGTCATCAAGGACATTCTTAAGTAAACCTGGCACTTCTTCCTTTGCTGTGCAGTGTAGAAGTGTGTGGTGGTGAAAAATCTCACGTGGTACCTTTGGCTTGAATCCTACTGGGGAAACAGCAGTTTGACCCACCGTTGCTCTTGCACCATCAGTGGAAAGGCTGGCACAGTTAAAAAGGCAAATCACATCTTAGTTTTGTTATGGAAATAGTTTCACCTAGTGGAACCCCTGAAAGGGCCCACACTTTAAGGACCATTGCCTTCAAGTTCACCCAAGGTTTCTTTCTGAAGCTGCTGAAGATCAGGGCTTCAGGAGAGCTAGTCACTTAATTATGTTAGAATGTACTTAATTGCTCAGTCATGTCCAACTCTTTGCGACCCCATGGACTGTAGCCCGCCAGGCTCCTCTGTCCATGGGATTCTCCAGGCAAGAATACTGGAGTGGCTTGCTATTCCCTTCTCCAGAGGATCTTCCCAATCCAGGGATTGAATGCGGGTCTCCTCCATTGCAGGCAGATTTTTTACTGTCTGAGCCACCAGGGAAGCCCCTAATTACGTTAAGCCTTCAACTGTTTCCACTTTTCAGTAATTTGCAGATAGACCTCCTTTAGCTTTAGCTGCTATAAGCTGTTTTTTTTTCCCTGAGGTTAGCTAACTTCTTTTGCAGTAACTGTGTTCTACAAGAGCTGCCCCCTCAACTTCTATTGGCCCTCCCTTCTCATTAGGTTGGCGTGTGGACCTTTCTTTCTCAATAGGGCTTTACAGAAGTTCCATGCTCCTCCAACTTTCTTTAGGGAGACAGTTTGGGATTTATCTGTTAAGAGAAAATGTGTCTGATTCCTACACTCCTCATTCTGTTTGATTCCAGCCAAGTCACTTCTATCTTCTTATATAACTATTGGGCAACTAAAGTGATCTCATCAGAGATCTTGTGACTCTAGACTCTGAACTGTTTCTGATGTTCTGAGTTCCTCTGGTGACTGAGTGAAACTCTCAGATGGAAGAGGAAAAGGAAACTGCAGATCCCAAGAGCCACACACTCCTGTAATATAGGAGAGTGACACAGTCAATGTGTAATTAATAATTACTTTCTGTAGAAATAGATACCTTGTCCAAGTTGGTTTGGTCTGGCCTGGCCTCTGGAGACCTGGTGGTTTGAGACAACAGTCATAGTTTTTCTAGCATAGGCTGCTCATCATTCACTCTCACTTAAGGAAGAAACTTGAGGCAAAACGCCCCATAAAGAGTGGAAGGCAGAATGAGATAGACAGCTTCTGAATGTTGTTTAAAGATGGCGGGGCAGGACGTTGAGATTCCTGAGACTGGTTGCTTTAGAAGAAGAGAGGTTGGATCCAGGGAAGGCAGGCAGGATGCTACTACAAATGCAGGCCTGCATTTGGTGAGGCAGGTGAGGGACTAGGAATTGGACAGAGCTAGCCACACAAATAGAGATGTTTGAGGCCATTTTGTTTATCTTCAGAATGCTCTGCAGTTCTTTACTTTTCTTATCCCCTCAGGGGAAAAAAAAATTGTTTCATTTTTAACAGCTTTGTGGAGGTATAACTGACCTAGAAAATATTCATTACCCTCAAGTCAATTATTTTTTAAACTTTATTCTAGGAACCCTTAACATCTTATGATATTTTAGGGGGAGGAGACTTGGGCAGCGTTGCTGAGAAGAAGGCCAGACTAGGGCAGTGATCTTCCAACTTCTACTAACATAGCTGTGCATTTATCTTTTACAGATACCCAAGATTTCCCTATAAAAATCATCAGGGGCTTATGAAGTATATTCATATGAAAAGAGAACAGTGGTAAAAGATAGCCTTTGCAAAACATTAAATTAGAGGAATAAATACACAGCAGATCTTCATGGGTGGGATGGGGCTTGAGTTGGGCCTGGAAAAGGTAAATGCCGGGCCACTTGCGTCCAGTGTTCTGGCACTGAGGATTCATGCGGAGGGATGCAGAGCAGTGTGTGCGGGAGGTGAGTGGAACAGTTGTCTTCACCCAGCCCTGAGGGGGTGTGCAGTGGGGGCCCGTGGCTATGAGGGAAAGCAGGCTTGGCTATGGTGCAGATGAGGACACAGTGGTGGGCTCTTGGGTGCTTCCCCACAAAGGGGTTCAGCATAGTGTTTCCAACCCGCCTTTTATCTTCCACCTGAAGGTTAGGGATAAGTTTGGAAACAGGGCCTAGGTGTGTGTTTCATTTCTATTTAAGAGGAAGCGTGGAGCCAGACAAACTCAAGTTTTAATCTGGCCACTCCTTGTTGGTTGTTTGATTATGGTGAAGTTACTTAGCTTTACTGAGACTCGGGTTCATCATCAGCAAATTGAGCATAGCGTTTTTGTGAGGATTAAATGAGCATAGTACCTGGTATTTGCTAGGTACCCAAACTAGCCTTCATCAGTGCTAGTGTTCAGTTCAGTTGTTCAGTTGTGTCTTTGCAACCCCATGGACTTCAGCACGCCAGGCTTCCCTGTCTATCACCAACTCCTGGAGCTTACTCAAACTTATGTCCATCGAGTCGGTAATGCCATCCAATCATCTCATCCTCTGTCATCCTCTTCTCCTCCCACCTTCAATCTTTCCTAGCACCACGGTCTTTTTTCAGTGAGTTAGTTCTTCCCATCAGGTGGCCAAAGAACTGGAGTTTCAGCTTCAGGATTAGTCCTTCCAGTGAATATTCAGGACTGATTTCCTTTAGGATAGACTGGTTGGATCTCCTTGCTATCCAGGAGACTCTCAAAAGAGTCTTCTCTTAGAGAAGTGCTAGTGTATTTCCCCTTTATTTACTTTTTTTTCCCAGTTTATCCAGTCAACAGAATATTGAGCACTTACTGTGGGTGCGACCTGGTACTGGGAACAACATGCTCGTTGCTCCTAGTTAGATGAGTAGTCCTTGTTAAAGTTCAGTGTCATAGAGACAGCAATGGTGGCCAGCACAGAGATGAGGCATCCTATTTGAACTGGGGAGTCCAGAAAGGCTACCTGGAGACGGTGACACAGCCTTTGAGCTGTGTATTTTTAAGTCTAGTAGACAAGAAGGAAAGGGCTCTAGGGCACCCAGGAGCCCACCACCACGTCCTCAGGTGCACGGTAGCCAAGCCTGCTTTCCCTCATAGCCACGGGCCCGCACTGCACACCACCTCAGGGCTGGGTGAAGACAACTGTCCCCTTTACCCGCTGCACACACACTAGGGAGTGACACTTGTAGAGACCTGAAGGTCTGAGATGGCAGGATGCACACGAGAAGCTACACGTCGGGTGACATTCAGGGGGCAGCAGCATGAAATCTCGTTTCCTTATCCCTTTCTGCCATCACTTTGGTGAACCTGTTGTGCCTCATTGGTGGGGAGAGATGTGGATTCCCATAAGATGACTACGTAAGTTGGAACGTGAGCCCATTGTGTGTACATGACACACACTCAGGTGTGTGGTCTTATAAAATCACTGGCAGGGTCTGACCCCTCCCTTTGTGCTTGTTTCCCATAAGTGCGCAGAGTGTAGCTGTGCCCTGCACAGTATTTCCATAGTTTGGACTTGGTGGAGGTCCATTTTCTGTTACCTTGAGTTTGCATTTACTTGCATCAAATCTGGTTTTAGCTGTGATGCTGTTTTTCACCCACTATCATTTTGAATAGTGGCAGTGATTTTTTGGTACTCTTCTTGAGAAGGACTCCCACACAGGTCAGTCTTTGCAGGAAAAGAGGGCTATATCACGTGGCTTTTGCAGGCTTTTTGTTGGTGGAAAACAGCAGCAGTTCCTGTAACTATAGGCAGGAATGAGAATCTTCCTTGGCCATTGTTCTCCTATCAAAATACAAAGCCCTCTCCCCATTGTCATTTGTGTCTTAAATAAAACTTGAGCAAGAAAATTCTCTGCTATTTCCTTCCCTTTAGCCACTGTGAAAATACTTGATTAAGATGCCAGTATTTCATTCAGAATTATCCCAGATGTATGACTTCTTATAGAAGAGTCTTGTGTTTCTCCCCTGGATGCTGTCATAAAAAGCAGGCTCACCCTTCCCTGCAGGTGTAAAAAACTGCAGAATATTTTTCATTTAGAAATCAAATGACCATGCAAAACTGACTATTTGGAACCCAGAGCTACGGACTGATTCAGAGGTTTTGCTTTAGAGGAAAGATTGAATGAGGGAATGCAAGAGACAGGCTCTCTCTCCCCAAGATGAGCCCAGACTGAAGCCTGGGATTTGGAATAAAGAAAATTTCTCTCTTCTTCTTGCCTGTATATTCTACTCCCGGACCTCTCCTGTCCCAGTGCGGCTGCTGGAAATAAAATCGCTTTAAGTAAAAAGAATGTTGATATCTAATTCCATTTTGTTTCTTCTCTTTTCCACCAACACATTGGTTGGAATTTAAGCCTGTATAGTTGGCTAGACTCTTGAAGAGATGAAATTACCGTCTCAGCCACAGAACGCACCCCAGAGGTCAACAGGAGAAATCCCTGCTCTTGTCTGAACTTGTCTCACTTAGTCCGTGGAAAGCAGAACACATCAGGGGCAGCTTGAGAACTGGTGAGGGAGCAGTACATGTAAAATCTGCTTCTCACATGATCTTTGAGCATTCAGAATTGGTTGATGAGGAGGAAGGTGTTGGCTGGCTTCTCTGCCACACCCAGGCTTGCCTTATTCCTAGGCACATGGGTGTCAGGTGATGGAAGGAAGCCACTCATGTAAACTTGTGGACGATGAGGCAGAAAGGTGTGAATTTTTCTTTGGAGAAGGAGGAAAGAGCTCTCTGAGTGAGAGAAAGGGAGCATGTGAACAGATTTCACCTGGTGGCACCTTAACGTCCCAGTCCTTGATGAAGCCAGCTCATCAAGGCATGAGGGCAGCAGGAAGTCCACGGAGATCACCCTCAAAATCTAGTGTTCTTCTCCCAGGGCCCCAAATGATGACTGAGACTGGTTGCCCAAGAAGTGCTAAAGCAGGGCTCTTGCTTGCCGGGGTACCACTGTAGCCTTGTGTCTGTCCTGGGACTGGAACATTCCCAGCTGTCTCTCTCCCCTTCAGGCTGACGGACTTCAAGGATGCAGCTGCTACTGCTGGAGGCATCTCGCACCTCACCTGAGCCAGGCCATGAGGCCATGTGGCCGTGATGTGGGCTCCTCATGGCCTCAGCAAGAACAGAGCACTACGATATCAGCCTCCGCCGGGGACACAGCTTGAAGCAGAGTGGGCCCACGGGCACAGCACCTACCCCGTCACCGAGAAACCCTCCGAGGGCAAAGTCTGGGCTCAGGCTCATCAGCAGGTGAAGCCAATCTGGCGGCTGGAGAAGAAACACGTGGGGACACTTTCAGCAGGGCTGGGCCCAGGCCTCTTGGGTGCACCCCCGCAGCCAGCGTACTTCTTTTGCCCCAGCACTCTATGTAGCTCCGGGACCACAGCTGTCACTGCAGGCCACAGCAACTGCTGTTACCTGCACTCCCTCCCAGACCTGTTCAGCAGTACCCTGCTATACCGCCGCTCCAACTACAGGCACAAAGCATACCAGCAGCTGGAGTCTTTCTGCTTGCGTTCAAGCCCATCAGAAAAAAGACCTTTCTCTCTCCCTCAAAAGAGGCTCCCTGTCAGACTCCCTGCCAACAAGGCCACGTCTTCCAAGCTCATCCCCATGGCATCCTCATCCACGGAACCATACTCCTCATTGGGAGCAGCCGGGGAAAGTCTTTCAGGGAGGAGCCTGGCCTCTGCCATCTCAGGGAAGACCCCATCTCCACTCCCCTCTTCTTCCTCTTCCTACAAACCCATGCTGAACAACAACTCCTTCATGCGGCCAAATAGCACTAAAGTGCCTTTATCACAGGCCACAGAGGGCCTGAAGCCAGTATCCTCACCCAAGGTCCAGCTCATCTCCTGGCAACACTCAGGGGGCACCGGAGACTGTGCGTTCCAGTCTGTTGAGCACAAGGCGCCCAAGAGCAGTGGCCCTGCCCTAGACGACGCCCCTCCCCACAACATGCTGTCTACCCCCAGCTCCTTGGACACCTCTGCCACCAGTGTTGCCTCTTCCTTCTACAGCCAGAGTAACTTAGTCACCAGGACTCAGTCGTATCCCTATGGCCTGAAGGGTGACCCTGTTTCCCAGACTCTGACTAAGGAGGTTCGGTTCACTGAGGCTGTGAGGAAGCTGACTGCAAGAGGCCTTGAGAAGAAACCAAGGCAAGGCTACCATTTTGAACAGACTTACTTCATGAACCCCAGCTTGCAGTGGGATCTCCTCAACCAGAACAGGAGGTGGAAACCTCCTGTGGCCAGCCAGCAGGTCCCTCAGGAGGACGCTGGAGCAGACAACAGGGCCCTCCCTGCAGTCTCGGACCCCGGGGGCTTGGACAGTGCAGTCTTCTGTACCAAACGCATCAGCATTCACCTCCTTGCCTCACATACCAATGGGCTCAGCTATAGCCCTGCCTGTGGATCTACGATCGACTCCCCACTTCTTGGAGAAGACAAGACTCCAGTTCCGCCTTCTCCATCTCAGCCCCTTGGTGTAGCCGAGGTGGCCACCCGCCTCTCTTCCATCCATCTGGGCAAACTTGGGAGAGAAGGGCCTAAGGAAGCCAGGGAGCTGAACTCACCTCCTAGGACTGTTGGGTGAGTTGAAGAAAGTGTTTGGTTCATTTCAAGTAGTAGGATGTACACACACCTGGTGACACTGACCCTGTGTCTCTGAAGGTTGGGTTTTATTTTCTAAGTGCTCTGGAATGTTGGTTTTCACTTTAGGGCAGAGATTGGCAAGCTACACCTTTCAGGCCAAATCCTGCCCTCAGCCTGCTTTTGTAAATAAGGCTTTATTGAAATGCAGCCTTATTCGTTTACTACTGTCTATGGCTGCTTTCTTGTTTTAATGATAGTGTTACATAGTTGCAACAGACTGAATGACCCACAAAACTGAAAATATTTACTCTCTGGTCCTTTAGAGGAAGAGTTTGCTAAGACCTGCTTTAGGTTATAACCAGGGAAAAATAAGAATTTCAAACATCATGTGTTGGGGACTGTGATTTCGCTACTTAATTCCAAACCAAATCAGGTTCTCAGTCACTCCTGGTATAACAGCTGTTTCAGAGTTAGGACACACACTTAACTGGCTTCTTGTGCCTTGTTATTTCTCTGGAACCATGGCCCACCAAGGCCTTTTCTGAGTTTCTAGAGAGAGGTCCAGGGACCTTTGATGTCTGTTACCACACATTGACTGATGGTGTTTTATATTCAGAACTTTGTATTTATATACTATGAGGGACTTCAAGGAAAATGGAAGGCAGAGTACCTGTCTGTGGAGTCAGAGACGTGGGGTTGAGGAACTGTGGCCAGGCTGAAGCTCTGAGAGCAAGAGGAGTGGGCTGTAAGGCCCAGGCAAGGGCCAGCAGACTAGTGACTAAGGAAGAGATGAACACTGGGAAATGATGAAGGAAGGAGAATCCAGCGTGACCTCTCTTACGGAGCTGGCTGGGCTGGGGCATGATTCTTTCTTACAGTTCAGCTACTGACCTCCAGCTAGACCCGGTTGAAACTGAAGATCTGGAGGAAGAACTACTAGATGGTTTGGAAGACTGCTGCAGCCAGGTTGAGAACGAAGAGGAGGAGGGTGAGTAGAGAACTCTCTCGCCTCCAACTGGGAATTGGTCACCACTGCTAGGGAAGGGGGGCTAATGATTATATACCAGCTCCTCAACTCACTTTGTCACCTGCATTTATCATTTACTTTGGGGGTCTGAGGGCGGGAGTGGCTTTGGGGGGGCTTGTTCTCTAGTCCCCTGTCCCCCGAGTCTTGCCTTCTCCTTGCAGCTTTTGAGCTCAGGGGAGGCAGTGCAAGGCAGCAATGGGTGCTTGTGGCTTTTCGAGAAAGCTAAGCCAGGATGTCCGAGGAAGAGCCGCCTGGGCGTGGTGACTGAGTAGCAGCCTCTCCCACCTGGGCCTTCTCTGTTCTTCCCCCAGGAGACTCAGAGTGCTCCTCGTGCAGTGCCGTCTCCCCCAGCGAGTCGGTAGCAGTGATCTCTCGGTGAGTCCTGACTGTGTAGGTTGTTGGCAGACGCTCATTTACCTTCTCTTGAGGATTATAAAGGGAGGAATCACCCAAGTTATTAATTAATGGCCCTGTTAACCCTAACTCACTTTGGCCGAATTTTTATAGTTAGGACTTTAGTTTTCAAACAGGAATCAGTGGGAGGGAACAGAAGTGTATTTTATCAGCTGAGCTTAAAATCAGTAGTGTGTTTCTTGTGCTGCGATTCAGTCTTTAGGCTCCAAGAAATTGTTCAAGTAAAAAGCAAATAATCTCAAGAGGTAGTTAGAAAATTAATAACTAATTTCACAAAGAGACAATGTTTGAGGTAGATTCTTAGTTAGGCTGCACACATGAGGATATTTGCCACCTTGCCTTTTAAATGTGTCCCAAAGTCAGAAACAGTTCTGAGATAGATAATATCACTAATTGGAGCTTTTTTTCAGTGCTCTTTTGCTCCCTTTGGAAGTTGGTTTTATAAGACTAAAGTTGACCTTAGTAATAAATTTAATTTAAAATTCTGTAGCTATAATCTAGAGTATTTTATTGACTGCCCTTCATGGAATCTGAGGGATACCCATCTCTACCTAGGAAACCAAGAAGTCCATCTCTTAATGTAGACCCTCCTTTTGTAGAACAGATAATTGTAGAATGGTGCATAACCGAGATGTGGAATCAGGGGGAGGAAGGAACACAGGACACTGTAAATGAGGACATGTCTTTATGCTAAAGAGTTTTAGAACTTGCTTACAGATCATATAGACCACCTCTCTGGGTAGAAAGTTAACATTCTTCAGTATAATCTTCCTTGTTTCCTTCATCACTTCCAACTTTGTCTCAATATGAGGCTCTTATCTTCATTAATTATTTTTAGATATTTAAAAAAACCTCACAAAGTACCAACCATTAAAGTTTTTTTTCCTTTAAAAAATAACTTCTAAAAAAAAAAAAAAAACTTCTACTGAAAGTGTAAAAAACCAAAGTTCCTATTCTAATTTTAATTCTACTCTGGCCATACATGTCAAGGCTTGCCTAGCATGTGGAGCAGCCAAACTCTGGTTGCTTTCCTTTGTGTTGGCTCTGCCTTAGATGAAGCTGAGAGGAAGAGTTAGTCTCATCTAAGATTAGTATGGATGAGGCAGGCTGCATCTCTGAATGTGATGGTGGCTGCAGCTGTCCCAGTTTTAGAGTTCCAAACCAGCAAGGTGGAGAGAGTTGTTTAGAAAATGGAGAGACAGAATAGGGACTTTCTGTGAAGGTTGGTAGAAATCCTGTCATAGGTATCCTGTATCTGGTGCATAAATTCTGTTACTTTAAGCCTAACCCATTGCTCTTTCAGATAAGCAAATCTACTTCTGGCCGTATATATTAGATGTTGACCAAGGACTTCCACTCGCTCAAAGAGAAACACATTTAACGTTTAATTGACTTGGAGCCTCTTTTCCACACTTCAGGGTTATCTAGGTTTGTCTTCAGGCCTAGTTCAAGACAGCTGCACAGCCCTTTGTTTAACCTTTCTGATTTTTAAGATAAAATTCACAAAAGGTGTTTGTTAATTCTATGTTCATTAATTAATTTCTACAAAATGCACAGTCTATATGAGGCTTAAAACATGAGGTCAAGCAAATGGAGGTTAAAGAATTCTAAACCACTTTGCATTTTGACTAAAATCAGGCATCTTTTTGGATTGCTGAAATCTTATTTTTTCCCAATTATGAAAGATTTATTTATTATAGAAAAATTTGCACAGAAAAATCATTGAAAATACTACCTGTTTCCTCTGTCCAGCAATAGTATATTACATTTCCTGTTGAATATTCTTTTTCTAAGAATCATGTGAAATTAGAAATGGCATTGGTCAAGTTCAGCCTCTGTTTTTTCGGATATGAAAATTGAGGAACAGGGAAATTAAGTAACTATTTGCAAGGTCAGGGTTTTTAGTACCGCTAGACCAAAAGTCATGCCTTTTGAGGTTAATTTCAGTACTCTTGAGAGGCAGCTAACAAAGATTTTCTTTTCTTTTTTTTTTTAATTAAACTTTTGATTTTGAGACATTTATAGATTTTCATGCAGTTTTAAGAAATAATAGAGAGAGTCCCTTAGTTCTTTACCCAGTTTCCCCTGTGGTAACATCTTACACAGCGATAGTACAATATAATGTGACCAAGAATTAACGTTAATGAAGATGTGAACGTTTCTGTCACTGTAAGAATGCCTCCTGTTGCCCCGAGAGCCACGCCCACTTCCCTCCTACTCTCATCCCCTTCTTAACCCTTCATAACCAATAGTTTTGTTGTTCCAGGAATGTTATTCAAATGGAATAATAGCCATATGTAGCCTTTTGGGATTGGCTTTTTTCACTCAGCATATTCTCTACAGATTCATCCAAGTTGTTACACGTATGCATAGTTCATTCCTTTTTATTGCTCAGTAGTGGCCTGTGATACGGATGGACCACTTTGTTTAACCAGCCACCTGCTGAAGGATATTTTGTTTCCAGTTTTTGACTATACAGATAAAGCTGCTCATTGTGTACATATTTTTGAATGAACCTTTAAGTCTTCATGTCTCTGAGATAAATGCTGGGTTCTATGATAATTGCATGTTTAATTTTTTTGAGAAACTTCCAAAGCTATTTTCCAGAGTGGCTGTACCATTTTACATTCCTGTCTTGTCTTTGTTTTTAAATATGAACTCATTGTTTTTGATTTTCAACAATCTTAAATTCTAATATTCAGTAAATGGAAAGTCTTTAAAGTAAAAAAATTTGGAAATGAGGAATAGAGTTGAATTAATTGGATTTATTTAATTAATTGGAATTAATATTTAACTCAACCCAATAAAATTCATTAAAATTTTCTCAGGTTTGAAACACTGAGGTGTTTTATGTACAGTGCCTATTTCTGTTGTGCTGAAAAATAACAGGTAGAGTATTTCTTTATAAACTGAAAATTAATCTTAAATAATAAATATTTGTGGATCACATCAGCCTGATATAGAGGGTCATAACTATCCTCTCCATTTTCAATGTTATCTGAAGAAATTATCTGGGTCTGTCAGCTTGTGTCCAATAGATAGTCTAGGTCTTCCTATTTGAGACTCCTTGAGCTAGCCTTGATCAAGACGTTATTGGAATAACAGTAGTTCCTTTGAAACTCTGACCTGGAATAATACTTACTGACTTGCCTACAGGGAACGTTGAGCAACAGTGCCACCTCTTTCTTGTACTCACCATGGCCACTGCTCCAGATTCCCAGACCGTCTTACTGCCACACTGTTACGTAAAAGTCTGATGTCTGATGTCTCTGTTTTCAAAACAGAGAAGAGCATTCATCCATATTTCTTCAGATAAATATAAAATGAGTTAGAAGTAGCACTGCTTCTTTTCTTTCTGTTGCTTTTTCCCCTTTTTCTTTTTAAAAACCTCTTTACCTCTTCTTAGTTCTTTCTGTCTTTTCTGCTTTTCCTCCTCTTTTTTTATCCATATCATTCTTTTTCTCTCCTCATCTATTTCTCTTTGTCTAAGCATAGCATATTCCTCTACTGCTGCTGCTGCTGCTGCTGCTAAGTGCTCCACCCACTTAAACTCCTTACTTACTCTCAGAGCCACTCTTTTCAGGGACCTCCCCAGCCTATAGCTCATCACAGGAAATTTTAGTTGTATCATAGAATGCAATATTGGAAAACTTTGTCTTTAGGTGACATTTATGGTGTGATTGTGTATAGGTTAGCCTTAGCATGGATTAATATTTGCAGAGTAATTATTGAGCACTTGTCTCTGTAGAATCGCAGTGTAGAAGATAGCACCCTGAAAGAAACGATGTGTAACGGTAACAGCACTCAAAGTTGTGGCTTTGCCTTTCTCTACCGCATGGCTGTTTTTCATTGTAGGAACTGCATGGAGTTTCTGACCAAACCCCTTTCCAATGAGAAAGTTGTTCGACCAGCCCTCATCTACAGTCTCTTTCCCAACGTGCCCCCCACCATCTATTTTGGCACTCCAGATGAGAGAGGTAAACCTGGCCGAGTGTCTACCTGGAACAGCCCCAGGAGAAGAATGCTAGTGAAGCTGGCGATAGGGTGGAAGGGGTTTCCAGAATGGCTCTGTTGGTGCTTGGTTACCCCCCTGGTCCACCAGTCTGATGAGGGGATCTTTATCTGGTCCATCCTTTAGCTAACCCTCTCAGCCCCATAACCTCATGCTTCACTCTTGACCTTTAACCTTGTGTCTCTCCCCTTTTCATCCTCTTCTTCTCTCTGTGTTCCTCATTCCTGTGCAGTCCCCTTTCTTCCCCAAAGTGTGCTCCTTTGAAACTCTGACCTGGAATAATACTTCCTGACTTGCCTACAGGGAATGTTGAGCAACAGTGCCACCTCTTACTTCTACTCACCATGACTCTCCTGCTCTTCTCCACACCCTCCCTGCCCCCCACCCCCCGCCCCCTGTTTTCCCCAGTGGAGAAACTTCCCTGGGAGCAGAGGAAGCTGCTCCGGTGGAAGATGAGCACAGTGACCCCCAACATTGTCAAGCAGACCATTGGACGTTCCCACTTCAAGATCAGCAAGAGTGAGTCACTTGCCTTACTTCAAGCCTGTCCTCTGCCCCAGCAGATGGGCCCTGGGCAGGAGGGAACCCCTAGATTAGCTTCTGCTGTGTGAGGATCCTGTCCTGAAGTTTCCAACTTCATAAGAGGACATAGGTCTGAAATCCCTCTGCCTGGAGCCTGTTCCTCAAAATTGGAAGACAGAGGGCCATTGTTCTAGTCCTGACCCCAGGGCCTCATGTAGGACAGCTCCATGGCAACTCCTAGAAAACCGGGGCTGGGAGCCATGCCCAGGCTCTGGTGGTATTTCTGGGGCCTCTGAGCCACTCTCTGTCCCAGGGACCGAGCTGCTAGTAAGACTGACTTCCTGATGTGCCTTCTGTAGGGAATGATGACTGGCTGGGCTGCTGGGGTCACCACATGAAGTCTCCTAGTTTCCGATCCATTCAGGAGCATCAGAAGGTAGGGGCCTTTTCTGAGCTGCTCTTCCCCTGGACTTGGGCAGAGGAAGGTTGGTAGTAGAAGTAGGGAAGAGGAGGATGACCATAGTGAAGTCAGGAGGGCTCAGAGGGTGGAGAAAGTATGGGAGGTGGGTGCTGTGTGAGCCCCCAGTGGATCATGCTCACCTAGTAGGTCAGCTACAGTGTCTTGGACAGATAAAGCATCTAAGACACTTTTTCCCTGGTGTATCTTGAGACGCAATGCCTGTTTTCAGTTTATCATGTTTTTCCTCTAACCACTGCACATTGCCTCTGTTCCTCCAAGCTGAATATGTGTAAAGAGGTCTCATTTGAAGTGAATAGTCCCTTTTCCCCAGGAAAGCCAGGTGCTTTTCTTTGTCCTAGAGGCATGGAAAAAGACTTAACAGGTTTTTCTTTACTTTTACGGTGAATGTTATGTCTGTCTTAGTTACTCTTTTACGTCATGAACTATTGACTCCTAAAGGGCACTACATTGTGTTGTGTTGTGTTTGTGTTTTAATCGTTTTTTGGTGGATGCTCAGCGCGGGATACTTAAGGACCTTTAGACAGTGACAGTCAGATGGAACAGGAGCTTAGAATGTTGGAATGGTGTAGTGAGTCTTGCTGTCTTCTCGTGGTCTCACATGGCCCTGTCTCTCCCTGCTCCCACCCTCTGTCCCCTCTGCAGCTAAACCACTTCCCAGGTTCATTCCAGATTGGGCGCAAGGACCGACTGTGGCGGAACCTGTCCCGCATGCAGAGCCGCTTTGGCAAGAAGGAGTTCAGTTTCTTCCCCCAGTCCTTCATCCTACCCCAGGACGCCAAGCTCCTGCGCAAAGCCTGGGAGAGCGGCAGCCGCCAGAAGTGGATTGTTAAACCAGTGAGTGGTCCTGGCGGGCAGCAGGCAGGGCCCGAGAGTGGGAGTGCCAGAGTATTGGGCCAGGTAGACAAATCCTCTCCTCTCCTCTCCACTCAACCTCTAGCCAGCGTCCGCTCGAGGCATCGGCATCCAGGTCATTCACAAGTGGAGTCAGCTCCCCAAGCGGAGGCCCCTTCTGGTACAGAGGTGAGCCTGTCTCCAGCTGTGACCCCGCTCCCTGCTTCCCACCTCTTCAGCCTCAGAGGGCCCCTTTTCACCACGTTCTTTTGTCCTTTGTCCTCCCAGCCAAAGACCTTCCTCAGCCCACTCTTTAAAGGTCTTTATCCTGGAAACCCAGAGAAGGCAATTGCACCCCACTCCAATACTCTTGCCTGGAAAATCCCATGGATGGAGGAGCCTGGTAGGCTGCAGTCCATGGGGTCTCGAAGAGTCGGACACGGCTGAGTGACTTCACTTTCACTTTTCACTTTCATGCACTGGAGAAGGAAATGGCAACCCACTCCAGTGTTCTTGCCTGGAGAATCCCAGGGACGGGGGAGCCTGGTGGGCTGCCATCTGTGGGGTCGTGCAGTCAGACACGACTGAAGTGACTTAGCAGCAGCAGCAGCAGCAGATACTGGGAACCATTAGCTGGCTTTTGCTGTGGCTCAGTTACCTGCCAAGCCCTGTCTCATCTCTCCTGTCCCTGAAGCTGGCCTTCTGTCTTGTCCCTGAAGCTGGCCTTTCTCTTTGTAGGTATCTCCACAAACCCTACCTCATCAGTGGCAGCAAGTTCGATCTGCGGATCTATGTTTACGTCACCTCCTACGATCCTCTACGGATTTACCTCTTTTCAGATGGACTCGTCCGCTTTGCCAGTTGCAAGTATGTGGTGGTGGTGGCGGCTCACCCTGACAGCCTTGGGGATTTGCTTTTCCTCCAGGGAGGGAAGCTGGAGAACACCAAAGAGGAAAATAACCTATGTTTTGGTAGTTTTTATTAGCAAAGGAGAAGGTGGAGTGCCTTTGGGAAAACCTTGTCTTCCTTTTCTTCCATGTGACAGCTTTACTTGTACATCAAACACTTCTGACACCACCTATAACCAGATGGTGGGTTTTTTTCTCCCCACACAAAGCATTTCTATACAACACCAACTGGCTCTCCTACAGTTGAACTCAATTCTGACATGTCTGTCTGGGGACATCATCAGATCCCATGGGTCAAGGGCTGAGTCTCACCAGGCTGCCCCTCCCTCCACCACCTGTGATGCCAGTCACGAGTGCAGGTGGCTCCCTGTGCGTCTCACCAGTGGGCTGTAATCAGAGGTTCCCATGAACCCCTCCTCGAGGCTGTGGGTATCAGTTTGGTTAATTTTCTAGAGCAGCTCACAGAACTTAAGAAAACACTGCTTATATTTATTGATTTATGAAAAATGGATGTGATAAAGGATACAGAACAGGGGGATGGAAGAGATGCACAGAGCAAGGCGTGTAAGGAGAGGCACCAAGCTTCCATGCCCTCTCTGGGCGGGCCGCTCTCCCAGCATCTCAACAGGTTCACCCACCTGGAAGCTCTCATATTTGCAGAATTTTTACAGAGGCTTCAGCACTTAGGCTTGATTGATCATTAGCTCCATTTTCAGCCCTCCTCCCTTTTTTAAGATAATGGGAGTTGGGGGGGGGGAGCTGAAAATTCCAAACATCTAATCATGTCTTGGCCTTTCCAGTGACTGGCTGTCATCCAGGAGCCATCAGGAGCTCACCCAGTGTCGCCTCGTTAGAACAAAAGATGCTCCTATTACCCAGGAAATTATAAGGGTTTCAGCAGCTCCGTGTCAGGAACTGGGGTCAAAACACCAAATCTGAGAACAAAGTTGCTCCTTATACTTGTACCACTTAGGAATCTACAAAGGTTTCAGGAGCTCTGTGTCCGGGAGTGGGGCAGGGTCCAATATATACATATTTATTATTATAAATCACAGTATTACATGCAGAATGGGAGATAAGGGGGTTCTCTACTTCACTAAACAGGGAGGGTCTGTCTACAGAACTGAGGTAGGATAAAATAGGAGATAAGTTTAGCTGTAGTGTTCTAGAAACCTTACCAGAAGATGTGCTTCTCAGACTCTTGCATCCGCAAAGATCTGTCCACTTACCTGCTCAGGATCTGGAGACATGTTTGGACCATTATCCATCTGCTGTATCACCATCTCCCCTCTGCCTTTCCTCTCACTTGCAGGTATTCCCCTTCCATGAAGAGCCTTGGCAACAAATTCATGCACCTGACCAACTACAGTGTCAATAAAAAGAATGCCGAGTACCAGGCCAATGAAGATGAAACAGCCTGCCAGGGCCACAAATGGTACCCAGACAGTGTCCCCATCAAGTGGAGGCCTGCAAGAATACAGGGTTCTAGGGTTTGAGGAGGTTTCAGGGGAGTGGTGAATGGGAGGAGTAATATAAGACCCAGAGATTATATCATATAGATACTTGGCAATTCAGAATTGGTCTCTTTGTATCCAAACTCCTCTCTGTCCTAATTCAAAACATCAAAAGAAGACATATGAAGAAGATACCTTTGGGCCTCTTACTCCTTTTTCTTCCTCTTCACTGATCATTCTTAGATTCTAACCCTAAATACTCCCTTCTTCTCCCCCACCTCACAGGGCACTGAAGGCTTTATGGAGCTACCTGAGCCAGAAGGGAGTCAACAGTGATGCCATCTGGGAGAAGATAAAGGATGTCGTTGTCAAAACCATCATCTCGTGAGTCACACTGCTACCCTGGGTGGGGCCTGCCACCAGATCCTCTTTTTCTCGTGGGCCTCCACACTGCTGTTCTCTAAACTCTAGCCCATGCTGTGTTTCCGTTTCTGAGATCAGGGTTTAGGAAGGAATAGAGAAGACTTAAATCCTGCTGTACTGAACTGCATCCCTAGAAGCTGGCTCCAGGTCACAGGCATTTCTAGAGTTGCTTTTCTTGGGTGGCTTCCTTTTTCCCATCTCTGAGCCACTCCATGGGCCTAGGCAGCTCTAGGCAGGGTCTTTGGGAGGAGCTGAACTGAATACTTTATCCTCCCTGGGACCAGGTCAGAACCCTATGTGACCAGCCTGCTGAAGATGTATGTGCGGCGGCCTTACAGCTGCCACGAGCTCTTTGGTTTCGATGTCATGCTGGATGAGAAACTCAAGCCCTGGGTTCTAGAAGTGAACATTTCCCCCAGGTAGGTGTTCTCAGGGTGCACAATAGGAGCCTTTCCCTGGCCTCCTGATCCTATTTCTGCTCCAGTCCTGCTGACTTTGGGAAGACCTTTCCTTCCTTAAATCCCTTCATAATTAGTTTACTGTTTACTGTTTGTTTGTTCTTGCCATCATCTCAAGGTTTTCTGATATTGGAGACAGGCTGTTAAAAGTTGCTCTTTTAAACTTGATACCTACTGCATGCTTTTCCTCTAGCAAAGCAAAGTCACAGGCAGGAACCACCCCGATCGAGGTTATTCACTACCTGTGGGGCAGGAAGAACCTCACGATGATCATGAATTTGGGTGTAAATGCAGCTGGTGTTGACTTGGACATGTCAGTTTTAGTGTCTGGAAACAGTTGGACTGGAAACAGTTTTAGTGTCTGCTTGTAGCACTCTTTGTATGCTTTCCCCAAAGCCTCCACTCCAACTCTCCGCTGGACATCAGCATCAAAGGCCAGATGATCCGTGACCTTCTGAACCTGGCAGGCTTTGTTCTGCCCAATGCAGATGATATCGCTTCCAGCTCCAGCAGCTCCAGCAGCTCCACCACCAGGTCAGCCCCCTTGCTTGTCTGACTCTGGGAAGGGATGGTATCTGGGTGTTCCTTCCTACTTGGTCTCCCTTGCTGCTCCATCTCCCACTGCAATATATCCACACACCACTGCCATGTCAGTGTTCCTAGAGGCATGTTTGGTTAATTGCTCCCCTGCCAAGGAATCCCTACAGGGCCTAGGAACCAGCTTTAAATTCCTCAAGCAGACAGTCAAGGCCCTAGCCGGTTTTTCCCAGGCACCCCATCCTTTACTCCTCTTCCCAGCTCATGTGCTCTGACAAACTGGATCACTCTTAGAACCTCAGGGTTGGAAGGATCCTTAAGGATTAGTTAGTCCGGTCTCCTCTCTGAATCGTGTGCTGCCTCTCATTGTTCCCCTATGGTATCCCTTCCTCTGCTCATGGGGTTCCTTCCTTCTGAAATTCCACTCAGCAAGACCTCCCTGTTTTGACCTCACCCATCCATCCAAGCCTAGCTGAAGGCAACCTCTTCATGAAACCTGCTCAATGTGTGGTCTCTCCTCCACACCTTCAAAGTGCTCAGAACCACACTTGAGGAAAGGGAGCTAATATTTAGTTGGTATGTCCTCTGTGTACAGAAAAGCCTAAAGTTCATCTCCAAAGTAGCCCATGAAGTTGGTATTAGTATCCTCAGTTTACAGATGAGGAAACTGAAAAATCACTGGGATTTAAGTGACCCATCCAAGGTCATTCATCTGCAGAGCTATAGAGCTGGGCTTCAAATCCTATGGGCTTCAAATCCTAATTTGTAGCAACAAGACTTGCTTTCCACATTGTACCTTATAGTTTTAGACTTGGCTCTGTGCTGTAGTTGTTACTTGATCCGTGCCATCCTGTGAGCTCCTTGGAGACCGTCTTTGTGTCTGTCAGTAGTAATTGTAGTAATGTGAAGTAAGGGGTAGGGCGTCAGGGAACCTGTCCAGGATCACACAGCCAGTAGGGCCAACCTGGGTATTTAGTAAGTGTTCACTCAGTTAAACTACACTGAAGTATACAGTGATTATTCCATGGTCTTTTTTTTTTTTTTTTTCCATTTAAATACAACTTAAAGAGGATGCTTTGTACCCTTTTAGTTCTTTTGTGGTGCTGGATCTTTGACTCTCGGGCTATTTGAGTGTAGTGCATTGCAGTCTGATCTACTCCAGTAACAAACTTCTGTCCATCTTTCTTTGTTTTCTCCTGAGGGAGGGTGTCTTTCTGGGCTGAACCTTCTCTCTACATGTACTCAGGATGTGAAGCTGCTGACCTTACCCCTTGCCCCCTTCCCACCCCCTGTCTTAGCTTGCCCAGCTCACCCAGGGACAGATGTCGAGTGGCCCCAGAGTACTTCACTGCACAGAAGATGAAGAAAGCCTATTACCTGACCCAGAAAATTCCTGATCAGGTAGGAGACTGCCTTTACCCCAGTGCCAGCAGAAAGCTTCCCTGGTCAAACCTGTGGGGCCCCGAGGCAAACAGCTCTTCATCCCTCTCAGGCAGGATTTCTTACATACCCACATGCAAGGATTTGCTGGCATGTATGTCACTAGAGAGGACTTCCGTGGTGGCTCAGATGGTAAAGCGTCTGCCTACAACGCAGGAGACCCGGGTTCGATCCTTAGGTCAGGAAGATCCCCTGGAGAAGGAAATGGCAATTAGAGGAGAGAGCTGATGGCCTTTAGTATGTGTTAAGCAACCACTGTTCTTAGCAAAATACTGTGCCAGTCCACTCTTCTTGTAGACCTGTTGACACTATGGGTTTATTTCCCAGAGGGGCACTGAGCTCCTGCAAGGCTTAACTTTCTCAGCAGATAAGGGAGTCAGACGGAAGGATGGCAGACATAAGGCTGTGGCCACATCTGAGTTGCTGGATTCTGATCTTGACTTCATCAAACAAATCATTTAACATCTATGCCCCCTGGCTCTCCTCACCACTGCCAAGAATCTCTTCATCCTCTGAATAAGCTCAGTAGATTTGGGAATAGATGAGGTCCAAAGCTAGCCATCCCAGCCTGCCCTAGTGGTCTTTGGAAAGTCCTGGAGCCTTAGGACCCTGAAGCCATGCTTCCTACCCCCAGTGTCTTCATTCTCTGCCTCTGCCTTACATGCCTTGCCACCCTTTTTCCCCCCTGGTCTTCGGGCCGTAGGACTTCTACGCATCTGTGCTGGATGTCCTGACACCAGATGATGTTCGGGTTCTAGTTGAGATGGAGGATGAGTTTTCTCGCCGTGGTCAATTCGAACGCATTTTTCCATCTCGAATCTCTTCTCGCTATCTCCGCTTTTTTGAGCAGCCACGATATTTCAACATTCTCACCACCCAATGGGAACAGAAGTACCATGGCAACAAGCTCAAAGGTGATATGTCTTCCCTGTCCCCAGGAGGCCATGTTTAATGAGAGGTTAAATCCCAGTAGACCAAGAAACAGGCCTCCGTAGCAAGAAGAATAGGCCAGTTGATTCCACCTTCTTCTTCTTTTTTTTAAGATGACTCTTTTATTAATTAATTATTTTGGCTACACTGGGTCTTCACTGCTGTGGATGGAGTTTCTCTAGTTTTGCAACAAGCAGGCTCTAGGGCCTAGGCTCAGTAGTTGTGATGCATGGGCTTAGTTGTCTCACAGTATGTGGGATCTTCCCAAACTGGGGTTCAAACCTGTGCCCCTGCATCAACAGGCAGATTCTTAGTCACTGGACCACCAGGGAAGTCCGATTCGGATTCCATCCTCTTGAGTCCCACCCTTGTTAATCTCATCCTAGGAGTAGATCTGCTTCGGAGTTGGTGCTACAAAGGGTTCCACACAGGAGCCATCTCTGATTCTGCTCCAGTGGTGAGTGATGCTGCCAGGATACAGGGGACGGCCCTGCCTCAGCCCCTCCCTCTCCCACCCTAACAGTTCAGCCTGGGTTGGGTGCGGGTCCAGACCCTCTCACTTCTTCCTAGGGTTCTGCAGGCCTCTGTGTCTCAGGACCCTTCCCTTTCAAGGGATACTTGCCTCTGGGATTCCCTGGATGCCTTTCTTTCAAGGATCAAAAGTGCTTTGTACCCTCACCTTCTTGTCTGGATCAGGAGGGGGCCAAGACTTACTCTCCCCAACATGGGCCCATTCCGGCAGGGTCACCCTTTAGTCACTCCAAGGTAGAGCTGGAAAAGAGGCCTAAGACCCAGACACTCTCCCCTGATCTTGACCTAGCCCTTTTGGCCTCATTGCTTCCTTTGCTTCCAGTGGACTCTCCCGGCCTCAGTTCTGACTGTCCCAAAGGCTGATGCGACACTCAGTGATTTCTCTAAGCCAGAGACTGTCAAGCTGAGGTGAGTGCTGCCTGGACAAGGGAAGGGTGTTGGGGGTGAATTCAGGGAGTTTCCTTCCTTCCTCTCTTGCCATATTCTGATGAGATCAGTATTCTCCAGCTGGAGGTTGGTGGGACTATCAGAATACTCTGTCACAGCCTCCTCTTCCAGGCGGCTCTTGATATGCTCGGTAAAGCTGAGCTGGAGCACAGAAGCAGCCACTTTCAGCCATACTGCAATGAATACTGTGAATGCCTGCTCTAGACTCCAAAGGGAGCAGACTGTGGGTTAAAGTCTCAGTTACACAGAGTCTCAGCCATTTCTTTCCTCCTGTTCCCTTCAGAAAACATGGCTCCACTGAGCGAAATATACCACTGTCTGAAGATGGGACCATGCCCAAGCTGAAGAAGACCCAAGCTGGCCTTTCCTCTCCTCCCAGGAAACTCAGTTCCTCAGAGGACAGTGAGGACACCAGCAAAGAGCCCAGTCTCTCCACCCAGTTGTTACCTGTGATCAAGTTCTCTGGGCAGACTTCGAGACTCTCCGCTTCCACCAGCTCCCAGTCAGCTGGTGGCTCCCTCCTGGCTGCTGTGAGCCTGTGACAGGCCTCTCTCCACTTGCCTGCCCAGGCATACCAGCGTCAGCTACCTCACGGGAACCGGCCGGCCGGGCAGCCTGAGCCCCCACCCCCTCCACTCTGCCCCTCCTCAGAGTATTTTTTGAAGTGGTTGAATTGTAGAGATGGGTATTCGGCGGGCTGAAGGGGTGGTTGGGAGGGGGAGAAGGTGAGACAGGTTCACTGGCTGGCACCTCATATCTCAGCAGAGAAGCTAATGATGGCTACTCAGCCTTATAAAGCAGGGTTTGGTTTCTACCTTCAGAGAGCCACGTGTGGTTTGTTTTGGTGCAGTGGTGTTGAGTTATAACTCAAGAGGAGAAAGCATATTGAACATATTTGGGCCTGAAGTCCCTTGCTCTCTATATAATTGAAGAGATTGCTCTGAGGGTCCTTATTTCCTCAGGTCTCACCCTCTCCCCTTCCCAACCCCCATCCTGAGGAGTCACTTTCAGAAACCTCCAGGCTTCCTCAGTACTTGGGCAAACAGAGACCATGACATGCAGAATCAGTTTCCTGTCGTCCTTGTCTTAAGGACATCACCACCTCCAGACTGTTTTTCCTTTCATGTACCCACCCATCCAGTAGCCCTTGGTCTTCCTGCTCTGACCTCACATCACTACTTGTTCAGCCTTCTAGACTTCCCTCTCACGGATGTTACCTCTTCAGCTCTTAGCTTTCTGTGAGGTGAGAGCTTCTGTGAACTTTGTGAATTTCTCATGGCTGCAGTAAAGGAGCCCAGATAATCCTAAGAGAAGGGTGGAGGAGCTGATGTTCCCCCTTCACTCTCTCTGGTGATCGGGGTCTGGCTCACAGGTCTCTGGGGCATGCAGACTCTGGTGGCCTGGCGGGCAGGTTTCAGAAACAGCCAACATTGTAGCATGAGCTACCAGTCAGGGCTCCTGGCTAAACTCTTACACACTGAACTGGATCTACCTCCTGCCCCAAGACTCAGCCAGCAGTGAGTGTTCAATAAATGTTGTTCACGTGAACTAGAGATCTCACAGGATGTGAACACCTAAACCAGGTTTCCTCCTGCCTGGGCTGAAGTGCCACCCAGGGGGAAGCCAAGGTGGGAGAGTTTGGACCAGAAAGTTTGTTTTCACTTGAACTATGCGCCTCCTTAACTTGACACCTCCTGGTTGCCTCTCGGCCCCCTCCCCAGCCCTACAGTCCTTTCTTTCTTCAGTTTATTTTTCTCCCAGCAGGGCCCAACAAGAAGCCAATTGGTCCCTTGATTCTGACACCCAGGTTTTCCCTTTAGTGCATCAGGCAGGAAGCTCTGCTCACGGTCTGACCCCAGACCGTGAACAAGGCTTTCTCTGCCTTTGTTCTTGAGCTTTGGAAAGATAGCCTGCTCCATTCCCTGCTATGGGAGTTCTGTGGTGAGTTGGAAGGGAACCCTGGAAAAAGCCCTGAGAGGCCTGACTGGGTTCAAGGCCATACCGCTGATATGTGAAGGCCATGTTGACAGCTGTGAAGAAAGCTGGATAGCGAAGTCCTGGGGCATCACTGCTTGATGGCAAGGACTTCAAAGTCAGGGCCACAGGAGAGGTGCTTGACAGTCCTGTTCATTCTCTTCTGATAGCCTGGAAGCCAGCTCCCTCTTGTCCTCTGTGGGTGCCATGTCCTAGTGCAGATGTCAAAACAAACCTTGTGACGAGGACAGGAAGCAGCCTTCCTATGAGACCAGCCACCCACTTAAGCTGTTTGGCTGTGGCTGGTCTTCTGGTGCAAGGGCTTAGGTGCGGAGGCCTGACTGAGCTGTGCTACTCCCTGGAAACCAACTTCAATACCATGCCTCCGAGAATCCCCAGAGAGCACAACTACCTCCGTTCCCATAACTGGAGAAGGGACCGGCCTTGCAGTATGATGAGAGGCAAGGGAGTAAGTGGTGGGGAAATAAAAGGAGTGGTGGGCATAGACTGTTTTCAGTAGTTTAAAGGGCTTCCCTGGTGGCTCACACAGTAAAGAATCCACCTGCAATGTGGGAGACCTGGGTTTGATCCCTGGGTTGGGAAGATCCCCTGGAGGAAGGCATGGCAACCCACTCCAGTATTCTTGCCTAGAGAATCCCCATGGACAGAGGAGCCTGGTGGGCTACAGTCCATGGGATTGCAAGGAATTGGACATGACTGAGCACCTAAGCACAGCAATAGTTTAAAACATGTTTGTACTTTTTAAAGTTTTCATCACCTTTGAGTGTCTGATAGATGTGAGTGTGTTGCTGGATGGGAGAAAGGAATGAGGTTTATGTATCATACTTCCCTTTCAGCCTTGAGAGAAAATGATCTTGCTTATTGACCATTCAGCATACATACTTAGCAGTGCATACCCACAGTATAAGGTATTTGGCTAAACAAGCCATTAGGGGGAAGTACTGAGATTTGGGGGAAAGTTTAAATTTGAGAATGTTGTTGTTCAGTCGCTTAGTCATGTTCCACTCTTTACAACCTCATGACTTAGAACACACTAGACTTCCCTGTCCTTCACTATCTCCCCAAGTTTGCTCAAACTCATGTCCACTGAATCAGTGATGGCATCCAACCATCTTGTCCTTTTTCACCCCCTTCTCTTGCCTCAATCTTTCCCAGCATCAGGGTCTTTTCCAAGGAGTCAATTCTTCACATCAGGTGGCCAAAGTATAGGAGCTTTAGCTTCAGCATCAGTTCTTCCAATGAATATTCAGGTTTGATTTCCTTTAGGACTGACTGCCTTGATCTCCTTGCTGTCCAAGGGACTCTCAAGAATCTTCTCCAGCACCACAGTTCAAAAGCATCAATTTTTTTGGCACTCAGCCTTCTTTATGGTCCAACTCGCACATCCATACATACTAGTATGTCCATCCATACTACTGGACAAACTATGGTTTTGACTGTATGAATCTTTGTCAGCAAAGTGATGTCTCTGCTGTCTAGGTAGGTCATAGCTTTTCTTCCAAGGAGCAAGTGTCTTTTAATTTCGTGGCTGCAGTCACCATCTGCAGTGATTTTGGAGCCCAAGAAAATAAAGTCTGTCACTGTTTCCATTGTTTCCCCATGTATTTGCCATGAATTGATGGGACCAGATCCCATGATCTTTGTTTTTTGAATGTTGAATGTCAGTTTTTTTCTAAATTGATAATGTACCTAGTCCTTGTTTGGAGAAAGGGGAGCAAGTGCCCTTGAGGCAAGAAATGCCATGTACCGGGTATTTCTGAAGCACTGGAGCAAGGATTTGAGGGCAGGGGCAGCAGCAAGGAGGGTGATCACTATTTGTTTACTTCCGATTTACTCAAGCTTGATCAGACACTAAGGAACTTAGAATGAATACTTAATAGAAAGGTGGCATGGGGCTAAGAAAAGAGCGTGGATCTTGGGAGTCTAACATCGGGTTCAAATCTCTGTTCCTCAGTGCAGCCTTGGGCATGTCATCTAGCTTTTTAAAGTTTTACAATAATACGAATTTAATACCTGCATTGCAAGGTTATGGAAATTATGGGTAGGGAAAGGCAGGCTAGAGATGTAAAACCCTTTCCATGGGGGAATGAAGGCACTCTAGAGACATTTTAGAAGTGAAGAGGCCGGGACAGGGTTTAGATACCTTATCACGCCTACTTCCACCCCGGTGCACAAAGAAACCCCATCACCGTTATTCATTCTACTATTTCACTCTTTGTTGGGGATTTATTTCTTTGGTTAAATATTTCACAGACAGAATGCAAATTAAAAGTATGTGAATTGGGCTTATTCAGTTCTATTCAGAGAGAAGCTTTGAAATAAAAAGGGAATGCAACCTAGATGTCCATTGGCAGACGAATAGATAAGAAAGCTGTGGTACATATACACAATGGAGTATTACTCAGCTATTAAAAAAATGGATTTGAATCAGTTCTAATGAGGTGGATGAAAGTGGAGCCTATTGTACAGGTGAAGTAAGTCAGAAAGAAAAACACCAATACAGTATATTAACACATAAATACGGAATTTAGAAATATGGTAACGATGACCCTATATGTGAATTAGCAAAAGAGACACAAATGTAAAGAACAGACTTTTGGACTCTGTGGGAGAAGGCAAGGGTGAGATGATTTGAGAGAATAGCATTGAAACATGTATATTACCATATTTGAACTAGATCACCAGTCCAGGTTCGATGCATGAGACAGGGCACTCAGGGCTACCCTGAGGGATGAAATGGGGAGGGATGTGGGAGGGGGGTTCAGGAAGGGGGACACACACACACCTACAGCTGATTTATGTCAATGTATGGCAAAAACCACTACAATATTGTAAAGTAATTAGCCTCCAATTAAATTAATTTTTTAAAAAGTCTTTTTCCTCTCAAAAAAAAGGGGGGGTGGTACTGCAAGGGAGCAGCGGATGCCTAGAGGCTGGAGAAGGGAGGAGCAGGGCACAGAAAATAGAGACCTTGAACTGGAGTCAAAGAACATGCATCAACGCAACAGCTGTGCCAAGGGACGCTTGTGGTTATAGGTCCATTCTTGTGATTTCAGGCTATTTATTAATAGGTGAGGGTGATTGTGTCTCCTGTCACCCTCTTGAGAGGACACACCTGATTGTGCTCAGGGACCATCCAGTACCAAGCCAGTGAAGGAGGCTGATAATCCAGGGACACAGCTGAATCAGTTACCCAAATAACATAGTCACTGAAGGCAGCTGGGGGACCTCCCCTCCTGGCTTCATCTGGGTTTGTCCTAAGGCTCAGCTCTGTTTACGGCTCAAATCCTCGACTGCTTTGGAACACTGATGGTTTTCAGAGGTGTGTAGTTGAGGGAGCTCCATTTCATGCCACTTGACATTCTAATCCAGCCTCTTGAACAACACTCGGCCTTTGATCCCCGTGTAGCAGTTTGCACCCTTGATAATGTCAGGCTCATTTGACTTGACTCTTCGTCAGCTTTGGAGTCTTGAGAACTGCGAGCAACCTTAGGTTGTCCTTGGCAGATTTCTCATAGGTGAAAGAATTCAAGAAGCATCAATAGCAGGGCGGGTGTTTTCTAAAGCTTATTTGTGCCTTAATTATAATGGACTGAGATGCATGAAATTCTGCAGACTGTCATGGGGGAAATCTAACACAATTTTGTAAAGATAATGATCTAAATTGTAACTAATATAGTGGGGAGACCAAAGCCTACCTCCATGGGTAGTTATGAGGGTTGGGAAGGGAGGGGGTATACATAAAGCACCTAGCAAAGTACCTGATACATATATAGTGCAGATTTAAAATCGATTCTAAACAAAAAAGCATTAACACTACCAAAGCCATTTTCATAGAGGAGCAGTAACTATGTAACAGCATGTTACTATTACAGTGGTTTTATGATACCAGTATAGTAGCATTTTGCGGTTATAAAACTGTGATAAACATGGAACAGCAAACAGGTGATTTAATCAAGATAATTTGTTTAGAAGGATTGAAGTCCTTCAGTTCAGTTCAGTTCAGTCTCTCAGTCGTGTCCAACTCTTTGCCACCCCATGAGTCGCAGCACGCCAGGCCTCCCTGTCCATCACCAACTCCCGGAGTTCACTCAGACTCATGTCCATCGAGTCAGGGATGCCATCCAGCCATCTCATCCTCTGTCGTCCCCTTCTCCTCCTGCCCCCAATCCCTCCCAGCATCAGAGTCTTTTCCAATGAGTCAACTCTTCGCATGAGGTGGCCAAAGTACTGGAGTTTCAGCTTTAGCATCATTCCTTCCAAAGAAATCCCAGGGCTGATCTCCTTCAGAATGGACTGGCTGAAGTCCTTAACATTAGTTAAGTCAGAGAAGTGCAATTAAACCTGTACTGATGCAGGCTGAGGAGCCAATAGGGAAAAGCTACCACCTATGGGATTACGACTGCACCTGTAAATAAGAATTGCACCAAGGCAGAATCACAGGGCAGGCCTGGCTGAACTTCCCTTGGCCGGTCCCTCAGTCCCTGATGCAGGCAGGTGGCTAAGCTCTCCTCTCCCTTCCCTGTGAGGCCCACAACACACTCAGGACCATGGCCTGAGCCAAGAGCCTGTAGTTCAGAGAAAGGAGGTCTTCCTCCTCGCATGTCACTCAAGGCACATTCCTGGGGAACCTGGTGCTGAAACATATGTAGACAGCCTGCTTCTGGGTCAGGGTTTCTGTGTAGCCGAACAGCTCACTGTGATCTATTGAAAGTCAGCCCTCAACTTAAGGGTTTGGTGGGTGGCGGGGGGGGGGGGGGGCTGTTGGGGGTGGGGCATGGGGAGTCTTAAGAAAAAAAAAAACTACAAGGAGACACCACTTACACAAAACAGCTCAAATGAAAAAAGACTGAAAATACCAAGTGTCTGTGAACATGGAGCAGCTGAAACAGATACATTGTTGGTGGGGATGCAAAATGGTACATTGAAAAATAGCTCAGTAGGTTCTTACTAAGTGAAGCACACTCAACATATGACCCTGCAGGGCATATGTTCACAGATGTTTTATTCATAATAGCAAAACCTTGGACACAACCCAAATATCCAGCAACTAGTGAGTGAATAAATTGTGAATGTATGAACAAACTCAATATGACTTAGGTATAAAAAATGAATAAATCGACACATGTAACAACATGGATGAATCTCAAGATTATTATGGTGAGTGGAAGAAGCTGGAAACAAAAGACTACCTACTTTATGATTCCATTTATGTAACATTCTAGAAAAGGCTCACTCATGATAGCAAGCTTATGTGTGGTTGCCAAGGACTAGATGACAGAAGTGACTGTTGTTGGAAATAAAATTCTGTGCCTTGATTGTGATGCTGGTTTACAACTGTTATGTTTGTTGAAGTGCATCAACTTACAGACTTAAAATGGATGAATTATAAGTAAGTAAATCTGACTTTAAAAAGGCCAAGGAGATTCCATTGCATGATGCACATTCAAAATAGAAGCACAATGAGAGAACACTAAAAGAGTTAAAATTTAAAAGACAGCCAAGACCAACTGTTGGAGAAGGTGTAAAGCAATTGGGGCTTTCACATATGACTGGGTGCAGGTGCAATCGCTGTGAAAGCTGGAAGTTTCTTATAAGTTCATATACATCTCTACCTATGATATGACTTGGCAATTAACTACCTACCTACCTATGACTCAGCAATTCCACTCCTCGGTGTTCTCTCCCCACCTTAATCAAATCATATGTCCACCAAAAATGCTTACTGTGGCTTTTTAATAATAACAAAAATTTGAAAGCAATTCAAATGTCTCTCAGCAGGAGATTAGATAAACTGGTTTGGAGTACTGCTTAGCAATAAATCTCTGATTAATGCAACATGATTCTCAAAAACATCCTGGGTGAGAGAAGTCAGACACAAAAGAATACATACTGAATAATTCTATTTATATGGAGTTCAAGAGCAGAGGACACTAACCTATATGGATTAAAATCAGAACAATGGTTCCCTCTGGGAATTAATGGTATAGTAAGAAAAGGAGTACAAGGGAAATTTCTGGAGTGATGGCAGTGTCCTATTCTTGACTTAGATGTAGGTAATGCACTAGTTAAAACCCATCAGACAGTATAGTTACCTGTGCCTTAATTAAGATAGCAATTGTTTTAGAAATAAAAGTGAAATTAATGTAACATAAAATTAACTGTTTTAGAGTAAATGATTCAGTGGCGTTTAGTACATTCAAAATGCTGTGCAACCATGACGTTTATTTCAGAACATTTTCATCAACCTAAAAGGAAACCAAGGCTCTTGGACCCCTAACCCCTGCTTTCTGTTTTCTGTTTCTGTGGCTTTACTTATTGTGGATATTTCATATTAATATAGACAGAATCACACAATATGTGATCTTCTGCCGCTGACTTCTTTCACTTAGCATGTTTTCAAGGTTCCTCTACTTTGTAATGTCTGTCAGCATTTCACTCCTTTTTGCGACTGAATAATGTTACATCATATATATTTACTACCGTTTATCTGTTGATCTTGGAGAAGGCAATGGCAACCCACTCCAGTACTCTTGCCTGGAAAGTCCCATGGACGGGGGAGCCTGGTGGGCTGTAGTCTATGGAGTTGCTAAGAGTCAGACACGACTGAGCGACTTCACTTTTACTTTTCACTTTCATGCATTGGAGAAGGAAATGGCAACCCACTCCAATGTTCTTGCCTGGAGAATCTCAGGGATGGGGAAGCCTGGTAAATTGCCATCTATGGGGTCGCACAGAGTCGGACACGATTGAAGCAACTTAGCAGCAGCAGCAGCAGCATCTGTTGATCTACTGTTGAGTATTTCAGTTCAGTTCAGTTCAGTTCAGTCTCTCAGTCATGTCTGACTCTTTGCGACCCCATGAATCGCAGCACACCAGGCCTCCCTGTCCATCACCAACTCCTGGAGTTCACTCAGAATCAGGTCCATTGAGTCAGTGATGCCATCCAGCCATCTCATCCTCTGTCGTCCCCTTCTCCTCCTGCCCCCAATCCCTCCCAGCATCAGAGTCTTTTCCAATGAGTCAACTCTTCGCATGAGGTGGCCAAAGTACTGGAGTTTCAGCTTCAGCATCAGTCCTTCCAAAGAAATCCCAGGGCTGATCTCCTTCAGAACGGACTGGTTGGATCTCTTTGGAGCCATATTGTCGGGGTCCAGCCCCGGCTGATCCAGGGTATTCGAAGGGGAGACGGCTTCAGCGAGGATCAGGATACAATAGCTTCAATTAGACATTAATTAGAGATGTAAAGAGTAATAGAATGAGGATAGCTCAGTAGGAAAATTCAGTGGAGAAAAGAGGCTGAGTAGCTTGGTTTATGCGGGAGACCAATAAAACTTCAAGACAAGAAGCTTGCACCACTTACGTAGGCCGCAGGCGTCCTTCCGTTCTCCCGAAGGAGAGGAGACACTGAGGCCTCCCTGGTCGGATCTTAGAAGCCCAGGCATAATTAGTAAGCATGGCGGGTTCCGCGCTCCAGATGGAGACTCAGCCAGAGTGAGAGAGTGACATGGGGAGACCAGTCTTTCGAAGAACTGATCCCAATTCTTTATTTTCCAGAGTCTGTTTTTATACACTGAGATGTTATACAAAAGTCACGTGGGGACAGCAGTCCTGACTTTTATTAAAGTCAGGTGCTTCACACAAATGTATACAGAGGTCTTAGGGGTGTTACATCATCTTCTGGCCAGGGGGGCCTGCTGACAATTTATGACCCTCTCCTTGTGACAGTGGTCAGTCAACCAGAACACTTTTTTTTCCAAGGGTGATTATTCTTAAAACAGACACCACCCAAATAAAATTACATTCCTATAGGGTGAGGGTGTAGTGGGTTTTAGTTAAGGAAAGAATACTTAGCCTAAGGTCTAATGTGATTTATATCAAAGGTTAATACTTATTTCTTCTATATATTCATTAATGTGTGTAAGGGCAGGGGATGTGGAGTCTTAGCAACAAACATTGGCTCAACAAATGAAAAACCCTTCACCAATACAATTTCTAATCAGCCCACTATACTTATACTAATGGTTTTCTAACTTTTCTAAGGAACCTGTTTTTAGAAGGTTTAAAGCATCTCGTGCCTCTCACGGTTGGGAGGCTGTGAGCAATTACATGTGGCCGGACAAGCCTGTCAGGCAGGCTAGAGAAACTTGAGAGGAGTTTGTAGGTTAAAACACTCTTGTCACGCCCAGGAGTTTTTATTAACTAGAGCTCTAGGTTAACTCCTTCTCCGAAAGAGGTGGTGGGGGACAGCCCCCTGTAAAGTCAGAGGTGTAGGTGGGAGCACAAAGTAGTAAAGCAGGCAGGCTCTGGTTATGGGGGTAGATGCTCGAGGATTTCCAGGGCGACTCCTGAGGCTCGATCCCACCTTTGCGTATGTTGAGCCTCCTTCCTCATGACCTTTGCTATGGGTGGAGTGCCTCACGCTGGCCCCCAACACCATATCTTTTTACTGTTGTGGATAGTGCTGTTGTGAACATGTGTCTGAGTATACGTTCATGTTATGTATATGTTCACGTTGTATGTATGTTCATGTTGTGTATATGTTCAGGTTGTGCATATGTTCTTGAGGACCTCTTTTCTGTTCTTTTGAATGTTCTATTAGTTTGCTAGGGTGCTGTAACAAAGCACCACAAGTTGGGTGACTTATAATAATAGTGAAATAATAGTCATTTATTGTCTCACAGTTCCAGGGGCTAGAAACCCGAGCTCAAGGTGTCAGCAGGGTCTTTCTTCTGAGGGCTGTGAGGGAGGATGTGTCCTGGGCCTCCCTCCTAGTTTCTGGTGGCACGGTGGCAGTCTTTGGCATCCCTTGGCTTGTAGACACATCATGCCAATCTCTGCCCTCACATTCACATGGTGTCTTCCCTGTGTGCGTATCTATCTCCAGATTTCCCCTTTTCATCAGGATACCAGTCATGTTGGAAGAGGGGCCCACCCTACTCCAGGATGGGCTTCCCAGGTGGCACTTGTGGTAAAGAACCTGCCTCCCAATGCAGGAGACATAAGAGACACAGATTCGATCCCTGGGTCGGGAAGATTCCCCTGGAGGAGGGCAAGGCAACCCACTCCAGTATTCTTGCCTGGAGAATCCTGTGGAGAGAGGAGCCTCCTGGAGGGCTACAGTCCATGGGGTTGCAAAGAGTCAGACATGACTGAAGTGACTTAGCATGCACGCACATTACTCCAGTATGACCTCATCTTAACTTGTTACATCCGCAATGACCCTGTTCCCTAATATGGTCACAGCGTGATCAGAACATCAGCACATGTATTTGGAGGCACACAATTCCCTTCATCACAAATGTATACATCAGAGTGGAGTTTTCCATGTCAGGTCAGCTGGAAACCAATCATGAGATCAGCAGATAAGGCTGTAGTAATGACATTATCAGTCTTAGTACACAGATCTCTGGAGTAATTTATGCTATACATGGTATATGTAGAATTTGCATTTCCATGATGCCTAACATGAGAGATTGTTTTTTTCCAAAGGTAGCTGCAACAATTTCAACACACCTGCAGATCTACAACTGAGCTTGCCACTCTTTCATTAGGAAATGGAGTCTAATATCCTCCCCCTTGAATTGGGGAGAACACCTGACTGCTTTGACTAAAGAGTGTAGCAGAAGTGATGCTGTGTCACCTTTGAAGCTGGGTCATAAAGTATCATGCAGCTTCTGCCTTTTTCTTTGGAGCATTCACGTTTGCAGCACTGAGCTGCCATGTAGTAAATCCTATACTCTGTGGCTGCCATGCTATGAGGAAGCCAAGCCACATGAAGGGGCCATGTGAGGACACATTTGGGACAGCAGTCCTTGCCTCTGAGTCATCAGTTGTTTCCAGATTCTTCCAACCCACGGTCTTTAAGTCTCCCTAGCTGAACTCTCAGACATTACGGAACAGAAACAAGTCATTCCCACTGTTCCCATTCTAAATTCCTTATTGTCAGCCTCTGTGCCTATAATAAAATGACTGTTGTTTTAGTTGCTAAGTACTTGCGCAGTTTGTTAGGCAGCAATAACAAAAGTTTAACATGAATTATTGGTTTTATTGCATAATGCTAGAATGTTCAGATCCTCTAGCTCCATTTACCCTTTCCTGCCTTTTACATTATTATCATGATTAATAAGAAATACGTATGTTGTTTTTCAGAGAACCAAAATATATTTCTCATATATACTTGGTCTTCATCCATGGTTCCTGGCTCATACATCCCAAGACTCTTGGAATGTACTAAGTGATAAGAGCAATGGGAGAATCTTCTGTTATATTTGGTTTCTTGTTCACAGTTCCTGAAAATGTTTCGGAACTGGAAAAGTGAAATGGTTATCTTGTATAACGAGCCCCTTTGCTCCACAACTGTTTGTTAATGAGATGACTTTTGGAAAAGCCCTAAGGACAGGGACTGGTTGCCAGAGAAACCAACCTTGAGAGATGGAACTTTCAGTTCCACCCCCTGAATTTCAGGGAGAGGATGAGGCACTGAAGTTTAAATCAGGCACCAATGGCCAGTGATTTCCTTAACCATGCCTATGTAATAAAGCCTCCATAAAACCCAAAGAAAGGTTTTGGAGAGCTTCCAGTTAGGGAAACAATGCTTCCACATGCTACTGTGCCAGGTCCAAACTATATGGGGACAAAAGTTCCTTTGT
Organism: Bos taurus; assembly: GCF_002263795.3. Classification (NCBI taxonomy): domain Eukaryota; kingdom Metazoa; phylum Chordata; class Mammalia; order Artiodactyla; family Bovidae; genus Bos; species Bos taurus. Next base: position 106,717,857 of record NC_037329.1, read on the forward strand.
TCCAGACCTTGTTCCAACTAGTCCTTTCATCTGTTGATTTGTATCCTTTCATATTTTTTGTAATAAACCAGTAATCTAAAGAGTAAATGGGTTTCCAGTGCTCTAGCAAATAAATAAAATCCAAGAAGGGAGTCGTGGGAACCTCTGATTTATAGCTAGTTGATCAGAAGTTGAAGGGCTTCCCTTGTGGCTCAGATGATAATGCGTCTGTCTACAATGCGGGAGACCCAGGTTTGATCTCTGGGTCAGGAAGATACTCTGGAGAAGGAAACGGCAACCCACTCCAGTACTCTTGCCTGGAAAATCCCATGGACGGAGGAGCCCAGTTGGCTACAGTCCATGGGGTCACAAGAGTCAGACATGACTGAGTGACTTCCAGATACAGCCTTGAGTTGTGACTGATGTCTGAAGAAAAGGAGAACTTCCAATCTGTAGCTGGTTAGTTAGAAGCACAGGTAACAATCTGGACTTGTGACTGGCATCTGAAGTGAGGTTTAGTCTTGTGGGACTGAGCCTCTAACTCATGGAATCTGATCCTCTCTCCAGAGTAGCTAGTGTCAGAATTGAGTAGTTATGGGACACCCAGCTGGTATGGGAGCATTGTTTGGTGGTGTGGAAACAACTTCTACTCCACTGGACTTGGGAACAGAACCTCTTAACTCCTGAAACATTGGTTGGCCAAGAAGTTCACTGGGGGTTTTCCACATGGAAAAACTCAAACAAACTTTTTGGCCAAGCCAGTACATTGTAATGCTACATATATCTCAAGATTGATGAAAGCAACATTCGGCTTTGTGGAGGGTTTTCTCCTTGGATTTCAATCTCCCATTCTGTACATCCCCAGAGTTTGGTAAAGGTCTTTAAGGGAAAAGTGGTTGAGTGCTTGAGGGTGCCTCTCCTTCTTAGTAAAACCTGAACTTCAACCTCCTGCCCGTTCCAGGAATTTACAAATGCTCCCAGTATGAAAACGTCAATAAGTAATCAGCTATAAGTTCATCCTCACTGGTGTCTTCATCCCTGTGGACCCTGCTGCTTAGCACGTGGTTTTGGGCCAGATGTCCTGTCATTACCTGGGTGTGCTCAGTTGCTCAATTGTGTCCAACTCTTTGCAGCCTCATGGACAGTAGCTCTCCAGGCTCTTCTGCCCATGGACTTTCCCTGGCAAGAATACTGAAGTTGGGTGTCATTTCCTCCTCCAGGGATCTTCCTGACCCAGGGATCAAACCTCAGTCTTTTGCATCTCCTGCATTGGCAGGCGGATTCTTTACCACTAGCACCACCCAGAAAGTCCCATACATTATGATAATGACCATTTGTTAACTGATGGGCTTTGCTGATATTATCTTTCATTCTCACAACAGCCATGTAAATTTGGTATGTATTATTCATTTTAATTTAATTGTTGGGAACTGAGGCTTGTTCAAAGGTTACGTAACTTGCCCCAAATCTTATAGCCAATAAGCAACAAGGCCAGGATCAGAACCTGTGTCTGTATGTTCATACAACTTATGTTCTTTATTTTCTTTGGTTCTTACCAGCTTTATTTATAATATCCCCAAACAAGAATCAACCCAAATGTACCACAGGAAAATAGATAATCAGTTTTGATATTTCTTACAATGGAATATTACTCAGCAATAAAGAAGGTATGGATTACTGATATATACAACAACATGGATAAATCTCCAAAATATTATATTGTATAAAAGAAACCATACAATCCATGATACCAAACCATGCTATCCAAGTCCTTTTATACAGTTTTTTTTAAAATAATTTTAAAATGTTATTTATGTATTTATTTTTGGCTGTGCTGGGTCTTCATTGCTGTGCTCAGGCTTCCTTTAGTTGTGGTGAGAGGGGGCTACTCTTCATTGCGGAGCACGGGCTTCAGTAGTTGCAGCACACAGCCTCAGTAGTTGTGGTGCACGCACTTACTTGCTCCGCAGCATGTAGAGTCTTCCCAGACCAGGGACTGAACCCACGTCCCCTGCACTGGCAGGTGGGTTTCTATCCACTGTGCCACCAGGGAAGTCCTTATATTCGTTTTTTTAGTAATATAAATCGGAACAGTGATCACTTTGGCATAAGGAGATTGCTGGAAAAAGGAATAAAAGTGCTTTACGGGTGATAGAAACATTCATTGATTTTGATGGTTGATTACATGGGTGTATATATTTTTCAAAACTAGTCAATTGTACACTTGAGATCTGAGCATTTTACTGTACATAAACATACATCAAAAAAGTATTTTAAAAAGTAAAATAATAAAATATGTATTTGAACAAGCAAAGGATCAAGGAGAACACAAGGACTCTTAAAGCAGATGTCCACTGGCCACTGGGGATGACTGCTTTACAACCTATGTTCTTTGCTGTTATGAGCAAGTATTTTTCTAACTGTAAAGAAATTCATTTAAATAATTAAGAAAACGTACAGAAAAGTATAAAGAATAAAATAGAATTATCATATAATTTAAATTATAAAGTTGAATCATTATTATATTTGGTGTGTGTATTTCCAGTGAGGTGTGTGTGTGAGAGAGACAGAGAATCAACTGTTGAAAAGGTTTTGTAACTTGCTTTTGTTTCTTAATGAAACAGTGTAAGCATTTTAATAAAACTCATGCTCTTTTCACTGAATCATGCTGTTTCTTTTTCAATAAATTCTTTTGTTTCAGGATAGGGAGCCCCATTCAAGTGTCCAAGTGCAGCACCACCTCCAGATGCCCCCATGTAGTCCAGGGGCCCTCCCACATTAAGGAAACAGTGGTTGGAGGGTTTCATCTCATTCCCTTTAGGGAAAGATTGACACAGGCAGAGAAAAAATAGTCAATTATTTGCTTTGCAAAAGTTGAAGTTCAGAAAAGTGTTGGAATATTTCAAACAAAATATTTGATTACTGGGGGCCAGGATTTTCTGCTCTGAGAGCAAAAGAGTTACCTTAGCTGGTAGAGAGAAGGCAGCGAGGCTGAGGGCTACTGGAAAAGAAGCCAGTACAGAGCATTCATCATCACTGGGACCCTGGTCTCTGAATTCTGGCTCTGACTTTACTAGCTGTATGACTTGAGAAAATTATTTTTAATCTCTGCCCCACTGTTTTGTGAAATATTAGGGTAGTAACATTATTAACTCTTAGAGTTGATGAGGGAATCAAATGAACTCGTATTAGAAATGGTCAAAACAGTGCCTGGCACATAACAAGTCCTTAAATGTTAAATCTTCTTCCTCCTCCCTCCCTCCCTCCTCCTCCTCTTCCTCCCCACCTCCTCCTCCTTCTCTCCTTCCTTCTCCTCCCCCACTCCTCCTCCTAGGCTGATGTGTGTCCCTGATATAGCAACCGTGTCCTGAACTTCCTCTGCCAATGACTAAGAACTTGAGAACAAAACACACCTGTACCTCCTTCCTGGAAGGGAAGTCCCAGAGATTCCCTCATGCCAAGGATGAGGACATCTTACCTCCATGTTTGGGCATATAGGTAGATAAGCCTGAGATTACCTCACAGTTTTTCAGAAAGAGTCAGATGCTCCCTGCTGCTGCTGCTGCTAAGTCACTTCAGTCGTGTCCAACTCTGTGCGATCACATAGATGGCAGCCCACCAGGCTCCACTGTCCCTGGGATTCTCCAGGCAAGAACACTGGAGTGTTACCATTTCCTTCTCCAATGCGTGAAAGTGAAAAGTGAAAATGAAGTCACGGTCCCAGGAACCCATAAAAGATGTGGAAGTGGAAAAGAGGGAGAGAGAAAGTGAGAGAGGAGGGAGAGGAGAGAGAGAGATGGTTGTGAGAGCTTTTGGGTCATGAATAGGGGTAGAAAGTGAAGCCAGGTAGAAATGAAGATGTTTCAGTTAATGGCAGCATAGGCCATAGTAGCTGAGGACAAGCTTGGGCACCTCACACGTGATGGACACAACATAATCCCTCAAAATTAGAACCAACCACAAGGAAGGGAAAGGGCAGGTACAATACTGCAATTCTGACACTAACTATCTGGAGTCAGTACAGACTCTACAGGTCAAAGGCATCATCCCCAACTAGACTGCTCTCACTTCAGATGCCAGCCACAAGTTTGGGGCTTCCCTGGTGGTTCAGTGATAAATAATCTGCCTGCCAATGCAGGAGACACGGGTTCAACCCCTGGGTCAAGAAGATCCCTTGGAGAAGTAAATGGCAACCCACTCCAGTATTCTTGCCTGGAGAATCCAATGGACAGAAGAGCCTGACAGGCTACGGTTCATAGGGTTGCAAAGAGTCAGACACGACTTAGCAACTAAACAAGAAGGCTACCTGTAGTTTTCACCAACTGACTACAAATTCAGTTTCCCACAACCCCTCCAGGTTTGACAATTCACTAGAATGACTCATAGAACTTAAGAACGCTCTATACTTACAGTTTTATTATAAACCATATGAATAGGTCCAGCCAAAAGAAGAGACCTATAGGATTGGCTCTGTAAAGGTTTTGGGTTGCTTTTTTTTTTTTTTTGCCACACCACACAGCTTGTGGGATTTTAGTTCCCTGACTAGGGGTTGAACCCAGGTCCTCCAGCAGTGAGAGCACAGAGCCCTAACCACTGAACTGCCAAGGAATTCCCTAGGATGAACTCTAGAAGGGTCTTGAACATGGAACTTCCATGTTTTCTCCCATGGAATCAGGATGTGTCACCCTTCTAGCACCAATCAGGAGGCTCAACTGAGCTTTGGTGTCCAGAGTTTTTATTGGGATTTCATTACATAGGCAGAGGTCACTGACCATGAACCCAGTCTCTAGCCTCCCTCCCCTTCCCAGAAGTTGACCTGGTATCCCCTGTCTTGAAGCTTCAACCATCTAATTATGTGACCAGTTTTTCCAGCATGGCCAATTTCCATCCTGAAACTATCTAGGGATCCACCATGAATAACAAAGACACTCCTATCACTGACAAAATTCCAACAATTAGAAGCTCTATCTCAGGAACCTGGGACAAAGACCCAAAAGATTGCTTATTATACAGTGGTTGCTGCTGCTGCTAAGTCGCTTAAGTCATGTCTGACTCTGTGCGACCCCATAGACAGCAGCCCACCAGGCTCCACTGTCCCTGGAATTCTCCAGGCAAGAACACTGGAGTGGGTTGCCATTTCCTTCTCCAATTCATGAAAGTGAAAAGTGAAAGTGAAGTCGCTCAGTCGTGTCCAACTCTTCGTGATCCCATGGACTGCAGCCCATCAGGCTCCTCCGTCCATGGGACTTTCCAGGCAAGAGTACTGGAGTGGGTTGCCATTGCCTTCTCCTATACAGTGGCAGGTATTCCTAAATTTACTGAAGATAACTTTATGATACAAAATGGAATTTCAAATAAAAGTGTGCAGACTCAGAAGGCCAGCTCATACCCTTGATGTTTTTAGAGACTTCAGCGTGGACGCCCTGGATGGGATAACAGTGAGCTACCCACCCCTGAAGTCACTAGGGCTGAGGAGTACTGTTTGCTTCAGAAATCTGTCATCACGCAGGACCAGGTAAGTGGTTCTACCTTCTTACTTACCATCACCCAGCCTCTGGTAACCAGGGTGATAGTAGGTTCCTCTTGACTTCCCATTTCTGCAGTAGAAATATTCATATTACCTAGTCCTTCCCCCTTCATTCAAATCTCATGGAAAGAGCATTAAACTTAGTACCCAAAGCCTTGGGTTTGATGTTTGCTCTGCCACTTATTATTCTTTTTTTTTCCCCCACATATGATAATATACATGTTTCAATGTCATTCTCTCAAATCATCCCACCCTTGCCCTCTCCCACAGAGTCCAAAAGACTGTTCTATATATCTGTGTCTCTTTTGCTGTCTCGCATACAGGGTTATCATTACCATCTTTCTAAATTCCATATATATGCGTTAGTATACTATATTGGTGTTTTTCTTTCTGGCTTACTTCACTCTGTATAATAGGTTCCAGTTTCATCCACCTCATTAGAACTGATTCAAATATATTCTTTTTAATGGCTGAGTAATACTCCATTGTGTATATGTACCACAGCTTTCTTATCCATTCGTCTGCTGATGGACATGTAGGTTGCTTCCATGTCCTGGCTATTGTAAACAGTGCTGCGATTAACACTGGGGTAGACGTGTCTCTTTCAATTCTAGTTTCCTTGGTGTGTTTGTCCAGAAGTGGGATTGCTGGGTCATATGGCAGTTCTATTTCCAGTTTTTTAAGGAATCTCCACACTGTTCTCCATAGTGGCTGTACTAGTTTGCATTCCCACCAACAGTGTAATAAGAGGGTTGCCTTTTCTCCACACCCTCTCCAGCATTTATTGCTTGTAGAATTTTGGATAGCAGCCATTCTGACTGGTGTGAAATGGTACCTCATTGTGGTTTGGATTTGCATTTCTCTGATAATGAGTGATGTTGAGCATCTTTTCATGTGTTTGTTAGCCATCTGTATGTCTTCTTTGGAGAAATGTCTGTTTAGTTCTTTGGCCCATTTTTTGATTGGGTCGTTTATTTTTATGGAATTGAGCTGCAGGTGTTGCTTGTATATTTTTGAGATTAATTCTTTGTCAGCTGCTTCATTTGCTCTTATTTTCTCCCAATCTGAAGGCTGTCTTTTCACCTTGCTTATAGTTTTCTTTGTTGTGCAGAGGCTTTTAATTTTAATTAGGTCCCATTTGTTTATTTTTGCTTTTATTTCCAATATTCTGGGAGATGGATCATAGAGGATCCTGCTGTGATTTATGTCAGAGAGTGTTTTGCCTATGTTCTCCTCTAGGAGTTTTATAGTTTCTGATCTTACGTTTAGATCTTTAATCCATTCTGAGTTTATTTTTGCGTATGGTGTTAGCAAGTGTTCTAGTTTCATTCTTTTACAAGTGGTTGACCAGTTTTCCCAGCACCACTTGTTAAAGAGATTGTCTTTTCTCCATTGTATATTCTTGCCTCCTTTGTCAAAGATAAGGTGTCCATAGGTGCATGGACTTATCTCTGGGCTTTCTATTTTGTTCCGTTGATCTATATTTCTGTCTTTGTGCCAGTACCATACTATCTTGATGACTGTGGCTTTGTAGTAGAGCCTGAAGTCAGGCAGGTTGATTCCTCCAGTTCCATTCTTCTTTCTCAAGGTTGCTTTGGCTATTCGAGGTTTTTTTGTATTTCCATACAAATTGTGAAATTATTTGTTCTAGCTCTGTGAAAATACTGTTGGTAGCTTGATAGGGATTGCATTGAATTTAGTATACTAGATTCAATAGTATACTCATTTTCACTATATTGATTCTTCCGAACCATGAACATGGTATATTTCTCCATATATTAGTGTCCTCTTTGATTTCTTTCACCAGTGTTTTATAGTTTTCTAAATATAGGTCTTTTGTTTCTTTAGGTAGATATATTCCTAAGTATTTTATTCTTTTCATCGCAATGGTGAGTGGAACTGTTTCCTTAATTTCTCTTTCTATTTTCTCATTATTAGTGTATAGGAATGCAAGGGATTTCTGTGTATTGATTTTATATCCTGCAACTTTACTATCTTCATTGATTAGCTCTAGTAATTTTTCTGGTGGAGTCTTTGGGGTTTTCTATGTAGAGGATCGTGTCATCTGCAAACAGTGAGATTTTTACTTCTTCTTTTCCAATCTGGATTCCCTTTATTTCTTTTTCTGCTCTGATTGCTGTGGCCAAAACTTCAAAAACTATGTTGACTAGTAGTGGTGAGAGTGGGCACCCTTGTCTTGTTCCTGACTTCAGGGGAAATGCTTTCAACTTTTCACCATTAAGGATAATGTTTGCTGTGGGTTTGTCATGCTGCTGCTAAGTCGCTTCAGTTGTGTCCAACTCTGTGCGACCCCACAGATGGTAACCCACTGGGCTCCCCCATCCCTGGGATTCTCCAGGCAAGAATACTGGAGTGGGTTGCCATTTCCTTCTCAGCTTTTATTATGTTGGGGTATGTTTCTTCTATGCCTGCTTCTGGAGGGTTTTTATCATAAATGGATGCTGAATTTTGTCAAAGGCTTTCTCTGCATCTATTGAGATAATCATATGGCTTTTATTTTTCAATTTGTTAATGTGGTGTATTACATTGATTGATTTGCAGATATTGAAGAATCCTTGTATCCCTGGGATAAAGCCCACTTGGTCATGATGTATGATCTTTTTAATGTGTTGTTGGATTCTGTTTGCTAGAATTTTGTTAAGGATTTTTGCATCTATGTTCATCAGTGATATTAGCCTGTAGTTTTCTCTATTTGTGGCATCTTTGTCAGGTTTTGGTATTAGGGTGATGGTGACCTCATAGAATGAGTTTGGAAGTTTACCTTCCTCTGCAATTTTCTGGAAGAGTTTGAGTAGGATAAGTGTTAGTTCTTCTCTAAATTTTTGGTAGAATTCAGCTGTGAAGCCATCTGGTCCTGGGCTTTTGTTTGCTGGAAGATTTCTGATTACAGTTTCAATTTCTGTGCTTGTGATGGGTCTGCTAAGATTTTCTATTTCTTCCCGGTTCAGTTTTGGAAAGTTGTACTTTTCTAAGAATTTGTCCATTTCTTCCAAGTTGTCCATTTTATTGGCATATAATTGCTGATAGTAGTCTCTTATGATTCTGTGTTGTCTGTTGTGATCTCTCCATTTTCATTTCTAATTTTATTGATTTGATTTTTCTCCCTTTGTTTCTTGATGAGTCTGGCTAGTGGTCTGTCAATTTTATTTATCCTCTCAAAGAACCAGCTTTTGGCTTTGTTGATTTTTGCTATGCTGTCTTTTGTTTCTTTTGCATTTATTTCTGCCCTAATTTTTAAGATTTCTTTCCGTCTACTAACCCTGGGGTTCTTCATTTCTTCCTTTTCTAGTTGCTTTAGGTGTAGAGTTAGGTTATTTATTTGACTTTTTTCTTATTTCTTGAGGTATGCCTGTATTGCTATGAACCTTCCCCTTAGCACTGCTTTTACAGTGTCCCACAGGTTTTGGATTGTTGTGTTTTCATTTTCATTCATTTCTATGCATATTTTGATTTCTTTTTTGAATTCTTCTGTGATTTGTTGCTTATTCAGCAGCGTGTTGTTCAGCCTCCATATGTTGGAATTTTCAATAGTTTTTCTCCCGTAATTGAGATCTAATCTTACTGCATTGTGGTCAGAGAAGATGCTTGGAATGATTTCAATTTTTTGAATTTACCAAGGCTAGATTTATGGCCCAGGATGTGATCTATCCTGGAGAAGGTTCCATGTGTGCTTGAGAAAAAGGTGAAATTCATGTGTTTTGGGGTGAAATGTCCTATAGATATCAATTAGGTCTAACTGGTCTATTGTATTATTTAAAGTTTGTGTTTCCTTGTTAATTTTCTGTTTAGTTGATCTATCCATAGGTGTGAGTGGGGTATTAAAGTCTCCCACTATTATTGTGTTATTGTTAATTTCCCCTTTCATACTTGTTAGCATTTGTCTTACATATTGCAGTGCTCCTATTGGGTGCATATATATTTATAATTGTTATATCTTCTTCTTGGATTGATCCTTTGATCATTATGTAGTGTCCTTCTTTGTCTCTTTTCACAGCCTTTGTTTTAAAGTCTATTTTATCTGATATGAGTATTGCTACTCCTGCTTTCTTTTGGTCTCTATTTACATAGAATATCTTTTTTCAGCCCTTCACTTTCAGTCTGTACGGGTCCCTTGTTTTGAGGTGGGTTTCTTGCAGACAACACTTATAGGGGTCTTGTTTTTGTATCCATTCAGCCAGTCTTTGTCTTTTGGTTGGGGCATTCAACCCATTTACATTTTAGGTAATTATTGATAAGTATGAGCCTGTTGCCATTTACTTTATTGTTTTGGGTTCAAGTTTATACACCCTTTCCGTGTTTCCTGTCTAGATAAGATCCTTTAGCATTTGTTGAAGAACTGGTTTGGTGGTGCTGAATTCTCTCAGCTTTTGCTTGTCTATAAAGCTTTTGATTTCTCCTTCATATTTGAATGAGATCCTTGCTGGGTACAATAATCTGGGCTGTAGGTTATTTTCTTTCATCACTTTAAGTATGTCCTGCCATTCCCTCCTGGCCTGAAGAGTTTCTATTGAAAGATCAGCTGTTATCCTTATGGGAATCCCCTTGTGTGTTATTTGTTATTTTTCCCTTGCTGCTTTTAATATTTGTTCTTTTTGTTTGATCTTTGTTAATTTGATTAATGTGTGTCTTGGGGTGTTTCGCCTTGGGTTTATCCTATTTGGGACTCTCTGGGTTTCTTGGACTTGGGTGATTATTTCTTTCCCCATTTTAGGAAAGTTTTCAACTATTATCTCCTCAAGTATTTTCTCATGGTCTTTCTTTTTGTCTTCTTCTTCTGGGACTCCTATGATTCAAATGTTGGGGCATTTAACATTGTCCCAGAGGTCTCTGAGATTGTCCTCATTTCTTTTAATTCATTTTTCTTCTTTCCTCTCTGTTCCATTTATTTCTACCATTCTATCTTCTACCTCACTTATCCTATCCTCTGCCTCCGTTATTCTACTGTTGGTTCCCTGCAGAGTGTTTTTGATATCATTTATTGCACTATTCATTATATGTTGAGTCTTTTTTATTTCTTTTAGGTCCTTGTTAAACCTTTCTTGCATCTTCTCAATCCTTGTCTCTAGTCTATTTATCTGTAACTCCATTTTGTTTTCAAGATTTTGAATCATTTTCACTATCATTATTTGGAATTCTTTATCAGGTAGATTCCCTATCTTTTCCTCTTTTGTTTGGTTTGGTGGGCATTTATCCTGTTCCTTTAGCTGCTGGGTATTTCTCTGCCTCTTCACCTTGTTTATATTGCTGTGTTTGGGGTGGCCTTTCCGTATTCTGGCAGTTTGTGGAGTTCTCTTTATTGTGGAGTTCCCTTGCTGTGGGTGGGGTTGGACGGGTGGCTTGTCAAGGTTTCCTGGTTAGGGAAGCTTGTGTCAGTGTTCTGGTGGATGGAGCTGGATTTCTTCTCTCTGGAGTACAATGAAGTGTCCAGTACTGAGTTATGAGATGTCACTGGGTTTGGAGTGACTTTGGGCAGCCTGTATATTGAAGCTCAGGGCTATGTTCCTGTGTTGCTGGAGAATTTGCGTAGTATGTCTTACTCTGGAACTTGTTGGCCCTTGGGTGGTGCTTGGTTTCAGTGTAGGTATGGAGGCGTTTGATGAGCTCCTGTCGATTAATGTTCCCTGGAGTCAGGAGTGCTCTGGTATTCTCAGGATTTGGACTTAAGCCTCCTGCCTCTGGTTTTCAGTCTTATTCTTATAGTAGCCTCAAGATTTCTCCATCTGTCACTTCCAAGGCAGTTCCCTCTGTTTGTTTTAGCTTCTTCTGTTTGCTGGTCTCTTCAGTGTCTACACTTTTTTAGGCTCATGTGTTCAGTTGTGCTGTAGGGAGGGAGGAACACTGCAGACAAATAACACTGGCATGTGTTTGCAGTGTCCTGGCCACACGGGTTTGCCCCCGCTCATGGCCTGTGTGCTTTCCCTGTCTACACTGCTTAGGTTCAAGGTTGCTCTGCCGGGAACTGAGGCTGGCCCTGGGCTGTATGCACTTCCCAGGTCTAAGCCACTCAGGTTCAGGCACTAGGGTAGTCCTCAGAGGTGCAGACTCAGTTGGGCCTGCGTTTTGTGCCCTTCCCAGGTCCAAGCAGCTCAGGTGACCAGGTGTGTGGTGAGCACGGTCGCTGCAACCTACCACCTCCCCTGTCCCTGCCGCTTGGTTTTCTGGGTGTACAACCAGCGCACCTTCTCAGGTGGATGTCAACCATCCAGAATCCCAAGAAGTCTTGGTTAGCAATGAAGCCTGCTTGCAGTTTGGTAAATGATGCCTCTCTGGGGCCATGATTGCCCCTTCTGGCTCTGGCTGCCCTTGCCTGCCTGTCTCCGGTGGGGGATGGGCTGGTCTGCAGCAGGCTAGCTCTAGTCAGTCCTTTGTTCTGTGAGCGGGCCTGGTGGTGTCTTAGGTTAGGGCTTTTCACGTGGTAGCTATCCCACAGTCTGGTTTGCTATCCCAAGTTAGTTCCCTCAGATTGCCCTCGGGGCATTCAGGCCCAGTCTTTAAGCAATGCAGCCTGCGCCTCCATGCCCAGCTCCCACTTGCTAGTGGCGGATGTGGTCGTCTGTGCTGTTTCTCTGCTGGGAGTTACTGTTGGGCACATAATCTATGGGTTTTAATTATTTATTTATTTTTCCTCCCAGTTATGTTGCCCTCTGAGGTTCCAAGGCTCACCACAGACTTGCCAGTGAGAGTGTTTCCTGGTATTTGGAAACTTCTCTTTTTTTTAAGACTCCCTTCCCAGGACGGATCTCCGTCCCTACCTCTTTTGTCTCTCTTTATCGGTTATATTTTTTCCTACCTCCTTTCGAAGACAATGGGCTGCTTTTCTGGGTGCCTGATGTCCTCAGCCAGCATTCAGAAGTTGTTTTATGGAATTTACTCAGCATTCAAATGTTCTTTTGATGAATTTGTGGGGGAGAAAGTAGTCTCCCTGTCCTATTCCTCTGCCATCTTAAGACAGCCCCACTTATTGTTCTTTACCTCTCTGAACTTTATTTACCTTATCGGGAAGAGAAGAAGAATAACCTCTAACTACTCAGGGAGACTGTTATATTCAAATAAGTTGCTATAAGCAGGAGGTCTTTTTATAAAGAGGTGATGTATTAATTTATTAGGGCTGCCAGAGACTCAGGAAAGGCAGACCAAGTGCCACAGACTGAGTGACTTAGCAGAAATTTATTTTCTCACAGTTTTAGAGGCTAGAAGGCTGAGATCAAGGTTTCAGCGGGGCTGGTTTCTTCTAAGATTTGATGAAGAGAATGCAAGTGGAACAATGAACAAACCAAAGGACACAATTAGACAATTGCTTGAGAAGCATCTGAAGCACAGGGTCTGGATGGTCTGGGCCACCAGCTGCCCACTTTTGTACAACTTAAAGGAGAAGTGAAATTTAACATGTTCAATTCTCTTATGCAGGGATTTACCTCTGGAAGTGTCCTAACTTTTTCCTAAAGGAACAAGTGTTGTCTGGTCTTATGAACACTGAGGAGGCAGAGTGTAGGTAGAAAGGCCTGTTCTTCCCATCTCCTCCTAGGCTCCAGTGAAGATGGAGGGTCACACTTTAGTGGACTAGAACTCTGAACTCCAGATAGTCATCACAGTAGCAGGGGATGTATGCATGCATGCTAAGTCGCTTCAGTTGTGTCCGATTCTTGTTGACCCTGTAGACTTTAGCCCACTAGGTTCCTCTGCCCACCGGATTCACCAGACAAGAATACCAGAGTGGGTTGCCATGCCCTCCTCCAGAGGATCTTCCTGACCCAGGGATCAAACCCCACGTCTCTCATGTCTCCTGCATTGGCAGGTGGGTTCTTTAATACTAGAGCCACCTGAGAAGCCCAGCAGGGGATGATCCAGAGGCAATTCTTGAGAGCTACTTGGCACCAAAGGAACGTTCTGGAGTGGAATGGAAGATCAAATTTCCAACTAAGTCCTGTAATGTAAAGAATGTTGCTCCCAAATAGGAGATGGGGTATCCATCAAACTCCTGAGCTATCATTTAATAAATGTTGGAACAATTTACTATTTAAATTGTTATTATTTATTTAATTAATAAATTATTTATGGATATTAATTAAGTGATGTGGAAATAATTAGATAATAAGATCCTAGATCACACCAAAGCCAAAAATTAATTCCAGATGGATTGAATTGCTAATTGTGAAAAAAAAAGTAGCAGGTAAAAAAATGAAATTGTCACATATAAGGTACAACATAGGAGGATTTTTCCCCCCTAATAATCTTGCGGCTGTCCCAAGCAAGATATGAAACCCAGAAGTCATAAAAGGAAAAAAATGCTAGATTGAACCACACAGAAATTAACAAAGTTACCCTAAATAATAGCCAAGATACAAACAACAGACAACCTGGAGGAAATACTTGCAATACATGTAACAGATCTCCCTAAGTAGAAAAAGAACACCAACAAACTAATAAGAAAAGGCAAAACAATCCAATAGGAAAAGATCAAAGGATATGACTAAGGACTTCATGGAAGAAATCAGATCAGATCAGATCAGTCGCTCAGTCGTGTCCGACTCTTTGCGACCCCATGAATCGCAGCACGCCAGGCCTCCCTGTCCATCATCAACTCCCGGAGTTCACTCAGACTCACGTCCATCGAGTCAGTGATGCCATCCAGCCATCTCATTCTGTCGTCCCCTTCTCCTCTTGCCCCCAATCCCTCCCAGCATCAGAGTCTTTTCCAATGAGTCAACTCTTTGCATAAGGTGGCCAAAGTACTGGAGTTTCAGCTTTAGTATCATTCCTTCCAAAGAAATCCCAGGGCTGATCTCCTTCAGAATGGACTGGTTCGATCTCCTTGCAGTCCAAGGGACTCTCAAGAGTCTTCTCCAACACCACAGTTCAAAAGCATCAATTCTTCAGCACTCAGCCTTCTTCACAGTCCAACTCTCACATCCATACATGACCACAGGAAAAACCATAGCCTTGACTAGACGAACCTTTGTTGGCAAAGTAATGTCTCTGCTTTTGAATACGCTATCTAGGTTGGTCATAATTTTCCTTCCAAGGAGTAAGCGTCTTTTAATTTCATGGCTGCAGTCACCATCTGCAGTGATTTTGGAGCCCAGAAAAATAAAGTCTGACACTGTTTCCACTGTTTCCTCATCTATTTGCCATGAAGTGATGGGACTGGATGCCATGATCTTCATTTTCTGAATGTTGAGCTTTAAGCCAACTTTAAATAGAAATAGTCAAAAGGCGTATTTAAAAAAAAAAAAAAAGCCCTGAGACTTTATAATATTTAAAGGAATTTGCATTAAAGTATCAACATGATTTTTTCACCGACAGGTAAAAAACGGGTTTATATAAATATAGAACAGGGTCTGGAAGAATACGCAGTAAATTATGAACAGGAATTCATTTTAAAGGAATGTAATTGGGGAAGCAGAGCAGAAGTCTTTCAATTTGTTACTTTATATACTTTTTCAAGTGGTGGTTTATTGGTGATTTTTACTTTGGGGATGTTTTGCTGTATAATTTAATTCCTTTGGAAGCAATGTAAACATAAATTGTCTATGCTCAGGAGGCTTAGAAAGCTTTTGTTTGTTTATTTTCATTTGCAAAATCACAAAAATGTATGAGTTAATTAAAAGAATCAGACTAGTTTTTACCTACTCTCATGTCTCAAACCATTATTTATGCATACTATTTGTCCTTGTACTTAATTCCTGGATATCTTCAAATATATGTTTTTCCCCAAACACTTCTTTCTAGATACCTCCTTCCCCTTAAATAGGAAAGAAAGAGGAAAAAAAAAGTAAAGAAAGAAAAAAATAAGGTACTATGTGTATGTAAGGATTTAATTGTTTTAATACATTATTAAAAGACACTTGCTCCTTGGAAGAAAAGCTATGACAAACCTAGACAGTGTATTAAAAACCAGAATTGGTGCTTTTGAACTGTGGTGTTGGAGAGGACTCTTGAGAGTTCCTTGGACAGCAAGGAGATCAAACTAGTCAGTCCTAAAGGAAATCAATCCTGAATATTCATTGGAAGGACTGATGCTGAAGTTGAAGTTCCAATAATCTGGCCACCTGATGTGAAGAGCCAATTCATTAGAAAAGACCCTGATGCTGGGAGAGATTGAAGGCAGGAGGAGAAGGAAATGACAGAGGACGAGATGGTTGGATGGCATCACTGACTCAATGGACATGAGTTTGAGCAAGCTCTGCGAGATGGTGAAGGACAGGGAAGCCTGGCGTGCTACAGTCCATGAGATCGAAAACAGCTGGACATGACTGAGTGACTGAACAACAATTACTTTTAGGTGAGGACCCAAGTGACCAAGTTAACAGTCAGATGTCACAATGGGAAACAAATTTCCAGAAATGTCAAAAGAAAATGGTTTACTATGTGGCTTGCTATGTGGCTTCTCTTGTTAGTGGCTTTTGAATAAGCCATTTGAAAAAAAATGGCATATTACAAGACATATTACACAATTCCAAGAGCCAAAAAGCGTCCTGTGAAGTTATGTCCCTGTCACCTTCGTCCTAAAGGCCATTACTAATAAAAATTTCATGTGTATCCTTCCAGAGATATTTCATGCATATGCAAACATTATGTGGTAGACTACCATACCATTACATCTTGCTTTTTATTTTTAAAAATATATCTTGGAAGTTGTTGTGTATCAGTACATCTAGAGCTGTACACTGTTTCTTTTTTTAAAAAGCTCCAAATGATTCTAATGCATGGATTTATTAGAACTTATTTCATTAGTCCCTTATTGATATGTTCAGGTTGTTTCCATTATTTTCTTTATCTGTACAAACAACACTGTAATAAGTATCCGTGTATACTTGTGATTTTGAGAATGTGCAAGTATATTTGTAGGAAAAAATATCCCTACAAGTAGGACTTCTGGCTCAAAAGTAAGTACAACTTAAAATTTGAAAACTCTGCAGCAATTGTACTCCCTTAAACCATGATGGGGAGTTTGTTTCCCTACACCCTCAACTACATACTGGTATCAAACTTTTGATCTTTGTAAGTCTTATAGGTGAAAAATGGTTTCTAATGTAATTCTGATTTGTCTTTCTTGCAAGTAATGTGGAACATTTTTGCATGTGCTAAACAGCAATATTCCTTCCTCTATGCATATTTCCTCTTCTATGAATTATCCATTAATTATGCTTTTTCTTTCATTTATTTACTTTTAAATTTTCATTCAAGTTATAAAAATAATGTTTGCTACTTAAAGATTCTCTTGTTAGGTAAGAAAAAATCTAGCTACATGGTATTTATAAGACATACTTCTAAATCAAAATAATCTAGAATGACTGAAAAATAGGAGAGACTAATAAAAGATATATCAAACAAATGCATAAAAATAAAGTAGGAGTACGAACAAAACTAGTGGAGGTGATGGAATTCCAGTTCAGCTATTTCAAATCCTGAAAGATGATGCTGTGGAAGTGCTGCACTCAATATGCCGGCAAATCTGGAAAACTCAGCAGTGGCCACAGGACTGGAAAAGGTCAGTTTTCATTCCAATCCCAAAGAAAGGCAATGCCAAAGAATGTTCAAACTACTGCACAATTGCACTCATCTCACACACTAGTAAAGTGATGCTCAAAACTCTCCAAGCCAGGCTTCAGCAATATGTGAACCGTGAACTTCCAGATGTTCACGTTGGTTTTAGAAAAGGCATAGGAACCAGAGATCAAATTGCCAACATCCGCTGGATCATCGAAAAAGCAAGAGAATTCCAGAAAAACACCTATTTCTGCTTTATTGATTATGCCAAAGCCTTTGACTGTGTGGATCACAATAAACTGTGGAAAATTCTGAAAGAGACGGGAATACCACACCACCTGACTTGCCCCTTGAGAAATCTGTATGCAGGTCAGGAAGTAACAGTTAGAACTGGACATGGAACAACAGACTGGTTCCAAATAGGAAAAGGAGTACGTCACCCTGCTTATTTAACTTATATGCAGAGTACATCATGAGAAACACTGGACTGGAAGAAGCACAAGCTGGAATCAAGATTGCCGGGAGAAATCTCAATAACCTCAGATATGCAGATGACACCACCCTTATGGCAGAAAGTGAAGAGGAACTAAAAAGCCTTTTGATGAAAGTGAAAGAGGAGAGTGAAAAAGTTGGCTTAAAGCTCAACATTCAGAAAACTAAGATCATGGCATCTTGTCCCATCACTTCGTGGCAAATAGATGGGAAAACAGTGAAAACAGTGTCAGACTTTATTTTTGGGGCTCAAAAATCACTGCAGATGGTGATTGCAGCCATGAATTAAAAGACGCTTACTCCTTGGAAGGAAAGTTATGACCAACCTAGATAGCATATTAAAAAGCAGAGACATTACTTTGCCAACAAAAGTCTGTCTAGTCAAGGCTATGGTTTTTCCAGTAGTCATGTATGGATGTGAGAGTTGGACTGTGAAGAAAGCTGAGTGCCGAAGAGTTGATGCTTTAGAACTGTGGTGTTGGAGAAGACTCTTGAGAGTCCCTTGGACTGCAAGGAGATCCAACCAGTCCATTCTAAAGGAGATCAGTCCTGGGTCTTCATTGGAAGGACTGATGCTGAGGCTGAAACTCCAATACTTTGGCCACCTCATATGAAGAGTTGACTCATTGGAAAAGACTCTGATGCTGGGAGGGATTGGGGGCAGGAGGAGAAGGGGACGACAGAGGATGAGATGGCTGGATGGCATCACCAACTCGATGCACATGAGTTTGGGTGAACTCTGGGAGTTGGCGATGGACAGGGAGGCCTGGCGTGCTACGATTCATGGGGTTGCAAAGAGTCAGACACGACTGAGCGACTGAACTGAACTGAACAATATTAAAGTCAAACAAACTAAATTCAAAGCAATTTAATATTTCAAATTTATAAAAGATGCTATCCATCAAGAATATACAATAGTCATGAGTTTTTATGAAACTAAAAATGGATTTTCAAAATATAAAACAAAAGATGTTGGAAATATAAGAAAAATAGATATTCACAAATTCATAAAATTGGGGGAATACCTGAATGGGCTTCTCTCATAAATTAACATAAGTAAAGCTACAGAGGATTTAAATAACAAAATTGATAAGTTAATAAACAGAAAATACATATATTTCAAACATGCATGTGAAACATTCAGAAAAATAAAGTGCTAGACCATCAAAGACACGTTAATAATTCTAAAAAACAGATCATATACACTCTGACCACAAAGTAATAATATTATAAATTAATAATAAATGAATGGTCCTTTTCAAAGCAAAAGGAAAACTACAACCATTTACAAGTAAATAAAGAACTTTCTTTATGACTGTTAGATTAAAAAGAAAATCAAAGTGGAAATTACAAACTATTGGGAAATGAAGGACAGTGAAAGAAATTGCATATTGATCTCACTGGATATGGCCAAAATAGTATCATGAAAATATGGGGACTTTGCTGGTTGTCCAGTGGCTAAGATTCTGCATTCCCAATGCAGGGGGCTTGGGTTTGATTCTTGGTTGAGGAACTAGATCCCATGTGCTACAACTAAGCACTGCTGCTACTGCTAAGTCACTTCAGTCGTGTCCGACTCTTGTGTGACCCCATAGACGGTAGCCCACCAGGCTCCCCCATCCCTAGGATTCTCCAGACAAGAACACTGGAGTGGGTTGCCATTTCCTTCTCCAATGTATGAAAGTGAAAAGTGAAAGTGAAGTCGCTCAGTCATGTCCGACTCTAGCGACCCCATGGACTGCAGCCTGCCAGGCTCCTCCATCCATGGGATTTTCCAGGCAAGAGTACTGGAGTGGGGTGCCATTGCCTTCACCGACAACTAAGCACAGCCAAATACATAAAATATATTTTTTAAAAAAGAAAATATGCAGCATTAAGTCCATTCATTAGGAAACAAAATTGTATTAAACAATGATTTTTTTTAAAGGTTAAAAATATAATCGGATTTCCTGGTAGGAATCAAACAGTAGAGTCTGCCTGCAGTGTGGGAGACCTGGGTTTGATCCTTGGGTTGGGAAGATCCCTGGAGAAGGAAATGGCAACCCACTCCAGTATTCTTGCCTGGAAAATCCCATGGACAAAGGAGCCTGGCAGGCTATCATCCATGGGGTTGGCAAAGAGATGAACATGACTGAGTGACTTCACATCAACAAAAATAAAATATATCAAGAAAATGAACCCAGAAGGCAGGAAATGAATAAAGATAAAAGCGTAAATTGGATTTCCACTTCTGTTAGTACTGGACTCAACTCTCTTTCAAAGGATAATTTGAAAAGCTGAATCAAATATGACCAGCATTCTCTTAAAGGCATCAGCATCAGAGAACAAACAAGGCAATAAAGGGTTATCAGATAGAACTCCCAAGGTAAGTTAGGTGTTACGTACCACTGTCCTCTTAGTGCATGCTGCTCAGAAGCTCAGGCATGTCCAGCTCTTTGCGACCCCATGGACTGTAGCCCACCAAGTTCCTATGTCCATGGGATTATCCAGGCAAAAATACTGGAGTGGGTTGCCATGCCCTCCTCCAGGGGATCTTCCTGACCCAGGGATGGAACCCACATCTCCTGCTTGAATTCAAGTTGGCAGGCAGATTCTTTACCACTGAGCAACCTGGGAAGCCGGTTCCTCGAAGTAGTATTTCCCATTTTCAGAAAAAGAAGCTAAGAAGCTGAGTGGTTTAGATTCGTGGGGCTATGTGAAGTATAACTGAAGTCCATAACCCAAAAGGATTAAGGACTGGAAATCCACTAGCCTTCTAAAGGATGGCAGTACAGCTTCAAAGCATCTCATTCCTTGAAACTGGAATTCTGGTGATTCTGGATTGTGGGTGCCTTTAGGCAACTGTCAATAAATAAAAGTAAATCTTCTGCGAGGAAAATGAAATCATCCTACACTTCAAATTTGTTCCACCAGAAACTTAAAGAATACATTTTCTGAATGAACACACAATCAAAAGAAACCAGGCCCAGGAAGAAACCTGACAATATACACAAAACCACCAGAAATAATGGACAATAGAAATTGTTCCACATAGCTTCCATATATTGGAGATATTGGTCATAATCCTTAGAACTTTTGTAACGATGCTTACAAAAGTAAAGGGGATAAGAAAAATAAAATTAAGAATTTGGTACAAAATTAGAAATATTTAAAAAATAGATTTAAGAAAACTAATCAAAATTGAAAACTGAAAAATACAATAATAGAAATTTAAAATTCAATGGATAGATTTAACATAGACACAGCTGAAGAGAGAATTAATGAGCTAGAAGAGACTAAATGATAGAACAGTACAGAAGAGAGGGTAAGATACGGGGAAGATACATTTAGAAAGTCTAACATATAATTTGAAGTCCTAGAAGGAGAGGAGAAAAGTAAATGGGGTAGAAGGAAAGTTTGAAAGTCTGAAAACTTCCAGAACTAATGAAAGATATTCAGTCACAGAGTCAAGAAACTCTATGACCCGCTAAGGGGATAAATAAAAAGAAACCCACAATTAGCTACATGAGCCATCAATCTAATTTTTGCCCTCTTGATCTTAACAGGCCTTTACTGCCTCTGCCTGCCTATAAATAACCAGTTCTTCAAATACTCTTAGAACAAACTTTATCCTCCTGCTGGTTCCACCTTTAATGGGTTGAGTAAACTTTGGCTCCTTATTTATCTTATATGTGTATGAGTCATGTTTTTAACATTTTGAAACTTGTACTTCGAATATACATATATGAAACGAAGATTTCATGAAATAATTCTTCTCCTTCTTGAAATATTTTCTGTTCTATTTTATTCTTTTCCATCTTATTAAAAGTTCATTTTGGTCACATTCACTAAATGTAATCTCAACCCGGTAATCTCAACCTGCCTTTTGAAAAATCCTGCCTCAGCTGACAAGGGAGTGAGTGGGTGATGGGGTGGGAGAGGGGTAGAATTGCATTAAAAAAAACCCAAAAAACAAAAAAAACACCCTAATATTTAAATTAGTTACTTTGGCTTCCTCCCTCCAAAGAATCAGACGACTCTGGATACAGAATCAGGTTTTCTGGGATTTTGTTTTTCCTTTGGAGGATTTTTTTTTTTTTTTTTTTGCTTTCTTGCTCAGCGCTCGGACTCCGGGATTAATCCTGGGGACTATTTGGAAAAAGCCAGCGGCCGGCTCCATCTGGCCCCTGGGAAGAGAGGAGGCCAGGCCGCAGGGCAAGCGAAGGCCGGTCTCCCTGGGTGGGGCCTCGCGGCCTCGGAGGGCTCCGGGGTTGTGCAGAACTTCGCTGCACTCCTCGCCGGAGTTGAGACCAAGCGAACTTCGAGTTCACCTCGAGAGCTCGCGGAAGTGCGAGGTGGGCAGTCGCGGAAGGGGCGGCCATCGTCAGAGCTCCGTCGGGCTCCCCTAAGTCCCCCGTGCATCTTCTGCCTTGGGGTTGTCCGGCCCCTTCCCGAGCCAGGAGGCTTCCAGTTGGAAAGGGTGACTTCTGTGAGTCCCTTAGGTCATATCTGGAGGGACTGAAGACCGCGAGGAAAAGGGAACAATAAGGGCCCGCCTTAGTCCGGCACGCCCTGGGCCACCGGTACCCTTGAACCCGCCCCTGCTGTTCTGTCTCTGGGCAAATCCCAGGCGCTCTGGCTCGAGAGCCAAAGGCGCGGCGGGGCGAGCCATGAACCGAATGGGCGCTCTGGGCTCCGCTAGGCTGCGATGGGCGCTGCTGGGGAGGCGGGCGGCACTCCCTGGCCTCGGCTCGTTCGGGGCCAGAGCCAAGGCGGCGATCCCCTCCGCCCTCCCTGCGGCCCAGGCGGCTGAGGCTCCCGGAACCGGGCCTGGCGATCGGAGGCTGCGGAGCCTGGACGAGCTTTCAGGGCCAGGGCAGCTACGCCTCTTATTCCAGCTGTTGGTGCAAGGCTACGTTCTGCATTTGCACCAGCTCCAGGTAACCGAGCGAGGGTGGTGGCGGTGGTGGTGGGGCTCGGGCCAAAGGGATGCGGTGAGCACCGGGACAGAGAGGCTGGGGATGAGGAGACAATGAACAAAAAGTGGAGGACATCAGGAGAACGTAGCCCGGGACCGACTGGGGCTGTGGTCATAACCCTGGACGTGTGTAGCGGTTCTGAGTTGAAATGAACAAACAAGTCAAGGAAGGGCATGAAGCCGGAGGGCACAGGTAGGAGATAAGTCGGGAGGCTAGGATTAAATTGGATAGAGGTTGGGAGAGAAGGGAACTGTCTTGGTAATAGAATAGCAGTTGCAAGTGTGCAAGCTGCGGGATGTTATAGAACCACTTTTTCTGTGGTGATATCCCTACCAGACTTCTTTCAAAGGAGTGGTTTCTGGAGGATTGCAGAGGTTTGGCAGTTTGCAGGGTAAATTTGCCCTTAGTGGAAAGAAAGATGTCATTGCTTAAAAGAGTGAAAGCAAAATCATAGACATTAATGAAAAGGCACATTTTTGTTATTAAGAAATCAATATCCAGTGAGAGGTTTATCCAGTGGAACACTGTTATGAGGCAGGGATGGATAGCCCACTGTCAATGGACAGAGACTGGAAAACCCAATGTTGGTTAAGTTGGAGAGGTTTTAGGAAGTGAACCGAAGAGATTCACGTGGGATCTGTCTCCCTGAGAACTATTAAATATTAATGCACCCACTCTGCCCCGGGAACTTTTCTAAGAACTGAGCTTCAATAAATTATGGCCAATACCCGTATGGGGGTTAAATGCTCCTTTTGGGGAAGAGGGGGATTGTTGTTGTTCAGTCACTAAGTGGTGTCTGACTCTGCCACCCCATGAACTGCAACACGCCAAGCTTCCCTGTCATTCACCAGCTCCTGGAGTTTGCTCAAACTCATGATGTCCATTGAGTCAGTGATGCCATCCAACCATCTCATCGTCTGTCATCCCCTTCTCTTGCCTTCAGTCTTTCCCAGCATCAGGGTCTTTTCCAATGAGTCAGAGTAAACAAATCAGTAATCAACTAATTTCAGAAAGACCTGAGTGCCCTGGGAGGAGAAGCCAGTCTGGGGATGGGGGAGAAGTGGGACCTTTGATTAGACTGTGCCATCCAGGCACATGTGAGGTTATCAGTGATTGACAGGAAGCATAGACAGCCCTTGGGCTGGGCTGATGAACTGACTGGTCACCTAGTGGCTGTGCTGGGCAGTAGTAAAAAATGAGGAGGAACTGTGGGGACTTGGGATATGACAGGCCTTTGAGGAGGGCCTTGAAGGCCAGACTGCGGGTCCTGGGGGTTCCTCTGAGGGGTCATGGTGGGCTCTTGAGCAGGCATGGGGAGAAGATGGCTTCCAAGGGACACTGCCCTGTTATGTGCCATGGGATGGATTGGGCAAGAGAATCAGAGAGAGCCTCCGATAGCAATAGAAATGGCAGTATTTGAGCAACCACCTCCCCTCCCCCTCCGGAAACTGGACTGAGTTAACAATGAGAGAGAAAATGACTGTGAGGCTTTGAAAGTCCAAACTGAACAATTTCTCTGCACCTGGCTGGGCCACTGCCATCTCCCCTGGGGTCTTCTCTGTTGGGTTCATGTTTTTGAGATATGGTGGGCAGGTCACAATGCACTCAGAGATGGTTAAAAAAAATCATTTGCTGTGTGCTCCGCTCCAAGAAACTAAGTAAGCCAAGAAACCAAAGTCCTGAGAGCTTCTCCTGCTTGATTTAACCTCTAGAAATGTGAGCAACCCAGTGGATGCCCCAAGGGTGGGTACTAGGACTTCTTACCATTTCTTAGGGAAAGTTTACTGGGAAGCTTTCCTCAGGATTATCTCTATAGCAGTAACTACCAAAGAAATTCTCGACTGCCCTAGAAAGTGGAAGAGGAAGCAGGAGAAAGCCAGAAATGCGTGGCCTTTTAAAGGAGAGATCAGGACTCGAATTTTGCAGAGCCTCCTGGCTCTAGCCTTTGTATTTCAAAGATCTGGAGTCACGTGAACCTGGGCTGCTCCATGGGCAATATATTAACTCCTCCGCTGTGTGGCTGGTGTGAGTTAGTATAGAGTGGAGGGCTGCACATCCTTAAAAGCCCATTAATACCCTTTTTTTGGGGAAGAGGATGCTTCCAGTGACTCACTTTTTATCAGTTCAGATCTGTTTGGTTGCCATTCTCACAGGTTTAAACTATAAACCAGCTTTATTGGTTCCTATTAGAAAAGTCTAATAATTGTGTTAGATTATTGTGTCTAATAATATACCTGTGTGCCCATCAGGTATATTTTGCTCCAGGTATTCATGAGACCATCCAACCCACCATTTTGTTCTTCTGAAGTTCTCTTGGCTCTGCTGTCTCACAGAACTTAGTTGATTGGCCTGGGTTAATTGCCTGTTCCTGAACCCATCATAGTGGCCAAAGGTGTGCTATAGCTTAGACTCATGCAGGCTCACTCCTAGAGCTGGGGCTGGGATCCCTGCCACCTAAATAGGTGTCGACTGCATAGGAGGAGGAGTGGAACTGAGATAAGGGTAGCCGACCATAATGTCCTCTGCACCATCAGTTGTCCAAAACTGCATATTACACATAAAATTAATAAAATCAGCTTAGGGAAGCATTGTAGGACTTAAGGGGTCGGACTGGGAATTGAGACATGTGAGAACCATGCAAGTGCATAAAAGCCAGTTCCCTTCTCTTTTCTAACTAAAATAATGACAAGAGTGCTGAAAAAGTGAAATGTGAACATATCTTAAATTTATATGTAAATTTACAACAAATTGATATCTTTCAAAGGTGTGGACCCTGAGAATGATAAGATCAACTGTCTATTCTGTAGCTCTGATTGTGGACTGCCTGGGTTGGTGACCCCTCTTCTGTCTCCCTAATGCTTCCTGTACATATTTGTCATTTCATGCATCATTTTTTTTATATATGTATATACTTAAGAAAATTTTTTTTCCTGTGAGAAGCACTTTGAGATTTACTCTTTCAGCAACTTTCAAATATACCATATGGTATTGTCATAGTCACCATCCTGTGTATTACACCTTGGGAGGTAGTCCTGTAATCCCCACTTACTTATTTTATAACTGAAAGTTTGTACTTTTTGACCACCTTTATCCATCTTGCCCTCCTCCCATCCCTCACCTCTGGCAACCTATGGTGATGGGTTTTCTGTATGTTTGAGTTTTGTTTTAGTTTGTTTCGATTTTAGATTCCACATATACATGAGATCATTCAGTATTTGCTTTTCTCTGTCTGACATTTCATTTAGCATAATTCCTTCAAGTATATCCATGTTGTAAATGGCAAGATTTCCTTGTTTTTTATGGCTGAATAATATTCTTGTGTGTGTGTGTATGTAACATTTTATTTAGTCATTTATCCACTGATCAACACTTAGGATGCTTCTATGCTTCTATGTCTTGCCTATTGTAAATACTGCTGCAGTGAACATTGAAGTAAATAGTGTTTTCATTTTCTTTGGATAAATACCGAGAAGTAGAACCACTGGATCATATCATAGTTCTATTTCTAATTTTTTGAGAAACCTCCATACTGTTTTCCATAGTAGCTGCACCAATTTACATTCTTACCAACAGTGCACAAGAGTTCCCTTTTCTCCACATCCTTCCCAACGCTTATTTTTTTTTTTTGTCTTTGAGCCATTCTGACAGGTACAAGGTGATATCTCATTAAAGTTTTAATTTGCATTTCCCTGATGATTAGTGATGATGACTACCTTTTCTTTTACCTGTTGGCCATCTGTATGTCTTTTAAAGAAAAATGTCAATTCAGATCCTCTGCCCATATTTTAATTGGATTTTATTTGTTTGTTTTACTATTGAATTGTTTGAGTTCTTCATGTATTTGGATATTAACTCCTATCAGATATATGATCTGCAAATATTTTATCCCATTTGGTAGGTTGTCTTTTCATTTTATTGATGGTCTCCTTTGCTGTGCAGAAGTTATTTGGTTTAATGTAGTCCAACTTGTTTATTTTTGTTTTCATTACCTTTGCTTTTGCTGTCAAATCAAAAAAAAATCATCATCAAGGCTAACGTCAAGTAGCTTACCACCTATGTTTTCTTCTGGGATATTTATGGTTTCAGATTTTATGTTCAGATCTTTAACCATTTTGGGTTAAGTTTTGTGTATAGTGTAGGATAGTAATATTTTGCATGTGGATATCCAGTTTTCCCAAAACCATTTATTTTGGAGGCTGTCCTATTATATATTCTTTACTCCCTTGTCATAAATAATTTATAATATATATATGGGCTTATTTCTAGGCTCTCTGTTCTTCCACTAATCTGTGTATATGTGTGTATGCCAATACCTATTGGCATAATAGTTTTGTAATATACTTTGAAATCAGGACACAAACCCTCCAGCTTTGTTCTTCTTTCTCAAGATTGCTTTGAATATTCAGGGTCATTTTTAATTACATGTAAACTTTAGGACTGTTCGTTCTATTTCTGTGAAAAATGTCATTGGAATTTTAGTAGGAATTGCAATGAATCTGTAGATTGCTTTGGATAGTATGGACACTTTAATAATACTAGTTTTTCCAATCCATGAGCATGGAATATCTTCCCACTTGTCTTCTTTAATCTCTTTCTTCAATGTCATAATTTTCAGTGAACAGGTTTCCGGGATATTTTATTTTCTTGATACAATTGCAAATGAGGGTATTTTCTTAATTTCTCTTTCTGATTGTTTGTTATTAGCTTATAGAAATTCAACTGATTTTTGTATTTTGATTTTTTATCCTGAAGCTTTACTGGATTCAGTTATTGCTTCTATTAGTTGTTTTGGTAGAGTCTTTGGGGTTTTCTGTATATCAGGTCATCTTCAAATAGTGATAGTTTTACTTCTTTTCTGATTTGGATACCTTCTTTTTTTCTTGCCTAATTGCTCTGTCTAGGACTTCCAATACTATTTTGAATAAAAGTGGCAAGAGTGGGCATCTGTCTTGTTCCTGGTCTTACAGGGAAAGCTTTCAGCTTTTTAGTTGACTATGATATTAGCCATGGGCTTGTTACATATAAGCTTTATTATGTTAACAGTTAGTTCAGTCACTCAGTCGTATCCAACTCTGTGACCCCATGGACTGCAGCTTGCCAGGCTTCCCTGTCCATCACCAACTCCCAGAGCTTACTCAAACTCATGTCCATTGAGTCAGTGATGCCATCCAACCATCTCATCCTCTGTTGTTCCCTTCTCCTCCTGCCTTCAATCTTTCCCAGCATCAGGGTCTTTTCCAATGAGTCAGTTCTTCATATCAGTGGCGAAAGTATTGGAGCTTCAGCTTCAGCATCAGTCCTCCTAATGAATATTCAGGACTGATTTCCTTTAGGATTGACTGGTTTGATATCCTTGCTGTTCAAGGGACTCTCAAGAGAACTCCTATGTTAAGAGTACATTCTCTCTGTACCCACTTTTGTTAGCATTTTTATCATAAACAAATGTGGAATTTTGTCAAATTTTTTTTCTGTATCTGTTGAGATGACCCTATGATTTTTATCCTTCATTTTGTTAATGTGTTGTTACATTCATTGATTTGCAGTTCAACCATCCTTGCATCCCTGAAATAAATCCATCTTGATCATGGAGAATGTTTTTTGTTTTTTTTTTAATATGTTGTTGAATTTGGTTTGCTAATATTTTGGTGAAGATTTTTTCATTTATAATCATCAAGAATACTAGCCTGTACTTTTCTTTTCTTGTAGTGTCCTTGTCTGGTTTTAGTATTAGGCAAATTTCAGCATCATAAAATGAGTTTGAAAGTGTTCCTTCCTCCCCTCCCCCACTTTTGGGGAAAAGTTTGGTATTAATTCTTCCTTAAATGCTTGGTAGAATTCCCCAGTGAAGCCTCCTGATCTTTGACTTTTGTTTGTTAAGAATTTTGGTGACTGATTCAATCTTTTTACTGATCTGCTCAGATTTTCTATTTTTCCTGTTTCAATTTTGGTATGATGTGTGTTTCTAGGAATTTATCCATCCCTTCTAGGTTATTCAATTTGTTGGCATTTAATTGTTCACAATAGTCTCTTGTGATCCTTTGTATTTCTGTAGTATCAGTTGTAATGCCTCCTCTTTCATTTCTGATTTTATTTATCTGAGTTCTCTTCTCTTTTTTCCTTTGTGAGTCTAGCTAAAGGTTTGTCTATTTTGTTTGGCTTTTTTTGTTTGGCTTTTTAAAAAGCCAGCTGTTAGTTTCACTGATCTTTTCTATTGTCTTTTTAGTCTCTATTTCTTTCTCTTAGACCTTTGTTTTTTTCTTCTATAACTTTGAGGTTAGTTTGTCCTTTTTTCTAGTTCCATGAGGTGTAACATTATGTTGTGTGAGACCTTCCTTGTTGTTTTTTTCTTCTTCTTCTTTTTTTACATCCTTCTTATTTCTTAATGTAGGCATTTATTGCTGTGAACTTCCTTTTTGAAACTGTTTTTGCTGCCTGCCATCAATTTTGGCTTTTACCGCTCTTTGCATCCTTTCCGCAAAGCTTGTTCCCACCTTCTACTGGACATTAACATCAAAGGCCAGATGATTGGTGACCTTTTGAACCCAGTAGGCTTTGTTCTGCCCAACACAGAGGATATCATTCCCATGTTCAGCAGCTTCATCACCATGTCAACCTCCTTGCTTGTCTGCATCTTGGCTGGCAGCATGGGCAGCCCCATAGTGACTCTGGAAAGGGATGATGTCTGGGTGTTCCCTCCTGCTTGGTCTCCATTGTTGCTTGATCTGCCCCAACAATCTACCCACACACCACTGCCACGTCAGTGCCCCTAAAAGCATGTTTGATAAGTTGTTCACTTGCTCAGGAATCCCCACAGGACCTGGGGAATCATCCTTAAATATCTCAAGCAAACATTTGCATCCCCGGCCTCCTTTACCTAGGCACCCCTTCTTTAAGTTTTGGTATGTTGTATTTTCCATTTTCACTCATCTTCAGTTATTTTAACTTCTCTTTTGATTTCTTCTTTGACTTAGTAGTTTCTGTAGCATGTTGTTTAATCTCCACAATCTCCATGTTGTTTTATCTCTTTAACCAGTATTTGTGAATTGTCCAGATTTCTTCTTGCAGTTGATTTCTAGTCATACCATTATGTGGGAAAAGATGCCTGATCAGATTTCAGTCTTCTTAAATTTATTAAGACTTCTTTTGTGGCCTAACATTTGATCTATACCGGAGAACGTTCCATATTTGCTTGAAAAGAATGTGTATGTTGTCGCTTTTGGGTGAAATGTTCTGTGTAAATCTGTTAAGTTCATCTGACCTAATGTGTCATTTAAAGTCAGTGTTTCTGTATTGATTTTCTGTCTGGATGATGAAGTGGATTTTCTGTCTCCTGATGTATTGCTATCTTTTTCTCCTTTTAGGTTTGCTATACATTTAAGTGCGTGTATTTCTTTCTTTTCTTTTTAATGCTCATTTATTTATTTGACTGTGCTGGGTCTTAGTTGCAGCTCATGGGATCTTTGATCTTCATTGCAGCATGTGGGATCTTTAGTTGTGGCATGCAGGTCTTTAGTTGCAGCATTCTAATTCTTTGTTGTGGCATGTGGGATCTAGTTCCATGACCAGGGATTAAACCCAGGCTCCCTGCATTATGAGCACAAAGTCATAGCCACTGGACCACCAGGCAGGTCCCCTAAATGCATTTGTTTCTTATCATTGCCTATTTATGTGGCTTAGAGACTGGGGTGTGAAGTTCCAAGGGATGGGCCTATGTTTTTCCCAGCTCTGTGTCCCCCCAGCACCAGGCACAGTTTTGGGTACAGGGGAGGTTCTTGGTAATGTTTGATAAATAAATACATTTCGTGTACCAGTCAAAAGGCTGTGAGTGGTACTGAGCTGTAGCTACATCTGGTGGTAAACTTTGTGAGACTCTTCTCAGCTCCCTAATCTGAGTTGTTTGACATAAGATAGAGTGAAAAACAGACGATAATGGAGATGGGCATATTGATCAAGACTGGCACTTCAGGTTTTAGCTTTGCAGGTTCAGAAACTAAATTTTGTCAGTTCATTAAGCATGGGTAGACTATTGGGGACTGACCCCCATTGGCCAAACCCATAGAAACAAATTGTGGATTGGAGTATTTATTTACAAAACTTAGCCCTCCCAGGGATCTTATACTTCATCACACAGAAGCCCCCTATTCTAGTTGCTCCTACCTGTCAAACTATCCCCAAACTTAGTAGCTTAAAGCAACAGTTTGTTATTTTCCTCATGATTTTGTGGGTCAGGAATTTGGGTAGTTCATATCAGAAATGGCATATGTCTGCTTCACAGAGGAGTGGAGCTTTAGTTTGAATGGGTGAAGATGTCTGAGATGGATCAGGTAGGGCCGTATATTTGGGTCTCAGGTCTGACTTTTAGCTGGTTTCCTTAACTTTTCTCCATGTCACATATGCTGGGGCTGGAATTTCCAAGATGGCGTCTTCAGTTGCATGTTGGGTGCCTGGACTGGTTTGACCAAAATGGCTGAGTATCTCTTTCTCCACATAGCTAGCCTGGGACTTCCTCACAGCATGGTGGGTCTCTGGATAGTCAAGACTTCTTCCAGGGTGCTGGTTTCCCCCAGAGTGGATATTCCAAGAGATGAAAGTGGAAACTGGCCTAGCATCATTTTTGCTGTATTCTACCCATCAGAGCAGTTACAGAGCACACCCAGAACCTAGAGAAGAGGATGGAGACCTGACCTATTAATGGCAGAGGTATCAAAAAGTATGTGGCCCTCTTTAATAGGCTTAACCTCTTCCTAGAATCCAGGTACCTAGGGAGAGAAATTAGTAACTGCTTTAATGGATTGCCTGGTGTACAGAACTAAAGCATAGAATTGCATGGAAAAAAATTTCATCTAGGCCTTGGATAAACCTGTTTGAACGTGCTTCTCTGGTGCCTGTTCATTAGATTAAGTATCTCTCTCTCTTCAGAGATAAACACTGCCTATTTTTGCTGTTTGGCTCCTCCTTCTGGGTTTTGTAATGACCTCTCTCATCCTGTTAACACATTCTTTCTTCAGTTTGGCTAATACCGTTGATTAGATGGATTTTCTTTCCCAGTGCTCAGGTTACCATCAAGCCTTCCCGAGATTATCCTCCAGTTACCTTGACTTGGCTCAAATATTCCTCAGTCTCATCTGGCAGACATTTACAAATTGTCCCTGAGACTCTGGTGGAGTCTAATGTATCACTTTAAAGACTCAGGGATGGGAAATTTGAAACTAGGTATTAGGGTATAGGTGGCTCAGTGGTAAACAATTTGCCTGCCAATGCAAGAGCCGTAGGAGACTCGAGTTCGATCCCTGGGTCAGGAAGATCCCCTGGAGAAGGAAATGGCAACCTACTCTAGTATTCTTGCTGGGATAATCCCATGGACAGAAGAACCTGGTGGGCTACAGTCCGTGGGATCGCAGAGTCGGACGTGATTACCGTTACCATTAGGGTATAAAGTGTCACTTATACCAACTTAGCAAATGCACTGCCAGAATTTTTATCTTACAGATAAAATTTGTGGTCATTGAAATATTCCAGACTATTCAATATAGCAGTATTTCTGATTGGGAAATGTTAGAATGACCTACATGTCACAGTAGGGAACTAATTAAGTTATAGTACATTCATACAATGAAATTTTATGCAACCATTAAAAAGAATAGAGGCAGGAAGGCTTTCCTAGTGGTCTAGTGATTAAGAATCCGCCTGCCAATTCAGGAGACATAGGTTCAATCCCTGGTCCAGGAAGATTCCACATCCTGTAGGACAACTAAGCCTGTGCACCGTAGCTACTGAGTCATCACCTGAGAGCCGAAACTTCTAAACCTACGTGCTGCAGCTGCTGAAGCCTGCATGCCCTAGAGCCTGTGCTCCATAACAAGAGAAGCCATCGCAATGAGAAGCATGTGCACTGCATCTAGGGAATAGTTCCTTCTTGCTGCCACTAGAGAAAGCCTGCATGCAGCTACAAAGACCCAGCAGAATCAAAATAAAAATACACAAATAAATTAAAAACATCTTAAAATGTTAAATCTTTTAAATCTATGTGTATTAATATGAATTTCTTGCTATGATATGGAAGGAAAGTAAGGTCCAAAACCATATAATATGCCATCGTGCTTAGTTGTGTCCAATTCTTTGTGACCCCACGGACTGTAGCCCGATAGGCTCCTCTGTCCATGGAATTCTTCAGGCAAAAATACTAGAGTGAGTAGCCATTCCCTTCTCCAAGGGATCTTCCTGACCCAGGGACTGAACCAGGGTCTCCTGCATTGCAGGCAAAAGTTTTTTACTGTTTGAAATTTTTTTACTGAGAGAGAGAGAATGTGTATAAAATATCCCTGGGAGGACACACAAGAAATTGGTAATTTCAGCTGCTTCTCTGTAAGAGTCTTGAGTCTGGACATGAGACTTAGGAGAAAGACTTAACTTTTTACTGCAGGACTGCTATGAACCTCCATCAGAGTTTCCTCTGGCTTCATCCTGCCCAGGCATAATTCACCAACTTTTGAGTCTTTTTGTACCCTTTTTGTACTGTTTACATTTTAACAGTGTGCATATACATATTCCCTTTAAAATTTTTAAGAACAACAACAAAAGAATGGAGAGCAAGAGATAAAAGGATGGCTGACCTAGCTTCCTGGTCCAGCATAATATTTTGAAGTCTTTAATAGGTCTTCCTCTTGTACTCCTGTTTGGCTCTGTGTCCTTACTTTTGATGTCCACTTCTGTGTCTGCACCCTCTTTTTAGTTCTGTGTCCATTGCTCGTCACCCTTGTCCTTGTTCTTGGAATACTCTCATTGTTCCACTCCAGACCAGCCCAACTGGCAGGTGTACACAGTGTACAGAGGTTTGCCTCTGGGTGTGTCAGGAGCATGGCTTTGGGCTGGGAAATACTTCTGTTTTCCTAATAGCCTCTCTGAAGATGTCACAGGCAATGCCTTTTCTTGGATCACCTTTAGATCTTCCTCTACTCTCAGCCCATTGTTTCTCTACAGTAAACAGTCAGAGGGAAATTCTTACTGTTCACCTATCCTGTGCATGTCTTTGTAACCTTATGACAGTGTTTCTGTCTTGCATAAAAGCAGACATTTTTATGATTGTCAAAGTAATGGCTGCACACATGCACAAAAGTGTTTTTTTTTTTGTAGCTTTGTTTGTAAAATAAAAAATTCAGAAGCATATTAAATGCCCATCAACAGGGTAGATAGATTGTGATATAGTCATATAGTGGAACACTATGCAATAGTTGTAATGCATGCACAAGCTTTTATATATCAATATAGAACTTAGCAGGGAGAGGGATAAATTAGGAGTTTGGGATTAACAGATACACACTACTATATATAAAATAGATAAACAGCAAGGAGCTACTATATAGCACAGGGAATTATATTCAATATCTTGTAATAACCTATAATGTAAAACAATATGAAAAAGAAAAATATATATACATATGTGTATATATATATGTCAAATGGAATTACTTTTTGTACACTAGAAACTAATACAATATTGTAAATCAACTATCTTCCATTAAAGAAATAGAACTCAGAACCAAAGTTGAGTATAAAATGATATGTGTTGTTGTTCAGTTGCTCAGTTGTATCCTACTCTTTGTAACTCCATGGACTGCAGCATGCCAGGCTTCCCTGTCCTTCTCTATCTCCTGGAGTTTGCTCAAACTCATGTCCATTAAGTGGATGATGCCATCCAACCATCTCATCCTCTATAACCCTCTTCTCCTCCTGCTTTGCCTTCAATCTTTCCTGACATCAGGATCTTTTTCAATGAGTTGGTTCTTCGTATCAACTAACCAGAGTATTGGAGTTTCAGCTTCAGCATCAGTCCTTCCAATGAATATTCAGGTTGATTTCCTTTAGGATTGACTGCTTTGATCTCTTTGCTGTCCAAGGGACTCTCAGGAGTCTTCTCCAGCATCATGGTTTGAAAGCAACAATTCTTTGGCACTCAGACTTCGTTATGGTCCAGTTCTCACATTAGTACATGACTACTGGAAAAAACCGTAGCTTTGACTATATGGACCTTTGTTGGCAAAGTGATGTCTCTGGTTTTTAATATGCTTTCTAGGTTTGTCATAGCTTTCCTTCCAAAGAGCAAATGTCTTTTAATTTCATGGCTGCAGTCACCATCTGCAGTGATTTTGGAGCCCCCAAAAATAAAGTCTGTCATTGTTTCCATTGTTTCCCCATCTATTTGTCATGAAGTGATGGGACCAGATGACATGATCTTAGTTTTCTGAATGTTGAGTTTTAAGCCAGCTTTTTCACTCTCCTCTTTCACTTTCATCAAGAGGCTCTTTAGTTCCTCTTCACTTTCTGCCATAAGGGTGGTGTCATCTGCATATCTGAAGTTATTGATATTTCTCTCAGCAATCTTAATTCCAGAGTGATTCATCCAGCCTGGCATTTTGCATGATGTACTCTGCATATAATTTAAATAAGCATGATATGTAAGATACTGTCAATATTTCTAGAAATTAAAAGCCACATGAAGATGATATGAGCTATCATTGTGTGTGTATATAATATTACATATTATATTACATATAATATGTAATAAAATTACATAAATATTGACAGAACAAACACTTTTCAAATTCAAGATAGTGGCTGCTCTGGGGCCAGGGCAAAGGGAAAGATAAAAAGGGGACTTTGAAATGCTTTCATGTTTAAAAAATATTTAAAACAAATATGACAAATATTAAAAGTTCTTGATTCTGGAGGGACAGTATATAGTGTTACTTTTTAAATCACACACATTAAAATATTCATAATAAAAAATACAAGTAATCATGCTCATCATGAGTCCATATGGACACCTGGCTTGGTCTGATCTTCGAGAAGAGCGCTCAAGGCAAGATTCAGAGCAAGGAGAACCTGGGAATGCTGTTAAATATTTAGCACCTTCTGTCACTTGGAAATGTGAATTCCACTTGTGTGAGGGGGTTGAGGCTAAACTCTTGATGACACTTGGACAGCACTGACTCATGACTGTCCCAGCTGGACTCCTCTTCACCTTTGACCCTAAATGATGCCTCTTGCTGGCATCTGTCAGGGGAGGCAAAAGGGTGCCCTGTGCCTGAAGTTACATCTCTCTGTCTGTTTATCTACTAGATGGTTGCCAGCTTTTCGGGCCAGGTTTGTTGACACTGGCCAAAAAGCACTTGGTGTTTATGAGTTCACTTTTGTCCTCCGACTGTTTACTTGCTGTTTCAGTGTTGTTTTTCCTGTGCTGAGAGCCTCCCTAAAGAACCATCATCAGTAAACCAAACAGGCCCCTGAGTAGGAGAATAGAACATCACAAGGCAATATTCCGTTTTTTTTTATTTGAAGGGAGATTTTAGATTGTAAAGAATCTGCCTATAATGCAGGAGACCTGGATTCGATACCTGGTTTAAGAAGATCCCCTGGAGAAGGGAATGGCAACGCACTCCAGTATTCTTGCCAGGAGAATCTCATGGACAAAGGAGCCTCGAGGGCTACCTACAGTCCATGGCGTCGCAAAAAGTCGAACACGACTGAGTGACTATCACTTTCACTTTTACGTGATTTTAATGTGTTTTTTTTTTTCCTTCTGACAGCTTTCTTGAGATATAATGACATACCGTACAGTCCTTCAGTCTCTCATGTTCCAGGAGGATCACAAAGTCTGCCAAAACTCATGTTTTGAGCTCTTAAGCTGTAGCTCAGGTCTTTGAATGTGTGGATATGTGTGTGAGTTTGCCCCATGGCTCCAACCCTGACCTTTCACTGATCCAGCTAAGGATTCTCAGAGGCAGAGATCACCCCATCAGACAGACATTCTAAATATTTACTTTTATATATTTATTTAGCTGCATCGGGTATTAGTCTCAGCATGTGGGATCTTAGATCTTCATTGCGGCACATGGGATCTAGTTCCCGGACCAGGGATCAAACCCTGGCCTCCTGTATTGGGAGCACGGCGTCTTAGCCACTGGATCACTGGGGAAGTCCCCAGATAGATATTCTAATTTTACTGTTAGGAGCTCATACCAAATCTGTTCTGTTTGTCTTAGGCACCATCAGGTGGAAGTCACTACAACCATGACTCTCTCTAGTTTGACTAGGCGATTCATAGGGTCGCAAAGAGTCGGACACGACTGAGTGACTGATCTGATCTGATCTGACCTGATTTGGACTGCAGCAGACTACCGGAGAAGGCAATGGCAACCCACTCCAGTATTCTTTCCTGGAGAATCCCAGGGATGGGGGAGCCTGGTGGGCTGCCATCTCTGGGGTCGCACAGAGTCGGACATGACTGAAGCGACTTAGCAGCAGCAGCAGCAGCAGCAGCAGCAGCAGCAGACTGCACCCAGGCTCCCTGTTCAGGGGACAACTAGAGTTGTCAGCAACCACACCTCCCCCACCTCAGCTGGGCCACAGAAGTTCTGGGCAGTGTGATTGTCTATTGCCACCCATGCTGAAGCATGTAGAACAACCCGTGACTGATGAATAAACAAAAGAGGCCAACGGTAGCAGGATGAGGCCGAACAGGCCAAATCAATGTCCAGAAAGTTAATCTTGCTCTGTCATCTTTAGTGGAGACTAGTTTTCTGATGTCACTGGATCTTGGGACATTTCTGAGAGTTTTCAGATCAGATTCTCTCTGGCCAGTGGTCAAGTTGAGGGTGGTGACAGCAGTCTGGATTAAACTGGTGAGATGTCTGTAGACAAGAACTGAAAGAGAGAGATTAATAGTCCCTCCCTCCACCCCCAGCCTCCCAGGGTTGATCTCCGATGTCCCACACGCTACAGGTGCGCCTGTCATTTTCACAGCCACATGATCAGTTTGAGCAGTCTCTCTAGCAGTCACTCTATTCTTTGTCCCCATCCTCCTGTGTCTTACCCTCACATGATCCCTGGTTTCTCCTGAGGTGCCTCAGTTGTTTCTTTCTTGTATACCTGGTACCACCCTAGAACATCTCCCACCTCCTGACATGGGGGCCACATCAAGACCACCTTAGGAGTTGTCACCTCATATCATGGTCATTAGCATCAACATCTATGATTGTGCAACAGTGGCAAGCAGAGATGGTGACTGAAGAAGCATCAAGTTTGAGTAGTTCACTCCCTGACTCATCTTTCTACTTGCAAATTCCGGTGGCCTGGTTTCCCAAGGGGGTAGGTGTGGGAAGAAAAATGGAAGAATGAGAAGAAGGAATTATGTAGTTCGGGTGTCTTACAGCCTATCTGGACCTCTTGCCACCTTCCCCACATCATAATGAAAAATTGCTTAAACAGGAGGTACTCTTCTGGTGAATTGCCACATTTATAGTCCAAACTGATTTTCTTAAGTGTCCACTGGGAACTGAGCCTTGGTTGTCCAGTTATCTTTTTCAGTTTCTCCTTTAAGTGTCTATTTCTTCTTTCAATGGCACCTGCTCCCTGGGAGTGATATGAGGCATGAAAGATCCAGTGAATACCCCCAAGTAGCTGCCCACTGGTAGGCAGTTGTTACTATAAAAGTGGTGCCACTGTCTGATTGGCTGCTCTTGGGAATCCAAATATGTAGTACAGTCCATCTAAGAGTCTTTCACTAGTGCTCCACCCCCATCTGCTGTGTGGATGAAGATGGTAGTGCCATGCCTTGGAAAGGTATCTATGCAGCCAGTGTCCAATGCCATCCTTACGAGAATGATAAGGGACCTACACAGTCTATTTGCCAGGACAGGCCAGATCCAGTACCCCTTTGCTATGTGCCCCAAAGTGTCCTTTGCCACTGGCCTTTGTAGCTGGCAGTCTGCCAGGCTTTCTTGACTTTGTGTGCTCAAACAACTTGTTTTGGGGCTCAGTCTTGGATTGTGAACCATTTACCCTGCCTTGTGCAATGCGCATCCCAGATCTTATGAGTTTGCTGATTCCACTGATGTTCATCCAAGAACACCTTTTCCATAGACATCACCTGGGTCACACACAGGGAATTTGGATCTTGTGTAATCTGCTGCCATAATGGTATCTTCAAAAAGGCGGAGACTTGACCATCTAGGCATCCTGCAGCCAGGTAACAGCCCAAACTGCCCTGAATCAGTGAAAATGTAACAGGATATTTATGCATAGGTCTTCTCAAGGCAAGTACCATAGCTCGTAACTCTGCCCAGTGAGCGGCGTTTCTGTGCATAGTTTTTTTGTTTCTTTGTCTGCACCTTGCAGCATATAGGATCATAGTTCCCTGACCAGGGATTGAACCTGTGCCCCTGCATTGGGGACACAGAGTCTTAACCACTGGATTGCCAGGGACGCCCCTTCCATGCATATCATGCATAGTTTTAAACATTTTTCTTCGTGTTGCACAACAGTAGCTGCTCAGTACACCCCACGGCCTTCAACTTAGCTGATCCATCCATGAAACAGGCCAAGGCTTTGTCAGGAACCTCAGTGTGTTGAAGCCCCCAAGAAACCCAACGTTTAAGTATATACCCTGCATTTGAATCAGCACATCTAGAGAGTGACTAACCACTTAACGCTAGGTTTACTTCTTTCCTGGACATTGTTCTCATTTCTTTCTCCCCCACCCCCTCCTTTTTTTTTTTTGCCTTGCCGTACAGCTTGTAGTATCTTAGTTCACTAACCAGGGATTGAACTTGGGCCACAGTAGTGAAAGTACAGAGTCCTAACCACTGGAGCACTAGGGAATTCCCCTGGTGTTCTCCTTTCTGACTCACCTCCTGAGAGGCACATCAGGGTGCAGCAACACTTTGCTTTGTCTATCTCTCAGTGTCCACCAGAACTCAAAAACAAGCAAGACAGTATCTTTCAAATGGAGTGTTCTAAGTGGTGACGTCAGGCAAGCACCATATCCAAACCCCTAGAGAGCCAGTGCCTAGTAGCCACATAACTTTGCCACAGCTCCTGTCTGCATAATTGTTAGTCACTGGCACAGGCCTTGGATGTGGGGAGCGAGCTCCGCCAGTGGCAAAGGTCATGAGGAAGGAGGCTTGACATACGCAAAGGCGGTATCAAGCCTCAGGAGTCTCTCTGGAAATTCTCGAGCATCTACCCCCAAAAACCAGAGTCTGCCTACTTTCTGCTTTGTGCTGTCACCTACACCTCTGACTTTATGGGGGGCTGTCCCCCACTACCTCTCTCTGAAAAAAGAGTTAGCTTACAGCTCCAGTTAATAATTCCTGGGTGTGACAGTGTTTAACCTACAAACTCCTTTGGAAATCCTCTAGCCTGCCTGAATAGGTTTTTCCGGCCACATGTGATTGTTCAGAGCCTCCCAACTGTGAGAGGCAGGAGATGTTCTAAACTGTCTAAACACAGATTCTTTTGAGTAGTTAAAAGATTGATTAGAAATTGTATTGGTGAAGGGATTTTCACTTGTTGGGCCAATGTTTGCTGCTAAGTTTCCATATCCCTTACCTGCTGTGTCCCTGGCAGTGTATTGATTAATATAATTGGTGTAAGTAGTAGCTTTAATGTTTGTAACCTGGGACCCTTGAGTTAATTCTTTTTCTTGTTATAGCCCACCACACCTTTGCTCTGTAGGAATGCAACTTTATCTAATGCTTTTGGAGGGTGGCTCCTGACCAATCACCTTTAGAGAAAAATAAGTTTTCTGAAGAAAAGGTCTTAAAATGTTAACAGGCCTCCGGGCCAGAAGATGATGCAAATCACCTAAGCTTTTGCATATGATAAGTTTGCAGGCAGAAAGCCTGGTTTGCTGCAAGACTCTACCCCTTCCCCCATTATCCTCTATGCATAACTTAAGGTATAAAAACCACTTTGGAAAATAAAGTGCGGGCCTTGTTCACCGAAACTTGGTCTCACCATGTCGTTCTTTCTCTTACCTTCTGGCTGAATTATTCAGCCTCTTTTCTCCACTGAATTTCCTCACTGAGCTATCCTTATTTCAGCCTCTTTTCTTCACTGAATTTTACTGAGCTATCCTCATTCTATTACTCTTTATATCCTTAATTAACGTTTAATTAAGCAATTGTTTCCTGATCTTCGCCTACGCCGTCTCTCCTTCGAATACCCTGGATCAGCCGGGGCTGGTCCCCGGCACTTGTAGATGACGATCATCATGTTCACATGGCATTCTCCCTTGAACTTATGTGCGTCTATGTCCAAATTTCCCCTTTTTATGGGGGCCCCAGTCATACTTATGACTTCATTTTAACTGGATTACTTCTATAAAGACATCATCTTAAAATAAGGTCACATTCTGAGGTACTAGGCTTAGGACTTCAACAGATAAATTTGCCAGTGGGACCCAGTTCAAGCCATTAACACCCTCTCTTAGCCTGAAGGGCACTTATCTCGATCTGTGTCTAGGCTTCCATTCTGGAAAATCGGTTGCCTAGAACCAAATAGTTTTCCAGCGTCTCTCTTTGGGGCACAAGAGAAGATCTAACTGTCCCTCAAAGATTGATGGTACCCATTGAATAAATTGCTCCACCTAACCATCATCTGGGCATTCGTGATTTCCACTATAAATCCAGGCCTGAGTTACAGTGGCCCTCCAGGAAGTTATAGTTTCCCCTCTGTGGGAAATTGTGAGTTCTTGTGGGTGATTGTGAGATGATGGTTTCATTGTGGATATAAAGACTCACTGCAACAAGCCCTAATTAGTCTTTGCCTATTCTTCGTCCACCCTCATGTCATCAATAATGTATTCATGGCCAGAGTGGGTAGGAGCTTCAGTTCAGTTGCTCAGTTGTGTCCAACTCTTGGCAACCCCATGGACTGCAGCACGCCAAGCCTCCCTGTCCATCACCAATTCCCAAAGCTTACTCAAACTCATGTCCATTGAGTCGGTGATGTTATCCAACCATCTCATCCTCTGTTGTCCCCTTGTCCTCCTGCCTTCAATCTTTCCCAGCATCAGGGTCTCTTCAAATGAATTAGTTCTTCGCATCAGGTGGCAAAGTATTGGAGTTTCAGCTTCAGCGTCATCCCTTCCAATGAATATTCAGGACTGATTTCCTTTAGGATGGACTGGTTGGATCTCCTTGCTGTCCAAGGAACTCTCAAGAGTCTTCTGCAACACCACAGTTCAAAAGCATCAATTCTTTGGCGCTCAGCTTTCTTTATAGTCCATCTCTCACATCCATACATGAAAACTGGAAAAAGCATAGCTTTGACTAGAGGGACCTTTGTTGATAAAGTAATGTCTCTGCTTTTTAATATGCTATCTAGGTTGGTCATAACTTTTCTTCCAAGGAGCAAGCATCTTTTAATTTCATGACTGCAGTCACCATCTGCAGTGATTTTGGAGCCCCCCAAAATAAAGCCTGTCACTGTTTCCACTGTTTCCCCATCTATTTGCCATAAAGTGGTGGGACCAGATGCCATGATCTTAGTTTTCTGAATGTTGAGCTTTAAATCAACTTTTTCCACTCTCCTCTTTCACTTTCATCAAGAGGCTCTTAAGTTCGTCTTTGCTTTCTGCCATAAGGGTGGTGTCATCTGCATATCGGAGGTTATTGATATTTCTCCCAGCAATCTTGATTCTAGCTTGTGCTTCATCCAGTCCAGCGTTTCTCATGATGTACTCTGCATATAAGTTAAATAAGCAGGGTGACAATATACAGCCTTAACGTACTCCTTTTCCTATTTGGAGCCAGTCTGTTGTTCCATGTCCAGTTCTAACTGTTGCTTCTTGACGTGCATACAGATTTCTCAGGAGGTAGGTCAAGTGGTCTGGTATTCCCATCTCTTTAAGAATTTTCCACAGTTTTTTGTGATCCACACAGTCAAAGGCTTTGGCGTAGTCAATAAAGCAAAAATTTCTGGAACTCTCTTGTTTTTTTGATGATTCAGTGGATGTTGGCAATTTGATCTCTGGTTCCTCTGCTTTTTTTAAATCCAGTTTGAACATCTGGAAGTTCACGGTTCATGTACTATTGAAGCCTGGCTTGGAGAATTTTGAGCATCACTTTGCTAGCATGTGAGATGAGTGCAATTGTGCAGTAGTTTGAGCATTCTTTGGCATTGCCTTTCTTTGGGATTGGAATGAAAATGACCGTTTGCAGTCCTGTGGCCACTGCTGAGTTTTCCAAATTTGCTAGCATATTGAGTGCAGCACTTTTACAGCATCATCTTTCAGGATTTGAAATAGCTCAACTGGAATTCTAGGAGCTTGAAGTCAGTCATTAGGTGATGAATTGATTTCCATCTGCCTTCTCAACAAGCAGAACTGGTGTGGCTTTTGCATCTGCTACTGGGAACAACCAAACTTCTAGAGTCTCATTAGATTTTTAGCCAAATCTATCTCCAGTTTCTCCTTTCCTGCTCCTTATAAGAAGGGGTCTCAGTCTATCTCTGAGGAGCTGATTACCCTGGATGAATAAAGATATTTTATGTATAGTCACAACCTCCTGTCCTAGCCAGGCAATTTCACTTTCCTGGTAATACAGAAGGGAAAGGAATAATCATGGAATGCTTCTAAAAAATTGTGTGGGGTCCTTTCCCCTTTAAAAGGACTTACCTGGTGGCTCAGATGGTAAAGAATCTGCCTGCAATGC